>NC_060138.1:128003201-128336951 GCF_021461385.2 Schistocerca piceifrons | reverse complement strand
GCCGACACCTGTATGAAATCCAGATGGACACGGGTGTTGCAGTGTGTCATTCGGACCAGCTTCGGTCTTGTGTGCCGGCAATGCCTGTTCCGGATGCCGCTACACCACCTTCGGCTCTACCTGACGCTCGGGATACTGGAATCTCTCATTACTCACAACACAGTCCTCTCACCATCATATCGGTGCCAGCACAAGAACCGATGCCACCAGGAGATGTGCAGGAACCAGATGACCATCATCTGTCGGAGCAACTCTACTCGCCTCCCTCTCCTACAGACGCGGACAAATCGCCCATGTCTCCTGTTATAACAACTGGACTTGCTGCAACGGGCAGATTGGTGCACAGGGCCCCAGCAGATTCGACCCCCACATCTCCGGTCATCTCGACCCGTTATCATCGGGGCCACTTCCGTCCGTACAGGAGGCCTCCTCCTTGAGACTTTACGGCCAGTCAAACACCACCTATGGACATTAGCAATCTACAGGCCACCTCCATCAAGACCTGTGCAAAAAATTCAACGGGGGGAAAAGTGTTGTAACTCGCTGATCTTTCAAAGTGCCGCCGCGCAGTTACGCGCGTCCTCTACATGCGGCGCTGTCTGCCAGCAATGCAGCAGCATCGCCACCTAAGCGGCCAGCCCACCAGTGGCCGCTAGACTTGGACTCAGTTATGATTTTACTGTTAAAGTGTACACACGTCTTACTCTGTTTACTTGATCTGTGACTTTCACGTATTGCGTCTTCCTTGAAACATATTTGTTAAACTTGAAGTTATAACATAAACCTCAGAAACAGGCACTACTGGTCTGCTGACAATAGCTGATGGCTTCATCAGTGTAACATCAGCGTCCATGGAGTTTAAACGTGGTGTGGAATAGTACACCATCACCTCAAAGGCCCGTTGTTTGTAGAGGAAATACTGAATTCACACAAGTACGAGGCCGGATCAAATACAAACGGGATTTTATTTTTTATTTAAATTCATTTATTGAAATACTCAAGGCAATTATAATTTATTTTTTCACATCGTCTCCTGCTTTCGAAATGCATTTGTCCCAGCGTAAGGGCAGCTTTTTGATGCCCTCCTGATAAAAAGAACTGGTTCGTGTCACCAGCCAGTTGTGCACAAAGTCTTCCACACACTCATCTTCAAATCGTCATCTTCCTAGAGCTTCTTTAAGCAGTCCAAATACATGGAAATCGCAAGGCGATAAGTCAGGTCTGTAAGGAGTATGATCAAATGTAGTCCAGTGCATTTCCTGTAGCTTGGAGACAGTTAGAACTGCAGTATGGGGACATGCATTGTCGTGGAGGAAGATGACCTGTCGAATTCATTGGTCGCATCTTATGCGGCGATATGCAACTCTCACCTTGTTCAACAGTTCGCAGTAGTAAGCAGCATTGACTGATTTTTTGCAGGAGCGACGCACAATCAGCAAAATGCCTTGCTGACTGAAAAAAAAAATGGTTGAAAGAACCTTGCCAGCTGACAGTCGAGTCTTGGCTTTCACTGGTGCTGCCTCCCCTTTCCTCCGCCACTCCTTACTGGCTTGTTTGGATTCTGGAGTGTAGTGGTGAACCCATGTTTTGTCGCAGGTGACGATCAGACTTAAAAATGCACCACCTTCTTCCGCAAACCTTGCTGTAAGCCTCTAACAGACCTCCAAATTCCTCAACTTCAGATTTTCGATCAAAAGTTTAGGGATCCATCTGGAACACACTTTACGGAATTGTAGACCATTTGTGATGATTGCTTGACAGCTCCCACAACTGATTCCCACTTTTTGTAAAATTTCTGATACTATCGCCCGTCGGTCGTCGTCAATAGTGTCTTTAACGACCCGAAGGTTTTTTTCTGCAATGCTGGTCTGAGGATGGCGATCGTGTTGTTGATTTTCCACATATTCTTGTCCTTCCTTGAACTTTTTATGCCAGGCAAACACACGCGTCCTTGATAATGTTTTATCACTGAACTGTGCAGTCAATCATTGGTAAATTTTCACCACTAACTCCTCCACGAGCAAGAAATTTGATAATTATTCAGTGCGCAATGGAGGGGTGCACCTGTTGCTCAGACACCATGAGCATTTCTGACAAAACGGCAGGGAAATCTAACAGTATGCTCTCCTCACTTCTAACGGTCCCGCCTAAGCATAGCAGAAGCGTGGGGCCAATTCTACCAACTGTTGATGTTCAGGAACAAAAATCCCACTTATATTTGATCCCCCCTAGTATCTCAACCTCCTAACAGACCATCTGCCACAGATTTTAAAGGAAGTTCCCCTTCATACTAGAAGGAACCTGTGGAATCATCATGGTAGGTGTCTGGCCCATAGTGCACGAATTATGACTATGTGCGTCTTCAGGGACTGTTTCCAAATCATTGGACTGGAAGAAAAAAGAGCCCGAAGCTTGGGTGGCCCTTTCCCCAGCTCTGATGCCTCTGGACTTTTTTCTTTTACTTTTCTCTTCTTGTGGGGGAAGCTGAAAGACACTGTTTTCAAGCACATTTCAATGACACCAGATGATATGAAATGAAATATTACTTCTGCCTGCCCTGCAATTTCCACTCAAATGCTAGAACGTGTGCAGCAATCATCGCATGGCAGACTCCAAGCTTGTGTTAATACTAGTGGTGCTCATTCTGACCACAGACTTTGAGGGTAAGCCAGTTCGTTATACGTAAGACACCACAGAAGTACTGTATTCACTTTTGTTCATCCTTCGTTTGTTCTAGGCAATGCCCCATTCAACAGCACAACACCTACAGCCGCACATATGCATCTATGTCTAATTCACAAGTGTGCGTGCCACTACATTGAACAAACAACTGTCGGCATTTACAATGTTAAGACTATGATATCTCATAAACTATTTGCACTAGACTCCTGATATTGTCAATAGGCATTGTTCCCATAAGACTGTGTATGGGCTGCAAAGGCAGCTACTTAATCTGTAAAATCCGCATATCAATGGTGCCTTCCATTCCAGAAATACTGGCAGAGCATGTATGCATGTATTAGGTGAATCACTCTGTATATCATTCCATCATGAGGCTAACCTCTAACAAAATAATATTTGCAAATTTCTTTTCCTTTAGTCAACAGTTTATTGTCCTTAAAAACTTTTTTTTTTTTTTTTAACTTCTGACAACTGTAACTACAAACTGCTACCCAGAGGTTCCTGGCATGTACGTGTGGCTGGTGAAGTCTATCAAGTATGACAAAACACCACCAGGTCGGGTTGACAGAGGAGATAGAGAAGATCCAAAGAAGAGTGGCGCGTTTTGTCACAGGGTTATTTGGTAAGAGTGATAGCATTACAGAGATGTTTAGCAAACTCAAGTGGCAGACTCTACAAGAGAGGCGCTCTGTATCGCAGTGTAGCTTGCTCTCCAGATTTCGAGAGGGTGCGTTTCTGCATGAGGTATCTAATATATGGCTTCCCCCTACTTATACCTCCCAAGGAGATCACGAATGTAAAATTAGAGAGATTCGAGCACGCACAGAGGCTTTCCGGCTGTCGTTCTTCCCGCGAACTGTACGCGACTGGAACAGGAAAGGGAGGTAATGACAGTGGCACATAAAGTGCCCTCCGCCACACACTGTTGGGTGGCTTGCAGAGTATAAATGTAGATGTAGATGCATCCCATGAGAGTTAGTGGCTCCAGCGGGTTTGTGCTAGGTGCTTGCATTTAATTTTCATGTGATTTTCTCAATTATATTGTGCTGTGCAACTTGCAAAATTTATGATGGCAGATCCCTGGGAACTATGCATGTGCATAAACTTTTGTTTCAGACTCAGAAAAACCTCTACATAAACACATGACATGTTCAAGCATGCATCTGGGGAAGACATCTTAGGTCGCAGACAAACTTGTGACTGTACTAAACATTTTCTAGGTGGCAAAATATCGTTTGACCATGAACCTCATTCGGGACGCCTGTCAACTGGCATTATTGCTGAAAATGTTACTGCTGTTTGGAATATGGTGCTGGAAGATCATAGCCAGACCATCCAGAATGTAAGCAATGTCATATGGCTGTCTTACGGGACATGTCAGAGGATTTTGTCCATTGAAAGTGGTGCACAGGCAGCTGGTTCCTCCATCATGGCAATGTGGAGCCACAAGTTATGTTGATCACCCAGGGGTTTCTGGTGAAAAGCAAAATGACAGTTGTTCCTCACCAGCAATGTTCACCCAACCTCGCATTAAGTGACTTTTTTTATTTCCCAAATGAAACTCAAGTTAAAAAGCCAAAGATTTCACACAGTTGAGTAGATTCAAATAGAATCACAAAGTGGAACTAAACAGGCTCACGAAAAAATCATTCCAAGGAACTTTCAGCTCATGGAAAAACCATAGGGAACATTGTAAATGCCACCAAGTGATCTACTTTGAAGGTAATGGTGATAAATACATTTCAGGCAAAGTGGTGATGACGACGACCACAACAACAACAAGTTACAGATTAAATAAGGCTAAGTCAAACTAAAATGCATTGTCTTGTAATAAATAAGTAATGTGATGTATTGTACCATGATTATATAGACAAATCTATTGTAGCATGATTATAAGACAAATTCATGATTATAAGACAAATTCAGGCTACAATATATTGACTAGCAACATGCAGGCCTAATACTGATGTAATTTTGACAACTGAGTTACATACCTATGAACATTCAATGGAAAAATATTAAATATGGGATTTTAGTGGCCTGCACAAGGTCTTTATGGGACTTTATTAACCCTTACCTTACAGCTGCTATGTAAAATTTATGAGGCAGGGAAAATAACTTGAGACCTTAAGAGGAATGCAGCAATTCTAATTCCGAAGTAGATGAGTGTTTACAGGTTAGAGTTGCAAAATACTAACACAAATTATTTACATAATGATGATAACACTTGTAGAAGCTGATCTTGACGAAGATCAGTTTGGGTTTCACAGAAAGGTGGGAACACAGGATGTAGTAACACTGTTCACGTTTACGTTGCACTTCACTTAGCGTAGACCGGGACTGTGCCCTAGGCATGCCCGATGTTAACTGACTCGGCATGGCCCGTGCTGCCTGAGTTGTTGTTGTTGTTACACTGGCAGAGGTCGCGTCCGAATTCTCGCGTGCCCTCTGGTGGACGGGACTCTACTTGCGGCAACTACCGGCCGTGACGCACCGTGCCGATGTGCGCCTCCCGCGATCTTTCTGGTGGCTACTGCACAGGAGCCAATGCTAACCCTAAAACTTTTTGTAGCAGATTAGATTGAAGAAAGGCCAAGATATGTTTTTACCTCATTAATGGTTACAATGCCTGTGTTTATACCCGGTTTGTATTTTCACAATACAATGTTCTTCACACATGCATGCAAGTAACAGACACTGTCATTAACGAGTACAGCGGTGGTAGACATTACAAAAGAAGTTCGTATATTGCGAATATGCTTTGACGTCAGCTGTTTGGGACACATGAAAATTTTTGTTGAACCAGGACTCGAACCCAGACTTCCCGCTTGTCACAAGCGGTCGTCTCAACCACATCAGCTGTCTGAGCACGCCTCCAGGACTGAACCAAACTTCCTCATATCACATAGTCACAACCCTTATTCCCACATAATTTGTGATTCCCATAAAGGGAGACAAATATTTATCACCATTTTACCCCATCAAGCCATGGATACACCATTGTTGATTACAATGCCTGTACTTACACAGCGACAACGTCTGGGAACTTGCCCTTCAGTATATCCTCTCTTCCCGTTACCCACCAGGCCTCAACCTCTACCAATTTCAAGTTGCCGCCGCTCATACCTCACCTGTCATCCAACATCTTTGCCTCTGTACTTCCGCCTCGACTGACATCTCTGCCCGAACTCTTTGCCTTTACAAATGTCTGCTTGTGTGTGTGTGTGTGTGTGTGTGTGTGTGTGTGTGTGCGAGAGAGAGTGTATACCTGTCCTTTTTTCCCCCTAAGGTAAGTATTTCCGCTCCCGGGATTGGAATGACTCCTTACCCTCTCCCTTAAAACCCACATCCTTTTGTCTTTCCCTCTCCTTCCCTCTTTCCTGATGAAGCAACCATTGGTTGCGAAAGCTTGAATTTTGTATATGTGTTTGTGTTTGTTTGTGTGTCTGTCAACATGCCAACGCTTTCGTTTGGTAAGTTACATCATCTTTGTTTTAAGTTATATTATAATTTGGATGATGTATAAAGCCTCTCACTTACAATGTAAGTTGTCCTGTGATACTAAAATGTAGACTTTCACGGCCGGAAATGTCATGTCCATTATAATTATCAGGGCTGTTATGCCATGGTCAGTTGATGAATTGTGTTGGAACTTCCATCGAGCTACAGACCCCCCTTGAAGATGTCTCCCGCAGATGGGAACGAAACATTGGGAATTGACACACAATTCATCAATCGACCACAGCATAACAGCCCAGATAATTATAATGGACATGTCCTCTGATAGCCATCTTTCTGGTAATTCCATAAGAACTTTTGGATTACTAGTGCTACTTTTTGGTTACACATAACACACAGAGGTTCTCAAGCTTAATACATTTATTTTAGTACAGCTTTAACAGTTGAGTACAATTGATAATGTAATGTGAAAAGTGAGAAAGACTGGAATTTTGTAACAAAGTTGCCTTCTCTTTGGGTACATTACTTCTTATAAGCTTTATAGATGTAGAGCTCTCCCAAATTTTTCAGTACAGTGCATCTTACTGTATAATAATTATTTTGTTGTATAACATTTAAACTTAGCCTTATTTCTAGCACACATATAATACTATCCTTTTGCTGTGAACCATGAAATTTGAAGAGCCAAATGCTAGAAATATTGACTGGTATATTGGCAGAGTAAAACTTAGTGAAAGATGTTAGATAAAATAATCAATGGTTGCATTGCGTCTGCATATAGTGAAGTTTAACTTAACAGAAACAGCCAAGACAAAATCATAAATCAGCCTAAAATTTTTCAAATGGTTCAAATGACTCTGAGCACTATGGGACTTAACTAAAATTTATCAACACAGGGATTAAAATTTCAGCGATCTGTACTAATATTCTGACAATATCTACTACAAACGATACATACACAACCGAAATGTAATACCCTAATCATTATTACAATTCTTAATACCACATTACATCATAAATATCATACTATTTGCTAATGATAGTAAATTGCAATTACCTTGGGAACAACGGCCTGGAACAGGTAGTTAGTTAATGGTGATGGATTTTTACTTATGGTTGTCACAACAACAACTGATACATCTTCTCGTGGTCTATCTTTTGCAAAATGAAGTATAACTGAGACACCGTTTTTCTCATCCAGCACAGTCAGCGGTGGGACTGATCCTGCAAAACCATTACAGCAGTAATGTGAAAATGTGAATTCATTTACTGGTTTCAAGTACATACTTGCTTCAGCACTGCATGTTGACACCTTCCTCTACCAAGAAGTGCAAAGTTGATTGGCATTACCATTGCAAAATACGGCATCAACAGAATTCATTTGTACATACAACAAAAAGTACTAAAAATGAAAACAATATGTACTTAGGCATGTATGACAAAAGGTCTGATCAATTAACATCATGAATTATTGGGAGAGTGACGAGAAAAGATAGTGACGTAGAGAATGAAAAAAGGGGGGGGGGGAGGGGGCAGGGAGGTTGTACAGGGTTATTACAAATGACTGAAGCGATTTCACAGCTCTACAATAACTTTATTATTTGAGATATTTTCACAATGCTTTGCACACAAATACAAAAACTCAAAAAGTTTTTTTAGGCATTCACAAATGTTCAATATGTGCCCCTTTAGTGATTCGGCAGACATCAAGCCGATAATCAAGTTCCTCCCACACTCGGCACAGCATGTCCCCATCAATGAGTTTGAAAGCATTGTTGATGCGAGCTCGCAGTTCTGGCACGTTTCTTGGTAGAGGAGGTTTAAACACTGAATCTTTCACATAACCCCACAGAAAGAAATCGCATGGGGTTAAGTCGGGAAAGCGTGGAGGCCATGACATGAATTGCTGATCATGATCTCCACCACGACCAATCCATCGGTTTTCCAATCTCCTGTTTAAGAAATGCCGAACATCATGATGGAAGTGCGGTGGAGCACCATCCTGTTGAAAGATGAAGTCGGCGCTGTCGGTCTCCAGTTGTGGCATGAGCCAATTTTCCAGCATGTCCAGATACACGTGTCCTGTAACGTTTTTTTCGCACAAGAAAAAGGGGCTGTAAACTTTAAACCGTGAGACTGCACAAAACATGTTAACTTTTGGTGAATTGCGAATTTGCTGCATGAATGCGTGAGGATTCTCTACCGCCCAGAATTGCACATTGTGTCTGTTCACTTCACCATTAAGAAAAAATGTTGCTTCATCACTGAAAACAAGTTTCGCCCTGAATGCATCCTCTTCCATGCGCTGTTGCAACCGCGCCGAAAATTCAAAGCGTTTGACTTTGTCATCCGGTGTCAGGGCTTGTAGCAATTGTAAACAGTAAGGTTTCTGCTTTAGCCTTTTCCGTAAGATTTTCCAAACCGTCGGCTGTGGTACGTTTAGCTCCCTGCTTGCTTTATTCGTCGACTTCCGCGGGCTACGCGTGAAACTTGCCCGCACGCGTTCAACCGTTTCTTCGGTCACTGCAGGCCGACCCGTTGATTTCCCCTTACAGAGGCATCCAGAAGCTTTAAACTGCGCATACCATTGCCGAATGGAGTTAGCAGTTGGTGGATCTTTGTTGAACTTTGTCCTGAAGTGTCGTTGCACTGTTATGACTGACTGATGTGAGTGCATTTCAAGCACGACATACGCTTTCTCGGCTCCTGTCGCCATTTTGTCTCACTGCGCTCTCGAGCGCTCTGGCGGCAGAAACCTGAAGTGCGGCTTCAGCCGAACAAAACTTTATGAGTTTTTCTACGTATCTGTAGTGTGTCGTGACCAAATGTCAATGAATGGAGCTACAGTGAATTTATGAAATCGCTTCAATCATTTGTAATAGCCCTGTACAAGAGATATTTCTGCTATCAAAATTAGAAATATTTTTACGAAATATGATGTGTAACAGCATTAGGACAGGGACTCTAAAGAATAATTTAGTCGAAGGCAAAACCCCTGGACCTCTAAAGTTTATGCAAGTTGCACAAATACGAAGGATTCCCTAAATACACAAACACTTCAATAGATGCTATCCATGCCTTGTAAGTGGAAGTTAGACTGTTTACAAGATTAATTTGTAGTATGATTTTCTCTTAAAATGTTACATAAGTGCCATCACAGAATGCTACAATTACATTAGTATTGCTTGGTGAATTGCAGGTAAATGTTAAACTACACATCCAAACATTCACGGTTCAATCCACAGATCTTTTTATGGCAATTCATGCCCTGTGCACATCTAGAACACTGTGTGTGTGTGTGTGTGTGTGTGTGTGTGTGTGTGTGTGTGTGTGGTTTTTTTTTTTTTTTTTGGGGGGGGGGGGGGGGGGGGGTAGCATTTTCTCTGAATCCACGTTAAGTCATTAATCCATCTGCCAGGTTGGGTGAGTTAATACTCAAGTAAGTATGAATTCAAGTTAAATGGATTTGTCACAATACATAGAGTGAGGTCACCACATCTAAAATGACTGAATAAACACACAACAAAACATTTTCCTCACATACTCATTCATGGAGGAAAATTCTTACAGATACAGAGAAAAGTGACTTTCAAGGTTTCAGGAATGAAGAAATAAAAACTGTACAAATAATGAATATGACAACAGGTTTAAATTGTTTTGAAGATGTCAATGAAGAAAACTTGAAGGAGCAGCTGAAGATTGACGCATGTGAACCCAGCTTCCAGTAGATTAGTGATGTCAGAACTGTGACTGCTGCTTCACAACGAAACAGAGAACACTGAATGTGGAAGAGGAGATGAAGACAAAGACAAAATATTTTTAAAAGGTGATTAAAACTTGACAAATTATTTCAATAAACAGACAAGGCACAAATGAACTGATTTCGTTTTTGATTATCTCCTACCAAAAAGCAGAGTTAAGAGCATAATATGTTTCTCCATTACAATACTGGTTGGCATATATGCTCATTTATTCTTTTAAACAAATTTATTAATATGTGCAGAGACATTGGTGATGCAGTTTTGGTAATTCGATATTGGTAATATTAATTCATAACTAAAATCTACATCACATTTTTATAATTAATAGCATTCTACATTTCAATACTGGAGAAGGAAAAACAAAATATTTCTGGAGTGCTGTTCCTTCGGAACCTTAACAAAAAATGAAGTAATCATACTAGATTTTTCTTTTCTCAAGATTGTTTTGAATGGTTTCCCACTTCCCTTTTCTTTCACCCATTCTTCTCTCTTCATGATTTGTGCAGCCTCTAGCACACTTTGTTGTCTTTAAATAATTTCTTTTGAGTGCTTTCATCAGTTTGGTTGAAGCTTGAGATAGAAGTTCTCGTGTCTCTGCAGATAGTTTGTGTATATTTTACTGCAGCACTCAATTATCAAGCAGCTTAAGCTTACAGTAATATATCAGTTTTTAAATATTTCTTCTGGTTCAGTACCATGAAGATTATAGATTCACATTATCTACAAACATCTTCCTAAATTGCATATACTGAGAAGGTACTCTTCCAAATCACACTCATAATCACAGAAGTCGTCATAGCCCCCATCAATGTGGCTCAGTGATCAAGTGCTAGATAATGGATCCAATTGTCTAGGATTCAATCCCTGGTCATTCCTGGGATTTTTATGAGTTACTTATCACATCTTAACTCTCTATTGCTGTGAAAACTGCCAAGTTTTACTGTGGATTGGAGTTAACATAGAACTGTAGCTCCCCGTCTAACTGTCTGGGTAAGCTGTACATAAGACCAAAAGTCGCACAAAGGCAATGGCATACCAACTGCAATGGGACAATGCCTAGTGAAGCACTGTCGCATTCAAACCAATCTTCAGATTGATACCCTTCCCCCTGCATCTTTTCTTAACTCAAATCAGTCAATAGGACTGTTTCAAACCCGGTACACAGGTTTGCATAGGATGGTACTACATGTATCTATGGACACCGGTTATATAATATTGGCTCCTGTTATGACTGCACACTAGATTGGATTCCTCCCAATTGATATTAGTCAAGGGGCCTGAAGATGATGTAACGGAACATTGAAACTGGTTGTGTAAATAAATTAAATGAAAAAGTTTTAATTTTCATTTCAGATTGAACAGGCAAAATCCTTGTAACCATTTATTATAACAATGGACATGTAAAGATTCTCCAATTGTCCTGACCAGCTTTCCACAAATGAACAAGCTGAATTTCGGCACAACAGATAAAATGGGAACATTTCTAACTACACAGTGAACAATTTTAACTTTTATTTAAGTCTGCAGGTTTTCGTGGCTGTCTCACTGATAGTAAAAACTTTGGATTTTTAGGCTGTACTACTTCTATACAATCTATGTTTTGACCCCTCTGCTGCTATCTTTTTCAGGATCGTGTGGTGTCCACAGTTGACATAACATTCTTGTGGTGTCCACTACTGAGTGAATATAAATTTCAGTCAACTGTGGACTCCACAAGAAAGAGGCACAACAAAGTAACAAAGAAACAAATAAAGAATGGTCTTTTCGCTGCATAGTGCCATAATAAATACTGCAGCACCTCAAAGTAATGCACTGCATAGGTGGACAGCAATTACAAGCAGTACAAAAAGTTCAAAATTCTGTCAACCGGTTAAGTGGAAAACAGGGGTTTGGGGTGGGGGTTGGGTGGGGATGGAGGTTGGGTGGGTGGGGGGGGGGGGGGGATAGAGGGGTCAAGAAAAAGAGAATAAAAGTATAGCTCTAGCTGACTTAATTTCCTGGTCACAAATACAACACAGGTATTAAGTAATAAGAAAAGTTGTTTTTTTTTTAACTAAACATCTGTCAATGTGTGTAATCTTACTGAGTAGTGTTGAGTTTAAAGCTGGCCTACTATTAATGGAGGAGGGGCAGGTAAGGGGAGGAGGAGAGAGTATTTCCATATCTATTCAATTATTATATTTAAATGTTTTCCTTCGTACCATCTTGATGTTTGGAGTGAAATTATTGCTCATCAAATGCATTGCTCCAGTCAGCTACTCTAAACAATTGCACATAATTACACTGAAAGTCAATGAGCTCCAACTGAATTTCAGGAGGCACATGTTGCATTTCCACTGCTAAAGGAGTTGCAAAAACACTTAAGATCAAGTTCAAATCATTTTATGCCACTAAATCTACTATCAAAGTTTTCTAAAAAAGCCTTTAACATCACAAAGAATGTCTGCTTTTCAATATTTGTTTCATTTATAACCCATACAACATTCAAGAAGAGCGCATATGGACTTTCTGAAAGTTACTTTAGCGATAACAGCAATTTTCTTTTGAAAACCAAAAACAGTGTCAAAAACACCCACCTTGCAATTTTGTGTTCAAGATATTCAGATACTTTGTACGGTGAGTTAGGAAAACAATATCCACTGGGGTCACCAAATTCTTTTACTGGCCTTAATTTCAGGTCCATGAATAATGCTATGTCTTTACATAAGAAGAAAAAACATTCCGAAACAACAATGGAAAATCCAGGATGGAATGTAACAATATTATGAAAAGGGAAGTTGCAATCAACATCGGGGATGCTGAGTCGCAGAAGGCACAACAAAAAGGCTGTCACATACAAGCCTTCAGCCAGCAACGTGTGTGTGTGTGTGTGTGTGTGTGTGTGTGTGTGTGTGTGTGTGGGCGCGGGCGCGAGCGCGTGGTCTATTTTTGACAAAGGCCTCGCTGGCTGCTCTGCCATAAAATATTTAAACTGCTGTTGCCCCAAATTATTTTCATCCAATTTACTATCTGTTTTTACAACAATGTCCATGGCCCTTCTTATTTTGGCATATTTTACCAGCAGATTAATGCAAGATAGGACACAGTATTTTGCTGGTATTTCCTGCTGAATATAAACTTTTTTCACCTTTTTTTTTCTTATCAAAGCAACACATCAGTGTTTTGACCAATCATTGAAGGAGGTCTGTCTGTTGCAACTGATGAAAGTTTTTCCCAATAAAGGTCATAGTTGTCAATAACGTTTCCTAAGAAAGAAAATATTTCATCGGCCACAACAGTGTCACGCACTGATACTATATCAAGTGATCCACTATGTCACTGATCTCAAGTGTTGACACCTATCACAATGCAGCAAGCTCAGCAACACCCATAAAATGCACACTTTCATATAATCCCAAAGAGAAAAAAACAAAATTTTTAGTCTTATCTTTCAGTTGCATTTGCACACTTGCCACCTCTTCAAAATGCCTGCAAAGTATTCTCCATGAAAGCACAAATGTTTCAGTAACAGAAAGAACCGTTACACACAAGATTGTTGAAGCAACAACAAGATGCTCTTTAACAAATTCTCAATCACTGAAGCGATACACTGTTTTAGCTATTTTAAGAGCTATGATAGCTTCCTTCCCTTTCACCATCACTGTTAATGAGTTGGTTCTCTTCCTGTAAACTGGTAAAAATCCAGGCAAAACCAGATAATGCTTTATAAATAATAGCAATATTTTCAAGTAATCACATACATCTACATGAATTTACTTCTTTCTCTCTCTTCTGTTTTAACTCGAAAAGTTGGGCTTCTTTTCCAAAGGATCCAAAGTGATCACAAATTTCTCACGAAGGAGATAAAACTGTCATTTCACAGAGTACTATCTCCACAACAATAAAATAGCATTACAGAACAGACACTGAGGGTCAGTTTGTGTTTCAATAAAAAAGTAGTCTTCCATAGTCTGCTTCCTACTGTGGGTTAAAACATAGGGATTCGAGAGATTTTTATTTTGAGGGTCTTCACTCCTTCTCAGCCATTTTCCTATCACTAATCTTATCCTACCTCAAATGCCAAAGAGACTTTAACACAACTTCAGAGACACTTTGGCAGTGACAACATTAATGACAGGAATTAAACAGACCCATCCTACCGAGCACTGCAAATTATAAGAAATAACCGTTATTAGCAGGGAAATGGAGAGGAAACTGCTGCCTGCTGTACATCTGCCCCCCCCCCTCCCCCCGGCCCCTATCCTAGTATCACTAGTACTCAATACAAAGCCTTATGGGAAGTCTGTCCAATCCAGTTCATTTTCAAAAGTTTCAACTGTTTTAAAACACTGGGAGTGCTTACTCACTTGAGTATTCGTATTCCAGGCAAATGATGTCAATGAGCAATGTATGATGTTACTTGCAGTTTTCAAATATAAAACTTAAAATGATCATTTTCCTTTTGTGGCATCTGTTTGTGTGCCACACTGACTGCTGAGTTATTTAACATGTGATCATAATTTTTTTGACATGCTCTGAAACATCGTTTATTTGTATACATCATGTATAAATTTTCTCAAAGGTACAAGAGTTATTAACACTGTCAACCAGGCACCCTACATTTTATTTTGAACTGGGTGTGCAACAGCCTGTTTTCTTTGGGTTTTATAAACAAACTGGTGATGAACAATGTTGTACCCAACAAAAAGTAAATTTTACACGAGGACAAAAAATTCTTTTTCAATTACCTACTTAGGCTTTCTTGATATAGGCAAGGTATACAAAGTAAAATGCTATTATGCATTTTACTGTAAGACTTATTACACATTTGCTTAAATTACCTTTGAAACAAAGACCACAATTTTAATCTTCCTGGAAGAAAAACATTGTATCTGCAGTTACAAAGTTGTACTGCTGAAACACACTGGATTATCTGCGTTACTTTTTCGCAGAAATAGAAAGCTTATTTTGAAAAAATAGATCAAAATACACAATGCTTATTGCAATAAAAATCTGTCCAAGATGCAGCAGACAATACTGAAAAGTTTAACACTATTCCTGTCACAATGACACTAAACATGCACATTCTGCATACCATTTGCAGTCCCCAAACAATGGGTTTTGCCAGATAGGCATGTTAATCGACTATTCAGTTGCCAATTGCTGATAGAAATTCCATTTTTCAGCAGGGATATACTGACATGTCAAGCAAGTCTCTCTTCTTGGTGCTTTTGATTTATCATAAAAGACAAGGAAAACTGAAATGTTAGATGGTGGCAGTTTCTTTTCCCAGTACCTCTCAGCTTTTTTACAATGCTTTGACAAACCATAGTTGCACGATGTTGCGACTTTTCTTTGTCCTTAGTGTAGTGCAGTCATCAGATTAAATTTGTAGCCAGATACACTCAGTTATTTTGTATAAGTCTGTATGCAACACTTGGTCTAGTGTGCTAATCCCTGAAATCATTAGCTTCCATATTGTAGACAAGAAATCCATTGTCCTTCACATTGGCAAATTGCTATTGTGTCATAGGCAACTATTCCCCATAATGAGGAATCAAATATTTATTAACAATCAGATTTTGAAAACGGGATATCATCCAATAACTGATATTCTGCCCAATGTAACAGGCAGACCAGATTAATGAATTCTGAGTCTCATCATCACTGTGCAGGTTGAAATGTGAGAGAATATACTTTAGGATGTATTAAGGTATCTTTGCTCTGTCTCTTCTGGCAATAATTTCAAGCCAAAAATACATGACAACAACATTACTAGCAGTTATATACTTCCAGGTTGTGACAAGAGCAGTGTCAATTATAAAATACATGAGAATCTAAGGACAGAAGAGTACTTGCTGAAGTTCAACTCAAAATGTCACTTATTGTTGTTTTGCTTTTTCCAGTTTCAGCAGTAAGTGTTTTGTATGCTACTTCAGCCGGACCTAGCAGGGTAAATTGTGCTTTCCATTTCAAATATGTTAATTCCTTTGGTAGAATCTGCATTAACCATCCACTGAAAAAGTTTCTCACCATATGAACATGAACCTGACCTTTGCACACCAAGATATGAAAAATCTCCCTCTGCTAATTTTTGCTGGTATTTAGTTCAGGGTACTTATCCTGGAAAAGGACATTAAACACACTTAGATTTGAATTTAAACAGCAACTAACACTTGCATGTCCAGAGTAGCAAGATTTGAATTTAATCAGCAACTAACACTTGTATGTACAGAGTAGCAGGTTTCTTACTTTGGAAATGATTCAATTTGTTTCTTCAGTAAGTCGCCATCAAGATCCAGGATTTTGCAAAACCTGTTGGAATGCTTTCTTCTTTTGTCATTAAGGGTTTAACTGTCATTTAACTTGCCAATCAAAATTTGCAATGTAAGGAAAAGATAGATTGCTACTTACTGTAAAGATGACATGTAAGGTTGCAAATAAGGCACAGTGAACAGACACTTAGACAAAGCTTTCAGCAACAGCCTTCACCAGAAAAAGAAAGAGAAGTTTGCACGCGCACGCGCATGCGCACACACACACACACACACACACACACACACACACACACACACACACACATCAGTGGCACCTTGGACCAGCATTCTGAAAGCTTTCTGTAAGTGTCTGTTAATTGTGCCCATCTGTAACTTCACATGTTGATATTCTAACCTGGAGTTTTGCATGTTCAGTCAAAATTTGCAACCTACATGGTGTAATAATGTGAAACATTACATAGTGTCTTGACAAATGCATCACTTACCAATTTCTACAGGCAAATGATACATTAGTGAACAATGTGGACAAGACACACACTCTTCTGTTCACATCAATCATCTCAATGCACTGGAAAGTAGAAAATTGCCTCTACTTGTCATCAGGTGCATAAAATCTCCGGGAGAGCTGCACCTTATCTTATGCAAATATCTCTTAGCATGGAAATTAATGCAGAAAATTCTTTCCCAAAAGATAATGAAATTCCATTCCTGTTATTTTGAACAGCTTTCACAAAACCTGAGATATTTAGCATTAAATATGAATAAAAATCATTTAAGAATTAGAAACCGAGTTCAAAACACTCCATTTTTCAACTAAGTGTTACATTATTGTATTAGAACTCTGCAAATATTTAACAAATACAACTTTCTGGCTATGCGAATTATGAGCAACAGCTTTTTTTTTTTTTTTTTTTTTTTTCAATATGAATAACAGTTACAATGTCAGAGTTGTCATAAGTTTCCCAAAGTGAAATTGTCTGACTTCCAGACACAGGTTTAGTATTTATCCCTGACATATTTTGATATCTGAAGAGTATGTAAACAGGTAAGTTGTAAAAATAAAAGTCATTTTTAGTTATAATATTTTTGTGTTTATCAATGAGTTCGTTATAACTTTGAATTAACAGCAAGTTTTTGCTCCTCCTACCACCAAAGATTTATGAACTTTCCAGGGAAGATAATGCAACAAATTGGACAAGACACATAAAAGGAATATTCTGAATAAAATTAATACTGAAGTTTCCAAAATAACAATAACAGCACTGTGGTATGGATAATGACATTTTCTCTGCCAAATAATACACATTTTGTGGCCCCCTCTGCTGGTATCCATGACTTTTTGGCCTTCAGTTCATTAACTAGCTGGATGATGCACCTCATCCATCCAGCTCTCTCAGCTTCTTCATCTTCTTCACATCACTTCGGCATAAGACTTTGCCATACCAATCTCAAGCAGTGCGAGAGTCACATCAATCCTGAAGATACCACCAGCCAATTTCAGGCAGTCATGTACTTGATGTATGGCTAAAAATGACTTGGTTTCTTGTTTGGCTACCACACACTCCTTTTATTAGGCCAATGAAAAAACTTTGCTCTGTGAAGGCTTAACCTTGATTCAGAATGAGAAACTTTTCATGATAGCTACATAAATGTTGACAGGTTTATCACCATTCAATAAGTCTCTCCAAAAGTGATCAATTCTTGTCTCACTTCTCTTGTAATGCAAATTCTTTCTCAACTTTATCACAATCCTTGGCATTCAAACACTTTTGTGAATAGAATTTCTGCGATGCATTTGATTGAACACATTCTTACCACAAAGTGACTGCACTTGGTCCTGAAAGTTAAAATATCTTTGACAGGTAATTTTACCTTTCTCAGCTCAGACCGTACAGTATGACTTAATTTCTTGGCACGAATAAGACTAGCTTCACCATCAAGTTTTATAACAAATACAAATTTCACAGCAGCTAATATATCAAACTTAACTACTATGGATATCACATCAGCTAGAATAGTTGGTGTTGGTGGGAAACTGTGGTATTAGCTGCTATCTAATCGGCTGCACTTTCAAATATCTGAGCCGCCAGTTACGCCACCACATCTCTTACAGCTGCCAAGAACAATTACGCTGCTGCCAATAAGACGCAAGCATCCCCTCTCTGGAGCTCCAGTGGCAGGTGTACTTAAGTTCGAACATTCATGCACTCACCCCATTTTGTACGTCTGCCAGTTGAATAACATTTACAGACTTCCATAGCAGCAGGATCGTCGTCTGACCATGTGGGGGATTGCCCAAGAGGTTGGAGTGAGTACAGATTCTGCACATGCAATTCTGCAATATGATTTGAACTTGCACTGAGTGGCTGCAAAATTCGTGCCCAAGTTGTCGCGCCGGAACAAAAAGACCTCAGTTTTGAAGTTGCACAGGACCTTCTGGACACCACCAACACTAATCCTGGGTTTCTGATCACTGTAATAACTGGAGATGAGTCATGGGTGTACATGTACAACCCAGAAACAAAAAGACAGTTGTCACAATGGAAGCATCCCAAGTATCCCAAGTATCCAAGGCTGAAGAAAGTGCAGCAGGTGCAAAGCAAAAATCAAGGTGATGCTGACTGTCTTCTCTGATGTCCGTGGAATTGAGCATCATGAATACACACCAGAAGGACAAACAGTGACAAAGGAGTACTATCGAGATGTTCTCCTGTGACTCCATGATGCAGTTCGGCGCAAAAGACCAGGCATGTGGATGGCGAAATACTGGCAACTGCATCACGACAATGCCCCCGCACATTCAACCAACTTGATCCAAAATTTCTTGGCCAAACATGGAATTACAGCCTCCCTACTCTCCAGACATGGCTCCTTGTGACTTATTTCCAAAGCTGAAGACGCTGCTGAAAGGATCACATTTTGAGAGTAGAGAAGAGATAATGCAGAACACGATGACAGAGCTGAACACCATCCCAAAAGAAGACTTCCGGAGGTGTTTCTGGCAGTGGAAGGATCGGTAGGCTAAGTGTGTGCAAGCACAAGGGGCCTACTTTGAAGGGGATTAGGGTGCCAACACCATCAGGTATTCAAAATATTTTTTCTGGCCAAAGGTTGGATACTTCTTAGACAAGCCTCATATATTAGAATTATATGTAGGATACTGAAATGTAGGTAAAAAACACATTTACTAAAATAAATCATACAAAATAATCATACAGTGATGCGAAAATTGTGTTTTAGAAGAAATACATCAAATATGGGATAGTATTTGACGAAGAATGGTGCTGACTGATTAATCCTCACGATACCACCAGGAAGGGGGGTTTCTTTAAGCCCACCTTTTGAAAATATTGTAATCTAGTCACTTTTTTATATTTTAAAATTCTGGAAAAAATATTTGTGTGTTTAATGATTTCTTCTAGCAGATTCAAGACATGTTTTAAATTTTTCATTTAAACTTAACCTATAAAATTAAGTGTTAATAGCAGATGTCACATTTCCCAATGAGTACCACACTCAACATTTTCAGGTTCAGGACCTTACTTACACATCAGTACTTCTTTGAAAAGTATTCACATTCTGGGCCCTACTTACACATTAGCACCTCTTTAAAAAGTATGCTATTAATATCATTCAACGGCAATTAACTAATTTTACTTTTTTTTTAGATTTGTTTTATGATGGGCATAAAATAACTCCCCTGCCCAAGTGCATCATAGAAAATGCGTTTGAATTGCTAGGGTTAAGACAATGTGACAGGACCAATGATAAAATACAGTTCAATAAACTTCATCATGACAAGTTAATGAAATATGCAATAGTATACCGGTAATGAAAAATAGTTGTTCAAAATGCACAAAAGGCACAATGAAAAGATTGTTACACACTGAGCTTGTGGTAAAATCCTTCTGCAGAAAATAAAGGAAAACACTTTCACACAAGCAGGCACACACCACTGCTATCTCCAGCTGCTCTGTCTTTTCATTGTGCCTGTCCACAGTTCAACATGTCACCTTCATGGTGAGTAGCAATCCATCTTTTCACAACTGTTTTAATATAAATTTGAATGTTCCACAAAATTGAAACTGTTCTCCTCAGTGCCTGCCTAATCACCACCTTAGAAATCGGAACACTCAGAAAATACCCCACCAAGTTTCTGAAATGATCATTTTAAAAGTGACTGCTGTGAGTGGACAATCAAACAGCCACAGTCAAACTTAACCTAGACCTCAGCCTATGCTACAGATCTGTCAGTCACCACACAAAATTTTCTTCTATTCACATTCGTTGGCTTTATCTACTCACAACCAAACTCAAACATTGCAACTTAAGCTAAACCTGAGCTGCACTATAGATTACTTCATTACCACATCCATTTTTTTCTTGCACTAGTTCGCACATTTACCGTAAGGTGCATTACTTTCGCCTATTTGTGACACTAGGTCATATGCAATTCATAAGAGGTGGTAGTAAAGTTCCCAGTTAGAGGTGGCAACTTTCCTTCAGTTCAGACAAATACTAAATGCCTTTACTGCAGATAGGAACAAGACACCGTTCGTGACGGTGTGTATTGTACACATAAGGCACGACTGTGAAACTGCCAAGCAGAAAACATTTGTCATGTGATGAAAAAGCAAAAGTCAGTGGTTACAATGAAATGGGATACTAATTGTCAAATCACCAAGAAGTTGAATGGTTCAAGTACAATGACTGATAATTTTGTTAGATTGGGCACACTATATGGACAGAATGGAAAATATAGTCAATGTAGAAAATTATCTGTGGTATCAAAATGGTTACTTTTGGGAAAAGCAAGGGCCACAAATTGTTATCCTTCTCAACTTGCTGCCAGTTTATGGATGCCAGTAACTACCAGATATGGATGACATATTTTGTCACATGACAAACATCTAGCATTCAAGAATCAACTGCAGAAACTTGCTCTAACACTCAAACATAAACATGGTAGATTGGAGTTCACTGAAAAACATACGTTGTGAACTTTAGAATGGGATAAAGTGATCTTTAATTATGGAAAGTTTATCTTTGACGGGCCGGAAGAATTTCATTATTATTGGCATGATATGAGAACAGAACAGCAGGCAAGAATGAGCAGAAATTTTGGCAGTGGAAGCATTATGATTTGGACAGCCTTCTGTGTTAAAGGTAAATCTTGCACTGCATGGTTGAACAATAGAATGAACTTTCAACATGTACACTGAAGTGGTATAGATAGAACTGATAACAATGCACACAGATTAGGGGACGAAACACTAATTTTTTCAAAAAGATAACGCATCTGCGCATGTTTCTGCTGCAACCAAAAACTTCCAAGGCATGTTTATCATGGCTGTAACGAAATCAACGCCACGGAGAATTTTTGAGGCAATTAGGAAGAACAGAGGTTGGAAAGATAACACAAAAGAACAGTGAGACCCTATGTACCACAATTTTCATCCAGGAAATGTGAACCCCTTATTTTGTTACTCGTATTATCAAAGAAATTGCGTAATTCCATTGTTACCATTTATGTGTCTAATAGTTTCACAACAAAACTGATACATGTATGCTTCACACACAAGACCAGCACTTTTGTAAGGAACCTGCCTTTACACCAATTTCCACTACTGTATACGAATTCACCAAGCAAGGCACACAGTTGCTGATCATACCAACACAGCAGCACTCAGCGAATGACTGTTGAATTTCTTTGTGATATGTACGATAACTACTAAAAATTTCAAACCACAAGTCAAAGCAACTGCCACTATCTACCTTCAGTTGCAACCTCTCACTAACAATAACAACGCAGTGAACTAGTTTCCAAACATCAAAATTCAACACTAGAGAGCATCACCAAATACTACCAAACACACACTTCAAATATGCTGCCCAGCCTTCATGTCATATAAGACAACATTGTTATGTCATCAGTTAAAGCCTGTAAACCGTTAGGCAGAAGTAGGAACAGTGGTCCAAAGTGCCACTATCCTAGCATCGCCAGTTACCTGGTTAGGCAACAGCTGGAGAGCCTGGTGTGCAACAGGGATAGAGAACACACTTGCAACACTACAAACTATCCTCCATCTTTCTCTCTGCACAGAATGCATCACTCAGCTGCCTTCTTATCTGGACACCACTATATAATCTAAACGTTTACATTTGCCATAGTTTGTTTACAATTTCATTTTTCAATTAACTGAAGCAGAGATTTTGCATATTTTCCTTCATACAAGATTTCACTACACTTGCTTCCTTCTGAAGTGAGATAGATTTTGCGGCAAGAAAAGACTTTCAATCTGCCAAATTTACTTTTGAGATGGTTCAATTTGTGATTAGCCACATACATTTCAATGCCTTAAAAAATAAAAATCAAGAAATAAATTGGGCATATAGTGGCTGGCACACTGCCACAGAAATTATTTTAAAGAATATTCCTAATGTATTTGTAGTGTCATTAAAAAATTACATTAGCATTCATTATAGGTGCCTTAGAAAAACACAAAACTAGACTAGGCCACTCTCCAAATAAACTCCATTTTTTTGTATAAATAATTATTAATAAACACTATAGAAAATAATTTTGTTCTCTATAGTGAAACTTCATAACATCCCTGAAACTAGGGTATGATATCACGTGTATACAGGAAAATGGCAAAGAGCAAAATATAAGTTAAATTCGAAGATTTGTAACAATGTCATTTTAAATAACATATATGATAAAACAAGTTTATCATTACCTGGTTTTATATTGTCCAAAGAAACATTGATGTCATTCAAGGGTTTCACTTCAATTTGCTTAGGTTCACAGATATTTACACTTTCTGTGCTAGTCCTGTGAGATTTATCATCTACTGAGTTAACACTTAGCCGGTCATCACTGTCATTTTTGTTATTTTCAGAGAAAGAATGTACTGGTGTTTCTTCACTAATATCTACCATCGTATCATCACCATTAAGTAGATCTAATGTTCTGCTCTCCATTTTTTGCACAGAATCTTTTTCTAAGGGCTTCACTGGTTCTCCAGTAAGAAGATCCAAATCTAATACACCCGATGAATTGTCACTGCCACTCTTCTTGATGGGTGTTGATGTTGTGATATTCTCTGGCTTTGCCGCATCTTGCTGTCTGCTCAGCAAATTCATGGGTATTTTCGCTGGTGGCCTGTTTACAAAAAAAGCACAACTTCAAGTTCAATACTGAGGAATAAAAAGCTATTTATACTATAAGAGTCATCTGTAAATTGTGTTTGTCCGGGGGCTGGGGGGTGCGTGTGCACAAGCATGTCAAACAGCAAGGGAAGGAGTCACAAGGAAATTTTTACAGCATGACAATGACCGCATACACACTGGGCATTACAAACAGGCAGTGGTGCAGTTCTTCAGGTGGGAAATATAGTACATCACTCATGTAAACAATTCTCTTAACAAGTAACTTCGATTTATTTGTAAAAGTTGAAGGAACACTGAATGGAAAAATTTTTTCAATCAACATGGAGGTTGAAGAAATGCTGACACTGGAACAAAACTACTTATACACACAATCACATTATGTATAGACATAAATGATTATATGGAGAATGGTACAATATGATTCTAATTAAATAAAAATGCATAACAGAAGAAATTTTTTTCCCTGCTTGGTACTGTTACTTTGAAGATAACACTCCTATAACTTAATTTAATATAAGCGAAAGGCGACTACTCAAGGCAACCACTCAACTAAGGCAGATCAATTTATGGAGCACAGTAACATATAATAGAAAACAGCATTCACACTAGCCTTCAAGGACTAGCTCTTTTTCCAGCAATAATACACACACACACAAAAAACAACACAGACACCCAAATGCACACTCCCGTGACCATGACAGTCTTGCTGTGTGTGCATTTGGGTGTCTGTGTGGTTGTGTATGTGAATTATTTCTGGAAAAAGAGCTATTGTTAGAAGGCTAGTGTGAAGCTGTTTTTCGTTATGTTTTACTGTGCTCTACACATCAATCTTCTTCTTCTTCTTCTTCTTCTTCTTCTTTTTTTTTTTTTTTTTTTTTTTACTTATGTATGTCAGGTAAGCTGAACAGTTTCTTGGCAAGATCAGAAGGCACTTGAACCCATTAGTCACTTAACAGATATACGAAAAAAAATTACCAACAAGAACTTTTTGCATGTAAGGCCAGGTGACTGTGTAATCATTTACATATGTACATCAATAATTAAAAGTTCCTCAAAAATTAATAGCATAAATAATAAACTACTTAAAATAAAAAAAACTAGTAACAAAATAGAAAAATACTTAAAAAGCATAGGTGTCTACAAGTTGTCTGGAAGAAAGGAAAAAAAAATAAAGAGCTGCAAAATTAATTTTAAATCTTGCTGTTACAGACATAGTTATTCCTTCTCAAAACTTTTGGTACAAGCAGGGAAAAAGTTGCAAAATGTTATTTGTGTTTCCAACTTTAAATGTTATTACTTAAAACTGAAGGCAAGTTCTCACTCAAGCAGTAGATTGCCCTCTCATTAGCAGACTGAGTGCTCTCTTTCCTAACATGTCATACAAACAGGACTGCACAAATTCCTTATAAAATTGGAGCAGATGTAGTCTGCTTTTCCCCAAGAACTGTGGCTAAGACGCTTCAAGATGTGTAAGTGTCTTAAAAGACCTATTAGTGTTACTTAACCATTAATAACTATTGATTAATCAATAGTGTCTGCACTATCGTCACTATCAGTAATCTGGTTTAATTATAAACAGTCATATAGTTTATAATGTAATTCTTCTTTAACTGGCGCGTGAAAAATTCTCAGGTCCTATTACCTCCATGGCGAGTGGAGTGCAGAGGGAAGTAGATTGCATGGAGATATTTAAACAGCATTAAATAAGGTGGTGCCTTAGCCAGTCTATGCTGTGTGTAAATGTATGTTGTTAATAGACTGGCTGCTATGGGGAACAGGTCGTCAGAGAGGGAGTTTTCGTGTTCGTCTTCCAGTGACAACAACTCATGGTCATGAGTATGTCGTACCGATCACATGCTTATTGTGAAAAAGTACACACATAAATAACATGAATTCACGAATGTGTATTATACAGGTTGTCATCTTCAAACGTGTGAGGATATTTAGTTGTAGCAAGGAATAAAAAAGTAAAAAAGGTTGTTGTAATACAACGCAGTAGGTAGAGGGGGAAAAAAAAGCCATTTTAAAGATTTGTAAGCATTTATGATTGTACTGCATAATGCATTTTAAAATAAAGATGATTATTATCATTATTAATTAAATACACTCGCTATTGACCTCTTCTGTTTCTGAGTCCTCACTGTAGACTTACAAGTGGTTGCAATCAGGCATGTTAATGCATAAGATGATTTGAAAACACAAAACATCAATGCAATCCTAACGCCCCTGTGTCACTTCTGCCTTTGAAGAAGCACAAATATCTTTCATATGTTGGTTACCTGTGTTCTATTCAATTAGCAGAGCTTGTTCCTTCAAGAGCGTACCACATCCCACAAAACTGAATAAAGTAAAAGCACGACGTGTCAAGTGCCAAGGTTTTTATTTGTAAGGTGGCTGGATATAATCATTAAAATATACAACTGTATTTACAGGCTATCTGCTTTCACAGTATTGCAATGCATATTCATTAGTAATTAAGGTGAAATGTGAGTGTTTCAAAGGATGTAACATAAAACTAACCTCTTCTTGCCAAGACTTGGTGGTGAACGCCCAGGAATGTTTTTGTAAAAATTTCTAATCCTGTAGATATTTGTTAAGTTCTTGCCCGTTAATGATGAAATCCCTTGTTTGAAACTAGTGAAGTTGGTGAATTAGCTGACCAGTTTACAGCATTCTGCAACCTGATTAAGGATGCTGAGTTTCTAGCTCTTCGTGATATCGCAGGAGGTACCTCACAGTGCAAACAATGGCTTCTTCATCACTCACTTTGTTATTTAAATGCCACACAACAGCGCGATTATTCTTTGTCACACAACTTTAATGCCACAAGCCACAACCGTTGAAACGCTATTGTTGGCAGCAGTGATACAAAGAGCACAGTCGCCATGAAGTACTCTGAGTGGCGCTGACATGAAACGATCTGTACTTTTTGCGTGCCACCGAGTCTCTGTTGGCTGAGGAAATCTTGTGTTTCCAAGATTACTCTGTTTATGTGTAAAGTGCATAAAAAGAGTTTTTTGTTATTGTTTTGAAAATGAATCTTAAAAATCAATCATCTGTGTGGATTTTTTTTCAAGGAGGAGGCAGATAATAGTTTGTGAAGTGTACCATCTGCGGTAAAGAATATAAACATCCAGAAAATACAACTAATTTAAGAGATCGCTTAAAAGAAATTATGGTGAAAAACTAGAGAACCATAGATTAGCAGTAGAATTGAAAGGTGAGGGTCAAATTATGAGCTATATCAAGTGCAAGGGGCGAGAGGGGGGGGTGGGGGGGGGGGGGGGGGGGACAAAGAAAGAAAGAAGTAGTTTTTTAAAACATTATTTTAAAAGAAGTCAGTTGTACGACACCAGTTGAAAAGGAAAAAAAGAACTTGATTCCCTCTAAGCACAAATGATCGCTATCGATATGCTGCCGTAAAGCACTTCCAACAATCAAGGTTCAAAAAAATTTGTTCATGCCATAGACAGCAGATATGAGAGGCCAGATAAAACCACACTTAAATGTTCACTGATTCCAAAACTACATGAAGAGATAAAAAATAAATTAGAAAAAGCCCTTACAAAATGTAATTTGTTGAGTGTTACAATAGACATGGATACCAACACAAACAAAGGCGTACTGATATTGACTTGGCACTTTATAATCGACAAAAAATTAGTTTCACTCATATTAAAAGTGACAACAATTGTAGGTCATAACAGTGGCACATATAAGTAATATATTTTAAAATGTTTGCTTCCCTAACTTTTCAATACCATGTTGAGTTTCAGTCCATTCTCGTGAGCAGTACATGCCTGTACAGTTCACGTCTGTACAGCTTGTGAAGTTCTTCTTGGCAGCTTCATCTCCCACCACCCCCACCCCTCTTGTCAATAGAAATCTAAAGACGTTGAGTCATTTCAAATCATTGAATAACTGTGTTACAACAGGCTTAATTTATTTTTTTATCCATTACTGCATTTGAATGCAGATGTCTCTATAATGAGCTTTCTCAAAACCTTGTTACTTCTGCACACCATTTATAGCGGACTGCCCAAAGTTTACACTTGAGAGATGAATTTCAAGTTTGTACAATAACAGAGTAACAAGAGAGAAATGAATGTGAGTCCCAACACTGAACCAAAATTAATATAGAAGAGCAAAATCGGCTGGTCGTGGCATTACAATTACTGTGTTGCTGTCTTCCGAGAATATAAACAACGTGCTTTGGTGTGCAATTTATACGAAAATGCTACCATTGTGTTAGTGAGTTGGAAAAGAACTAGAACTAAAACTAAAACTTCTGGTACTTATAAAATGGCGTCAATATTAATGCATATCTTTCACCAAAAAAGGCTAACCATAGCAAGATGTTAACACAGGCTGTATTAATTGAATCAGAATTTTCCAATGGTAATGGAAACCTCTCAGCTGTTGTGTAATGGTAGCTGTTTTATCACAAACATAGTGAATCCGTCAAAAAACTATCTATCAGGACCTGTCAATTTCAGACTCCGAGTGGCCTGGGTATATTATAGGAACACATCGGTAAGATGGGTGAAGGTGCCAGCATTGCTGTCTCTCCCCGTACTTCTCCTTACCCTTCATTACTACTGTTCTCTTTATACCCCTCCTTACACTTCCCTCGGCGAACGGTGAAACTCCCAACACTTCCACAAGCTATACACTTTATGCCGACTGCATTAAAATCATGAGTGCTGCCGACCTCAGCAATGTAGCAGCTGTAGCGCTACAGTAGAGTAATGGCCCTATTGTTTTGTATTTAGAGTCAACTGAGAATCACCCCTTGTCCCTTCAATGCACTTTCTCTAAAGTTGTTACTCCCACGTGCAGTTTATATCATAT
Source organism: Schistocerca piceifrons (assembly GCF_021461385.2). Lineage (NCBI taxonomy): Eukaryota > Metazoa > Arthropoda > Insecta > Orthoptera > Acrididae > Schistocerca > Schistocerca piceifrons. The sequence goes on along the minus strand of NC_060138.1, from coordinate 128,308,768 downwards.
CTGCTGCAGTTCATCAGCAAGCATTAACATGTAAGGTAGCAGCATTGCATGGCAGACCAGTAAACATTTACCCTCTCACACACCTATTCATCATGGTAACCTTCCTCTCCTCCTCTTTCTCCTGATTTCCCTGCACTTTTAAGATGCTGAAGCTGAACTTATCATCAACAAGTAATATATTGGCCTGATTTTTATGAGAATTATTTTTTTATATATGAAAGTATTTTTTCATATAAGAAGACATTGATTTTTTATGAGAATATTAAGCAAAATCTTGGACATATTGGCACTTAATTTTAACATTACATTTTTTTTCCTGGTCATCAATCAAATCTTACTACAATACAATATTCATAACAAGACAGTAGCAGTCATTACAGACAATCAGACAATGCTGCAGTTATGAGGGAAAAAAAAAAAAAAAAACCACCTGAAATCTTAAGGATTCAACACTCATCCTGTTTCGCCTATTGCATCAACTCAACAGTACACGATTGTTTCAAAGTAGAATGGTTTTCCAAACTTTTATTGAAAGCAAAGGCTACTGTGACTCTAAACTCTAAACTAGCCAGTGAGAAACTGCGCAATGCTCAGAAAGGAGCAAACAAAACAAACTGATACAAGAGGTATCGACTCAATGGAACAGCTCACACTACATACTCAAAAGACTTTTGGAAGTTTGAAGTGAGCCTGCGGCAGCAATCAACGAAAGTTGGAAAGCACGGCCTTCCCTCACAGCAGAAAATTACTTAGCTATACACGAGATGAGTCTTCTTGAACCTTTTGAAGTAGCAACAACAACAATCTCAGGGAAGTCATATGTCACTGCTTACTTAATTATACCTCTTATACGAGGTGTTTCAGCTAAGTTGTCAGACTTGGAAAGCACCTTAACAACTAATGAAGAACAAAGGTTTTGGATTAATTGATTACATCAGTCAATGGAAGTCTGAAACCACGCGTGTGACATTAGTACATCCTAGGTTTAAGAAACTTGGTTTCAGGACATTTCAAGAGGCAGACAACACTGCACAATTATTTCAGAAAGAGTATGCTGCTATCACTGCAGCAACACCAAGAATAATACCTGAAACACAAGCATCTATGAGCAGTGCTAATACGTCTACATTTGAAATCAGATGGTCTACTTTTTTTGCCCAATCAGCAAGCGCGTTACACCAGACGGTGATTTCATAATTGACCTACATCAATATTTTGAAAAACCTGTAACAGACAAGCGTGCTTGTGCATTAGAATACTGGGCAAAATCTAATAGCATGTTGCATGTAATGGCCACTAAATATTCGTGCTGTCTGTCGACTTTGCATAATTAATGAAAAATACAACGGACTAAAGGAGAAGAATTCAAATACCTCACTTTTTACAAGACAAATCTGCATATCTTGTATTGTTGTCTTTAAACAATGAAAATGCTTAGAAAGTTATTTTTAGTTTGAAATACTTGCACAAAACAGTCAATAGATAATTGATAAATTGATACATTTTAAAAATACTTTCAATAATATCTCATGTGCTAGCTATCTATGTTCAAGTAATATTAAGACCCGTATATGTGATAGCCATATCAGTTCATAATCAAATATGGACCAAGAAATTTAAATGGCTGTTTCATATTCAGAATGGTCTCTCTCAACAACGACATGGAAGGAATAAACCAACACACCACTGTATCTGATGATCACTTGAATCTTATCTGTGCACTCTACTCCTCAAGTATCTTTAAAATCAGATACAACAGAAGAAAAAGGAAGAAAGATTAGGATTCAACATCCTGACAATGTCAAGGTAATTAGAAATGGAGTAAGACATGATTGGGGAAGTAAATCCGCCATTTCATTTCGAGGGACCATTCCGGCATTCGCCTTAAGCAATTTAGGGAAATCATGGAACACCTAAACCAAGGTGACTGGATGGAGTTTGAACCAGCATCCTGCTAAATACAAGTACTTTGTCTCATCACTGTGCCACACCACCTCGCTCAGTCAGTGTTTCTGAAATGAGTCTCGAAGACAAAGACCCAAGGGCTTCACCAGCACCAAAAGTCTCACCTCAACAAGAATAGTGAAGACTGACCATGTGGTTTCTGGGGTAGATAGCTCCCTGTAGCAAACTTCAAAATTCATATTTTGAGGTGGACAGTCGGCATCAATCTCTTCGAACAAAATTTGCGCCACACAGTACGACACCTTTGGGCCAATTTTCTGAAAGTCTGTTAGCATTGTGGGTGAGGGTCCACTGACTGTGCAGCCCTCCTTTTCTTCCCTGTAGTCACGAATTTCTTCATCTTGCATTCCCCCCCCCCCCCCCCCCCCCTTTCTGTTGGTTGTTGTAATGGTAGCACACTAATGGACAGTAATGTTCACGATTATCTGGGAGCAGTTCTGGGTACTGGAGGATTTTTTCCTGTCATGTGCATTTGCAGGTACATGTCTTATTGGCTTGTGCCATGGTTAATGCATTAGCCTTAGCTTCTTAACAAACTTGAAAAATCTAGGTGCTTACAATGCCTTAAAAGCTTTTTTGCTTTCCCATACCGAATTTCTCTTGAGATTTCTAGCTACTGGATTTTCGATCCTTAGACTACACAGAGCGTTGTTTACTCCACAGAGTGCAATTTACTGAATAGCTGACATACTTAGGCGGTGATGTACATTCCAATCCTCATTCACAAGCTGATGAATAGTACTCACACATATAGCTTTATTTTCGCACATAACAGTGGAGTATCCACACCAACGGTGGAGTATCTACACCTCCGATAAGAATATTTTATTTTATTTCCTATAAGTGGACCACTCAAGCATATATCATGAGAATAACGGGTAACAGTGCCTCAACAGACCATGGGCTCGAACAGCACTGACAGCCTTCTTTCACACCTGAAACTGTATGTGGATATTATGTATATGGTATCAAGTCAAATTTGTGGAAACTGGACTTGAACCCCTTCATCTCACAAAATATGGAATTTAGACATAACAAGTTTGTTTGCATAGTTATATGCCTTTGTCTTGCTGTAATTTATTTTATAATTCCAGACATGTTTTGCCTATTACATTAAGACAGCTTCAATGGATTTAATATGTAATGATACAATTTTTTATGGTTCATTTATTATGCAGAGGATGTCATCCATTTATCTGAACCAGTATAATACGTTGCGTTCTTTTGCAACTGTTTTTTGACAATAATCTATTCAATGTGCTTTATAAAAATAATAGCTAAGACTCATGAAACTGGGGATCCTGTTCGTAATCAATCTTCTTGTATACAACAGAAATTGATAAAGTACAGGGTGCATCAAAAAAATGTATACACACTTTGAACTGTCATAGGCAATTTATTTCCCGTTCTACAAGGTTAAATATCTGTGAGATAGTAATGTTGTGTTTCTTCAACAGGTGGCAGCAGTGGCAAGGAAGTAACTGCAACATGGTGGACGTGTGTTTGAGCTTTGAAGTGCGGAAACAGATAATTAAGTGGTACTGGAAGTTTGAGAATGTAGCTGCGGTTCGAAGACAGTGGAGAAGTGAGTATGGTGCAGAACCACCTTCAAGGTTAACAATTATACGTCTACGAGACAAATTCGAAATTCGTGGAACAGTGTGTGGTGTGCATAAAGGTCGATTGGGGCGACCTCGTACAGCTACAAGTGATGATTCCACAACTGCGATCTTGGAACTGTTACAGCGTTTGCCTCAAAAATCTTCAAGGCAAGCGGCACGTGAGAGTAATGTAAGTGCTAGTAGTGTGCTACACATTCTGGAGAAAGGCAAGTTTCGTGTGTACATTCCAAGGCTGGTGCAATAGCTAAGTGACGATGATCCAGATCGAAGGTTAGAATTTTGTGAATGGGTTCAGAAGATGGTGAGATGTGAACCGGGATTTATGTGTAGCATAATTTGGTCGGATGAAGCCCAATTCAAACTCAATGGAACTGCCAATAGGCACAATTGGTAATCCTCACATTACAGTTGAAAAGGCTGTGAATTTTCCTGGTGTAAATGTGTGGTGTGGTTTGTCTGCAAGGGGACTCATTGGGCCTTTCCGCTTTGAAGGTACTGTTACTGGAGAAACGTACCTAACAATGCTTGCTGACTCCATATTCCCTGCCATTCGTGCATTATACAGTAATGATGAGAATTTATTTCCAACAAGATCATATCATAGGGACATACGAGCATAACTGGATCACAATGTGCCAGGCCAGTGGATAGAATGCAGGGGATCAATTCCTGCACGCTCTCCAGGCCTCACACCACTGGATTTCTTTTTATGGGGCACAGTAAAAAATGAGGTGTACAAACGTAAACCACATAACCTGGACACACTTTGGAATGAGATTTAGGCACTGTGGGCAGAAATCTCATTGGACACTTTGGTACAATGTACAGAATCAGTGGTGACTCGTACTCAGAAATGTATTGATGCTGAAGGCCACCAGTTTGAACATTAATCACATCTGCAAAGTACATTTATTTTTCCAATTGGACTTTAAGCTTTCCATTTCCAGAAATTTAACATTGTAGAACGGGAAATAAATTAATTTTCTATGACGCTTCAAAGTGTGTATACATTTTTTTGACACACCCTGTACATGCCAGCATAAACAAGGGGCATAAAAAAATAAAATTCAAAACTGGTAATGAACATATTAATCAAATTAACATTTTAGATATAACAATTAAAAAAATACAAAATAACAAGCACCTATTCAAAATTTACCACAAATCCACAGCATCTGACACAATCACCCAACAAACCTCAATACTCCCAAATTCACAATTACAAGCAGCACTTCTACACATGCTTCGCAGACTCAAGATAGTGCTATTCAATAAGAAAAGCTACTGAAAAGAATTAGACATCATAAACAGTCACAAACAATGAATGCAAAAGCAACATAATCCACAGTTAAACAACATAATTAAACATTAAACGAAGAGCCATAAACAACACACACACACACACACACACACACACACACACACACACACACACACACACTTCCGTAACATTGACAGAGAATAATCTGGAAAATATAAAAGATGTCTCAAGATGATACACAGTGACATACAAACACACATTCACACATAAAATCACCACCATTTTCAAAAGACAAGGCATACACATAACATGAATAACAGACAATTCTCTCCAAGAACACACTGTTCAAAAGAATTACGGGAACACTTGTATCAACATCCAGTAAGTTAACGCAGTACCTGTGGTCTTATTGGAGAGTTTCAAGTGTGTGTGAAATCTTATGGGACTTAACTGCTAAGGTCATCAGTCCTTAAGCTTACACACTACTTAACCTAAATTGTCCTAAGGACAAACACACACACCCATGCTGAGGGAGGACTCGAACCTCCGCCAGGACCAGCCGCACAGTCCACGACTGCAGCGCCTTAGACCGCTCGGCTAATCCCGCGCGACAAGAGTTTCAGATCTTCACTTTCAACATATGCAACAACTAATGTCATTCACCACCTATTGGGCATGTTATGCATTACAACATCAGGTGAATCCTAAGAAGGAAGTGAGAAACACAGTGTTCCAGTGTTTTCTAGTGAGTTACACAGATGATAGTTGTCATTTGTAAATCTTGTATTCAACCAATCACATGCAATGTGACATTTTAATACAATGCAAGATGCAAGGGCAGTATGTTTGATCCAAAACGAACAAAATTCCGCCATGTTGCTGTAGGTGTCAATGTCTCTCCATCTTGTCATCCATAGGTCGTGGACATGCTACAGGCAGAGAGGTCAGTACATATGGCGAGTTGGACATGGTAGCTGATGAATTACAATGCTGAGTGAAAGTGATATCTGGCCATCTCTGCATTGCAGTGGCGTATGGCTACTACCAGAAGACAGCAAGACAACTGCTGCTGAGTCCAATCAAACTGTAAGGAACAGATTACAAGAAAAGACCTTACAATTCAGACATTCTGTTTGAGTACCCCGCTTGACATGACATTTCACAGCCTGCCTCCAGTCCTGCCATTCCCATGTCAGCTGGCAACTGCATCACTGGCAAAACATGTTAGTCACAAACAAGTCCAGACTTCCTCTGGCACAATGTGATGGCCAAGTCGTGTGGAGATGCCACTGTCAGTAGTACATGCCAAATGTTGTCCAGGAAGCTATCAGATTTGGCCAAGATTCTGTGATAGTACACCAAACGGATCCTGCTGGACCATGTGTTGGCTGCTGCATAAGGTGGTGATCATGAAGTCCTTTTCATTCATGGTAATGCCAGGGCCCATATGGTGGAAGACACGAATATGCCTTGCACCATCTGAACACTGAAGTAATGAAATGGCGAGTAGTGACTCCTGACCTAAACCCCTCTGAGCATATGTGGGACATGTTTGACAGACATGTTCATGCTTGCCCTATTCCATCACAGACTCTCCAAGAATTCTCAAGGGCTCTCATTGAAGAATGGAAATGGATAACGTAGGGTGACCTCTGTAGACTTATAAGGAGTGAGCCACTTAGCTGTCTGTCAGGTAGATAAATGGTCATGGAGGCCATACACATTTCTGAAGCTCTTGAAGTCCAATGAAAAGTGCCCAGGATGACAGGGTGAGTGATTGTTTCAACTTTGTTTAAGACACCTGTCAGGCATTTCAGTTCTTTTTGCATAATGAACAAGGATGTAATGATGTTTTGTGGTGTACCTAATTTGTGAAATATACAAGTATAATTTGATAATATACTCAGTCCAGAATTATTGCTCAACGGAGTGTGGCAGATGCCCGAAGTCATGTTCCCCTAAATCTTTTGAACAGCGAACATTCAGATTACAATGTTATGCATGTGACAGCAGATACATGGGACAAACAGGCAAAATGTTTGCTATCAGATACAAAAGCACTTTTAAAAACATCACATTATTGCTATCAGACCCAAAGACTGTATTATACAGAAGAACAAGGCGCCAATAGGAAGACAAATATCAACTGTTCACACACATTAAAGGAAACAGCCAAACATTCCCCTGAAACCCTGATTCCACACAATTAAGGCGAATAAAAAGTTTATATGCTCCATACCTTGCCTAAGATTTAATCATGGATAATCACCAAGCCATTTTCATTGAATACACATTCAAGATAATCCTTACTGTGAATGTGATCTGCAAACCCACAGACTGATTTCATACAACAGATCATAAAATCTCCTCAACCGTTACCATATAGCAACACTTCTTCACCAAAATAATACATTACTTATGAAATTCTCAGATAAATGTAACATTACTACGTGAAATTCCAAAACATTGAAAGATGGCTGTATCGCCATCACGAAAAAAAAAAAAAGGATAAGAATTTGAAAGTATGGGACAAATCAATTTTTTGTAGACCATCTCAGAGAACAAAATCACAAGCCACCCTCCAGAGACAAAGACATGAAAATAATCAGAATTAACAATAGGAGACACATTATAATTTAGGAAGAAAATTATCATATAAAAAAAAAAAAGCTAAAAAGAAATCCCTTTTGAATTTCCAAGTGTCCATGACAAACATCTCACTATTTACGTTAAAAGATAAAACAGTAGAATACCATCCCAACGATTGAGCATCAAAATAATGTCACAAAATCACTTTCCCCTCACTCTTCCATGATCCCCTCCAAATAACCTTTACACCAGAAATCCAACCATGCGAATGTCTGGTACATTTTACCCACTCTTTTAAAAAAAAATAAATAAATAAATAAATAAATAAAAAGGTAATTTAGTTTTATGCAACATTGGGAAACATATTTACTCTTTGAAAAAACTGTTTACTCTTTATGTTTGAACTGTATCATATTTTTGCAAATGCTTTTGTTGATTTGTGTGTTCTACATAATATGATTCAACCAAATGAATACCATGATGCCACAATTCTCAAAATGTTTCGTCCATACTTCCAGACTAATAACATTAACTGTGAAAGTAACTCTCTGTCACGTTTTCACTGCTGAACAGATTTCGATGATGTTAGGTAAAGAGATAGCTTGAACTCTGAGGTAGAACATAGGCTACTTTAGAAAAAAAAAAAAAAATAGTCAGACAGACTGTGAACTAAGGCATGGAAAACATTTCTCACATAAAGTGTCTTAAAATATTATTAAATTTGTCATATAATGTCCAGCTGTACAATGTATAGTTACTTCAGTAGCACGATGCATAGACGTGCACTCCTGCCCATTCCCCTCCACGCACACTGCTTGACAGAGACTCTGCACATGCCACCATGTCTTGCATTAGAGAAGTGGAGTGGCAGGGGGAGGGGGGCTGGCAGCACACATCAATAGTTACACTTACCAGAACAGGCAGACACTTGAGGGCAGCTGACATCATTACATTACTACACATACAACAGCTTACTTACTGAACATCAATCATCCCAAAAGAAAACTACTGATGTGCATGCACAGCTGTGGGTAACCGCTAGTTTATTTGTAAAAATATTGTGATATGAACTATTTAATAAAAACAACAAATTTCTGGATGAACTAAGAAATAAAATAAAGGTTCGACAACAGCTCACTTATGTATGGTACACAGAAATATTCAACAGAAAACAGTAATTACACTAGCTTTTGTCCTTTCTCTAGCCAAAGTACACATATTCGCATTCTCACACACAATTACACGGACACCCAAATGCTCACAGCTGTGGCCACTGCAAGACTGACTGCAGTTGCCAGGGTAGATGGAAGTGGCAAGGGGTAGGAAAGGATGCACGATACAAGGAGGGTGTAGGAGGGTGGTGTGAGGCAGGTCTTCTGACAGACGAATCAGCAGATGTGCAAGACGACAAAAGGGGTACAAAGTGTAGAGCATATACAGGGGAGGGGGAAGGGGGGGATGGGGGTAGGAAAGGAAACGAAGGTGGAGATGAGAGGAAAAAAAGGAATAATCCTTCACACAGGGTTATGGTCAATGTCTACAAAGCTGACCTAAAGAGCTAGACTTCTGATAATAAGCAGCACCTTCCACAAGAATTTTATAAGCAGGTGTAAGAATTGACAAATGAAATGCTTGCATTCATATCTCAAGGTTGACTGGCTGAAAGGGTTAAATTCTGAAAGAATTTCACAGAGCAACTTGGAGCTCACTAAATCGAGGCATTGGTAAGCAGCCCAGCAGAAAGGTGGTGGTGAGTCATGGGCCTTGCGATGATATGTTTTAAGAATGCTGCATATACGAAGGTATAGTATGACTGATCCTTCATGATTCAGAAAGTTATCATTACACCAGCACAGAAAATTGTGGAAGAGTTCACAATTGCTTTCCCACATGTGTACATGCTTGGAAGTTTGCTTAATCTGCAGATTTTCTTGGTGAGTGTTGCATTTTAGTGAGCATGTACTTAGTCGGAAAAAAAGGGCCTCAGAGTGCTGAGCTGAAGTGGTGTTTACTGAATAGGGTGGATTACACAAAGTCTGCTTGAAATAACAAATTCCACTTATTTCCACAGAAATTTGAAGTGAAATGCTTTTGTATCTCTGGACTAGTTGATTCTGAATTGTATTTCTGTTTTCACATTTTTTTATATTAACAGCAAAAGTTTCTAATAGTCAGCTGGAGGCAGTGTATAAACTGTTAGTAGTGCACATTTTCCAGTTCATTCTAAGAATCTATCTCAAAGTAAAAAGACTGGTATAGGGGATTTATTACTGGTACAGGAGTAGAGACAATTTTAATCCTGCATCGCGGATTAAGGTAAGGCTGGTGACCATTATTTAAAATGATTTAATTTAGCTATGTAGAGGATTAATCTGGGCACACTAAAAAATGTTTCTGAGTATTGCAAAGAGTGTGTGGATTCTGGTTACAGATGCATCAGAAAAGACTCTAAGGACCAGACATGAAATTATTTTCTTATCTGCAGAAAAATTATTTCCTCTATTCCAAACAGTATCCTATTGCTCAAATTGCAGTAAGCTAACAAGGGGAGTCAACTTATTACAAGTTTGAGAAAATTAATGTCATTATGTGAAATATTTTATTAAATTCTAATTCTCTTTTTATAATCTATTTTTAATGCTGGTGACTTACTTGGAAAATTGTGAACCAATTTTGGATGTAGCAGGCAAACTCTGTTTAAGAAGTGTTTCCCCCAGGACATCGAGATCCTCCAATGCCTTTTGTTTACTGGGCTTCTCAGGAGGATCCAACATATTAGAGACTGCAACATAATAAGTTTCAATTAATCATTAAATGTAAACATCAATTAACATTCAGAATCACAATGAATCATGGCACAGTGACCCAATTTCTTACACAATAGTTCACATTTACTGGTAATGCGGCAGACAAAAACATCATTAATTGTCTTTCCCTCTCTTCCTGTTGCAGTAAGTCGCACCTGAACTGTAGTCCTGGGTGACTCTCCCAAAATCTACCCTTTTTCCTAGACCTCTCCATTCGTTTTCCTTCACCCCTCTCCCTTCCCATTGAAGCCTTCTGCCTGAAGGAGGTGGCACTGGCTTCAAAAGCTTGCCAATTACAACCGTCTTAAGTGTGTGTTCTGTTGCCACTTGGTGAGTAGATTTTTTATCTATCCAGTTGAATTATTAACAGTATTTTGTAACACAACTACTATTAAAATGCCACACATGTTACAATAATATCCCATTCTACAATGGAAGGAGATTTGTATAAAATCTCACAACAACATTAATAATTTTTAGACTTTTGATGAAATACAGCACATGTGCCATTCTCTAGTGCTTATTTTAGCTGGATTATGCTTCCAAAAAATAACAGCAACAATGGCCACATTTACAAAGTAAGGGATAGCTCCTATAACAGAAGATCTTATCCACAGAATACTTATGACAGCAGATGCAACACATCAACCGAGTATTTACATTGGGCTGCAGAATTTCATAAATCTGTGTTCGCTGCAGCTGTTAATCCAAGACCTGCACAAACTTTTATCAGAAGATGAGCAAAACATATCTGGGCAAACGACAACAAAGCCAATATTGGTGTAAAATACATGTGTAATCCCCCCCCCCCCCCCCACACACACACACACACACACACACACACACAAACCACAGGCGGTGGTGGAGGTGATGGTGGTGGTGTACTGCTTGGCTCAACAATACAGACAACCGTACTTTACATATGATACACAGGAGGGTATCTGTGAACAGGGCAGACTGACATTTGGTTCCTGAAGAAGAGCAGTGGCCTCAATGCCCTGCATGAAGGCTGATCTGACCTTTTAAACATTATCTAATATCATGTTGCCATGTTGATACTACTAATGGTTGAAATCAAAGGTACACCACAGCCATATTTTTCCCAAGGACATGCACCCCAACTGTATAGTTTAATAATGATGGCATCTCCTATAGTACAGGGTTATTACAAATGATTGAAGCGATTTCACAGCTCTACAATAACTTTATTATTTGAGATATTTTCACAATGCTTTGCACACAAATACAAAAACTCAAAAAGTTTTTTTAGGCATTCACAAATGTTCAATATGTGCCCCTTTAGTGATTCGGCAGACATCAAGCCGATAATCAAGTTCCTCCCACACTCGGCACAGCATGTCCCCATCAATGAGTTCGAAAGCATCGTTGTTGCGAGCTCGCAGTTCTGGCACATTTCTTGGTAGAGGAGGTTTAAACACTGAATCTTTCACATAACCCCACAGAAAGAAATCGCATGGGGTTAAGTCGGGAGAGCGTGGAGGCCATGACATGAATTGCTGATCATGATCTCCACCACGACCAATCCATCGGTTTTCCAATCTCCTGTTTAAGTAATGCCGAACATCATGATGGAAGTGCGATGGAGCACCATCCTGTTGAAAGATGAAGTCGGCGCTGTCAGTCTCCAGTTGTGGCATGAGCCAATTTTCCAGCATGTCCAGATACACGTGTCCTGTAACGTTTTTTTCGCACAAGAAAAAGGGGCCGTAAACTTTAAACCGTGAGATTGCACAAAACACGTTAACTTTTGGTGAATTGCGAATTTGCTGCACGAATGCGTGACGATTCTCTACCGCCCAGATTCACACATTGTGTCTGTTCACTTCACCATTAAGAAAAAATGTTGCTTCATCACTGAAAACAAGTTTCGCACTGAACGCATCCTCTACCATGAGCTGTTGCAACCGTGCCGAAAATTCAAAGCGTTTGACTTTGTCATCGGGTGTCAGGGCTTGTAGCAATTGTAAACAGTAAGGCTTCTGCTTTAGCCTTTGCCGTAAGATTTTCCAAACCGTCGGCTGTGGTACGTTTAGCTCCCTGCTTGCTTTATTCGTTGACTTCCGCGGGCTACGCGTGAAACTTGCCCGCACGCGTTCAACCGTTTCTTCGCTCACTGCAGGCCTACCTGTTGATTTCCCCTTACAGAGGCATCCAGAAGCTTTAAACTGCACATACCATTGCCGAATGGAGTTAGCAGTTGGTGGATCTTTGTTGAACTTTGTCCTGAAGTGTCGTTGCACTGTTATGACTGACTGATGTGAGTGCATTTCAAGCATGACATACGCTTTCTCGGCTCCTGTCGCCATTTTGTCTCACTGCGCTCTCGAGCGCTCTGGCGGCAGAAACCTGTAGTGCGGCTTCAGCCGAACAAAACTTTATGAGCTTTTCTACGTATCTGTAGTGTGTCGTGACCATATGTCAATGAATGGAGCTACAGTGAATTTATGAAATCGCTTCAATCATTTGTAATAGCCCTGTACAACATTCTAGAAGCAAAATAGTCCCTCATTGGGATCTTCAACCAAGGACTACTCGGAAGGATGTAGTTACCAGAAAAAACAGAACTGGAGTTCCAAGGGTCAGAATATGGAATGTTATACTTAATTAAAATAAATTTGTAACATAAATTAAAGTGGTGGGGGGACAGTTTTGCCAATGTGCACCTAACCATGCTTGGCAAAGCTAGAAAATTAAGAAAAGGCACATGAATAGGTTGAATTGAGATACAGTGAGGATAAATGAACTTCGGTGGTAGGATGGACATGACTCCTGTTCAGGTTTAAGTTGCTATAATCAGTATTATCAAAGCCAAGATAGGTACAAAGCCAAGATAGGTACAAAGCCAAGATAGGTACAAAGCCAAGATAGGTACAAAACCAACACGCACCACAGTAGTATAACTTTACATGCCAACTAGCTCTGCAGATGATGATGACACTGAAAGAATTTATGATGTGCACTTCACCGTCCCCCCCCCCCCCCCCACCCGTAATCTGCTACATCTCTCACTCCTCGCCCCAGCCTCCTCCTCACCCCATCACCTGGACTGCTTCTCTCATCGTGCGCTGTTGTTCGCAGTCTGTCTCGGCAGCCAGAGACAGTGGTCATGTGTGTGCGAGTTGTGTTTGTGTCAATTTGTGTGTGTGTGTGTGTGTGTGTGTGTGTGTGTGTGTGTGTGTGTGTGTGTGTGTGTGTTTTCTAATTCAGCAGTCTTTTTATTGTCTGAAACTCAACATCTCCACTATATAGTGAGTAGCAATCTAGCAATCTATCCTTTTAATAATACTGTCATTATTCCATCCTGGATTTTCCACTGTTAAATTTGTATAGGTAACATATTTAAGTGAGTAACACTGCAAGATCACAGGTTAACGCAAATGCGAGATAGGCCGATCCAACTGTGAAATACTGGTGTATTAATAACTGGTGTTACCACCAGAATGTTGAATGCAAGCATGCAAACATACACGCATTGTGTTGTATAGGTGTTGGATGTCAGTTTGTGGGATGGAGTTCCGTTCCTCTTGCACTTGGTCGGTCTATACAGGGACGGTTAATGCTAGATGAGGATGACACTGGAGTTTTTGTCGGATGATGTCCCATATGTGTTCGGTTGGAGACAGATCTGGTGAGCGAGCAGACCAAAGTAACATTTGACAGTCTGTATAGCTTATTGGGTATGTGGGAAAGTGTTATACTGTTGGAAAACCCCCCTAAAATGCTGTTCATGATTGGCAGCACAACAGGTTGAATCACCAGACTGACTAACAAATTTGCAGTCAGGTTGCTTGGGATAACAATGAGTGTTGCTGCTGTCCTATAAAATTGTAGCCCAGACAGCCCCAGATGCAGGTCCAGTGTGTCTAGCATTCAGACAGGTTGGTTGTAAGCTCTCAACTGGCCTCCTCCTAATGAACACATGGGCATCACATGGGCACCAAGGAAAAACTAGCTTTCATCAGAAAAAACAACAGCTCTCCACCCTGTCCACCAATGAACTCTCACCTGACACCACTGAAGTTGCAAATGACAGTGGTTTGGGGTTAATGGAATGCACGCCACAGTGTGTCTGGCTCGGAGCTGTCCTTGAAGTAACTGATTCGACTCAGATTGCTGAAGATGCAATATGATGTGCCAGAGCTTACGTTGAACAACTACCTCTTGGTAGCGCCAAGTGGTCGTCTGGAGACCAGTCTTCTTGTGATCATACATTCTTGTGATCACCACTCTCAGCACTCATGTGCTATGACTACTATCCTACCAAGTCTTTCTACAATATCACAGAAGGAGCATGTAGCTTCTCGTAGCCCTAATATGTGACCTAGTTCAAATACAGTGTGGTGTTGATAATGGCATCTTTGTGGTCTTAAATGCGTTATTGTATAATTGCAAAGATAACTAATGCTCATGACCATTACAGTGTGTATTTAAAGCAAACCTGATTTGCATCCTCATAGTGGTGCTACTAGTGCCATTCTTATGCGATTGTCGTGAATTTTGAATAATCATCACCTTTCAGATGTAGAAACATGCATACCAGATTTCATTTATGTCGCCAAAACTACTCCTTGGTGTTGTGATTTTTCTTTTTTGCATTACTGCAGAAAGGAACAACTAAGTAGATCAATATGAGGTGTGAGATATACTGCGAGAAGAATTTGACAGGGCACTGAAAGACCTAAGCCAAAACAAGGCATCTGGAGTAGGCAACACTCCCTCAGAACTGCTGATACCCTTGGGAGAGCCGACCATGACAAAACTATTCTGCCTTGTGTGTGCAATGTATGGGATGAGAAATCATTCTTGAACTCCATAAAGAATGTAGTAACTCCGATTTCAGAGAAAGTAGGTGCTGACGCATATGAACATTACTGAACTATCAGTTTCATAGATCATGTCTGCAAAATATTGACAGAAATTAGTTACAGAAGAGTGAAAAAGCTGGTAGAAGGTAACCTCAGGAAAGACCAGTTTGGGTCCTGGAGAAATGTTAGAACCCATGAAACATACTGACTCTAAGACTCATCTTAGAAAATAGGTTAGAGAAAGGCTTACCTATGTTCATATCTTTTGTAGACATAGAGAAAGGTTTTGACAATGTTGTCTCAAATACACTCTTTCAAATTCTGAAGGCAGCAGGGGTAAAACACAGGAAGTGAAAGGCTATTTACAACTTGTACAGAAACCAGATGATACTTATAAGGCTCGAAAGGCATGAAAGGAATGCAGTGGTTGAGAAGGGAGCATATATCCCTGGCGTTATTCAATTTGTATAATGAGCAAGCAATAAAGAAAGAATCAAAATTCATGAAGAAGAAATAATGACTTTGAGGTTTGCTGATGTTTGTAATTCTGTAAGAGACAGCAGCACAGGACTTGAAAGAGCAGTTGTACAGAAAGAGGGATATAAGATGAACATTAACTAAAGCAAAACAAGGGTAGGTGAACATAGTCAAATTAAATAAGGCAATGCTGTGGTAATAAGATTAGGAAATGACACACTAAAAGTAGTAGATGCGTTTTGCAGTAAAATAAACGATGATAGCCAAAGTAGAGAGGATATGAAATGTAGACTGGCGATGACAGCAAAAACATTTCTGTAGAAGAGACATTTGTTAAGACTGAATATAAATTTAGGTGTTAGAAAATCTTTCCTGAATACACCTGTCTGGAATGTAGCCTTGCACAGGAGTGAAATGTGGACAATAAGTAGTTTAGACTAGATGAGAACAGAAGCTTTTGAAATGTGATGTTACGTGATGCTACAGAAGGATATTGACAATTAGATAAGTCGCATAACTAATGAGGAGGTAGTGAATAAAACTGGGGAAAGGCGTTTGTGGTACAAGATGACTAAAAGAATACATTGGTTGACAGTACAGTGTCTGAGACATCAAGAAATCTTCAATTCAATGCTGGAGTACTGGAGTAAAAATTGCAGAGAGAGAGAGAGAGAGAGAGAGAGAGAGAGAGAGAGAGAGAGAAGTACAGAAAGCAAATTCTTAAGGATGTGGGTAGCAGTAGTTATTTGGAGATGAAGAAGTTTGCAAAGGATAGAATAGCGTAGACAGCTGCATCACACCAGTCTCTGCGATGAAGAAGACAACAACAACATATACGTCTTCGCTCAGCAGATGATGAAGAGGTTCAAAGTATATACAATGATACAAAAGAAGTTATTCAGATAGTTAAGGGAGACAAGAATTCCATTGCGACAACAGACTGGGATTCAATAGCAGGAAAAGGAAGAGGTGGAAAAATAGTAGGAGAGTATACACTGTGTGAAGAAATAAAAGAGGAAGCTGCCTACTAGAATTTTGCACAGAACATAATTTAATCATTCCTAATGCTTGGTTTAATAATTATAAAAAGAGGCCGTATATGTGGAAGAGACATGGCGACAACAGAAAGTTTAAGAAAAATTATAAAATTCGAAGGAGGAAATTTTGAAATGAGATTTTGAATTGCAACACTTTTTCACGAGCAGATGTAGTAGACCGACATCCTTTAAAACTTTCTTACCATACTCGTCTCTTGGTTTCTCGCTGCAATTTTACCCCCTACACTTCCCTCCAGCACTAAACTGAAGATTTCTTGATGCCTCAGAATGTGACATATCAATGCGTCTGTTCTTTTAGTCACCTTATACCACAAATTTCTTTCCTCCTCAGAAATTTACCGAATGACCAAAATTTTTTTTATCACAATCTCTGGAATGAAACTGAAAAATTGCAGAAAAGTAGGAAAGAAGGGGCCTGAATATGATGGAACAACCAGAGAGTGCTGGGAGTTCAAAACAGAATGTCAGGCAGAGAGAGACTGAAGCAGGTGAAAGGAATGTGACAGAAGATCAATGGGTAACTTAGGATGATATGATAGTGAAGGCAGCAGACATTCAAACAGCCAAAATGACACATTCCAGTAGTGGTACTCTCATCACACACGAGATATTTAACTGATGGAAGGAGAAAAACAGAAATGCACGCAAAAGGGAATAATACAGACATCTAAAAAATGAGAACAATGGAAAGTGCTGTATGGCAAAATAGGAATGGCTACAGGAGAAATACAAAGCTGTAGACACATGCATTACTGAGTAAGGTAGATGCCAACTATAGGAAAATTACAGAAAGATTTGAAGAAAAGAGAAGCTCCTGTATGATTGTCAAGAGCTCAGAGGCAAAACCATATTAAGCAAAGAAGATACGGCTAAAAGATGGAAGGAATGTATAGGTTAGCTATAAAAGAAATTCAAAAGTCACTACTATGAAGTGAGAAGAAAGAGGGGATTAAGACAATATGGGGCACTGCGAGAAGAATTTGACAGAGCACCAAAAAACCTGAACTGCAACAAGGGACCTGCAGTAGAAGATATTACAACAGAGTTATTGAGATCCTTGAGTGAGTCAACCATTACAAGACTATTCCACTTGGTACACACGATTTAGGAGGCAGGCAAAATAACCCCTGGATTCAAGGAGGCGGCACTAAAACCAAGTCCATAGAAGACAGCTGCTAACAGTGGGGAAAAATGTTGTACTATCTGTTTAATAAATCATGGTTCCAAAAGACTACCACGAATTATTTACAGCAGACAGGAGAGACTGTTAGGAGCTGACCTTGGGGGAAGATCAGTTTGGGTTCTGGAGAAATGTAGAAACATATGAAGCAATAGTGAACCTACGATTCATCTTAGAAGACAGACTGAAGAAAGGTAAACTAACATTTACAGCATAAAAAAGACAATTCTGACAAATGCTCTAATTGGAATTTAGAGTGTAGGTTGGACAAAAGAAAAGGAGCAAGAGGTTATCAACAACTTGTACAGAAGTACAACTGCAGCAATATGAGTCAAAGGGCATGAAACAGAGACAGCAGTTGAGAAGGAAATGGACCATCTTGATAAAAGGTTGTAAGATGAACATCAACAACAATACAAGGATAAGGATGCGTAGTTGAATTAAATCACCTGAAACTGACAGAATTACATTAGAAAATGAGACAAAGTAGTACATGAGTTTTGCTATTTTGGCAACAAAATAACCGACAATGATCTAAGGAGAGAGGATATAAAATGAAAACTGGCTATAGCAAGAGAAGTGTTCCCGAAAAGAGAAATATTTTAACACTAGATATAAAATTAAGTGTAAGAGAATATTTCCTGGAAGTATTCGTCTGCAGTGTATCCTTGTGTGGAAGTGAAATGTGAACAATAAACAGTACAGACAAGAAGAAACTACAAGCTTTCAAAAAAACTACAAGCTTTCAAAAGTGATGCTACAGAAGAATGCTGATGATTATACAGGTGGAGCAGATATCCAATAAAAGGTAGTGCACCGAAGTGAGGGAGAAAAAATTGTGCCGTAACTTGGTTAAAAGAAGGAATCAGCTAATAGGACACACGCTGAGGCATTAATAAATGGCCAAATTGGGAGAGGCAGAGGTGGAGAGGGGGATTTTAGAGAAAGGCAAAGTTTGATGTCTTCAGACTGAAGATGACGAAGATGACCACCACCGCATCATCCTATTGTATTGTGTAAGCAACATTACAGTCATTACTTATTTTACATCACATCAATCTCAATAAATGAACATACTTTGTTTTCCCTCCCCCTTATTTCAAAATCAACAAGTGTTGGCAAATGAAACAACTATACTTTATTTGATTTTTTTCTCGTTTATATGTTTCATTTACCTGGCCCAGACACAGCAACTGCGAAGTCACCTTGGAGAACTGACAAATGGTTCTATTAGCAACAATGATCAGATCTAAGTGTAAATGTGAAATGCAGTCAACAAATTGTGTTAAAATACTTCAAATGTTGAAATTAGTTTTGCAGACAACTTCTTGTGTAAATAAAACGTATTCAAATTTCGTGTTTTAACAGCCAAAATGTTTGTTTAATAAAAACATCTCATAGAGAAACAATATTCTGACAGATAGAATGGTCAGCAATACGACATTTACATGCTGCTTATCTATGCTTAAATATATTGCATGGAAAACTAGGCATGGAAGTGATTGTGATGAACATTGATAGGAGCCACTGGTGGAACAAAGAGGTTCACATGCCATAAAATCTCATCGAGTTCATCTCATACTATAAACAACAAAATTTTCAGGCAAAAAACAAAATGTGCCAGAGATAACTGGCATAACAACAGGAGCTATCTAAAGCAGATGACTCAGAATTATGAACAGCATTATCTCACAGTTCAGAATGTGTGGACCAAGTAACCGCAGGGACACCATCTGGCAAGGAAATGGCCACTAGTGTAATAACCTAAAAAGTATTTGCTTTAGTTCTGACAAAGTAATTATTTTATTCTTTTGCTCTTTTAATTACCCTTGTTACATTAATTATAATTACTATCATTATAACAAAGATTATTTACCGCTGCTACCGTAACAATTATTTTAATTTTGGTTCTGAAATGTTCTTATTTGTTCCTAGCTCATGATACTACAGTTTTGTCATTTTGCTTGATTACATTATTAGTATATCATCCTGATTGTATCTGTTTGAACTCCAAATTATAGTCACGAATATCACCAGAGAAACCATCTGAACTGCATTGTTCCTTTGTGCACAAATCTTCTAGCTAGTCTCCTCACTTTAGTTTACATCAATCAGCAACATTCAACCCTGCAAATTGTGCCATTTTTTCCTTGCTCTATAAACCTCATAACTCCTTCCCACTGACTATTACTGCCTTTTTGTCATGTAGAATTACTCATACATCTCAACATTGTCTCATTTATATCTTAATAAAGCAGCGGCAGCTACGACAGCAACATCATCACATCTCAAATATTGCATCCTTATCTCCTAAATATGCATAACCTCTGTCAGAAAATTATTTTCACTAATATCTCTACTCAAGTTATGATGTATTAGGGACATTCAAAAAGAAATGACCCAGAGGTTGTAAAATGAAAACTGCTTAATGGATCACAATTCCACCACTGACAGAAGAATGTGTGGTCCCTGTAAGAGTGCTGAGGACTTGAGGACATTGGAGCACACCTACATAATGACAGAACAAGTATGTGCACCTGTCTAACATCCACTGCACTCATGGCGCTGAAAACAGAAATGGGGGATTTAGAATAACAGCAAATGGATGTAGTATGTTTCATTACAGCAAAAGCACTGCAGGGAACAGAAATTCACCAAAGAATGGAACAAGCATATGGAGAAAACTGCATTGCAATTCTGATGCTCTGGTACTAAAGGCATCCATCTATAGGACAGTGGTATCGCTAATGCTGTGTGATGTCCCAGATTGTGCCTCGTTGGCACATCAGTCATTTCTTGAATTACTTGTACCATACCTGGACCCTTTTAATGAACATGCACAGCTTTTTGTACACTTGGGTCACTATTTGATGAATTCCCATTCCCCCAACTCCTTTCACCATCAGAAAACAAACCACACCCCCTTACTTTTCTTTTGAAGCCTTCATTTCTATGTATTCAGTACAATGGATGGTCAATGCATGCAAGTGTTCTTTCTGACAACATGCCCACGTCCCTCCAGCAGCAAGTGTGGATCCTCAGCACTCTTACGAGGACATCATCTTTGATAGGCAATGGCACTGCAATTCGTTCAGTGATTTTCATTTTACAGTCTCTAGGTTGTTTGTTCCTGAATGACTCTAGTATCATATTTGTAGGAGAATTTAGGCATTACATACTACCAAAAGAGTTCTCTGCAGCCCTCTTGGGGAAAAAAAGATGGCATTTGTGTTACTGTAACATAACCAAACCACTGTCACTTTTGGTGAAGATACTGCACTGTTTGTCTCTACACCAGGATAACTTCAAGAACCAATGGAAGAACTTAATAGAGCAAGTTTGAAAACAGGGCTCATAATGAATTATAATAAGACTAACTTATAAATTAATGTATAATCAAACCATGGAGGAAGAAAAACAGCATGAATTAAAATGAAGCCACAGAATGATTTGAAGAGTTGTATTTAGGAGAGTTGATGAGTACTGTAAGGACAGAAAAATATAAAGGGCAGACTAAAAATAGCCTGGAGTCCTTTCAGTCAAGTAAACAGAATTCTAAAAAAATAAATAAATTTCAATATGTCTGAAAGCAAAAATTTACAAGAATCAAAGTTTAATGGAAAAATCATTCAGAAGTTGAGGGTTACTTAGTGAGGCACTAAGAGACTCATGGAGACAGAAACAGAAACACACACACACACACACACACACACACACACACACACACACACACACACAGAGAGAGAGAGAGAGAGAGAGAGAGAGAGAGAGAGAGAGAATAGAACAGGCTACAGAGCCAAGTGGAATACATAATTACAACTGAAATGAAAATGAAATGGAGATGGATGAGACATGTAACTAGGCAAATAGATATTAGTTGGACTAACCATGTATTTTATTCAATTCTAGGAGCTGAAAAGAAAAGAGATAAATACCTAGTAAAAGGTGAGTAGACAGAAAATATTCTAGAATGGCATGGATGCATATTACCAGAAACCATAATGTACAAAGAAATTTAGAGGATATCTTCGTCAAGCATTGTCACTGGCTTACATTGCTGCACCGAAACAATACAAGTTGCACCGCCTATAGGGCACAGACAGTGACATGTGCCCATTTGAAACATAACAGAAATATTTGGAAAAAAATGACAGTTAATACTGCCTCCGGCCAAAACACATACAGTATATATACAGCTACAGAACATTCCAGTACAATGATTCTTGGCATTTGTGGATACTTCTAGAATGTACTCAAACCAAATACAGAAATTAAAATTGTACAGTCCAGATGAGTTCTGAACTCATGAACCCACGACCCTCCATGCAACAGTCTAGTATCATAACCACTACACCATGGTGACTGTGCTACTCAGCTTCTTCTGCGACATTGCTCCCTCCTTAAGAGAACAGCGTCTCTGTGCTACGTCCTCCTAGTCCGGGAACGGATCATCGGTCCTGCATACTCTGACTCCCAATGATTAATGCTCGCCCTGGCGGTGATCTTAGAACTTCCTTTGCCGCTGCACTCTTCATCACCTTTCTGCTTGTTGCCTGTCGATGGAGCTTTGAATTTACCCTGGGTTGAGTGATCCTTATAGGGCTTCATTCGAAGGACATGGACCGTATCTCTCGTCTTTTGTCATATTGTGTCGGGGTCAAAATCTTCAACTTCATAAGTGACACCAGAGAACTGTCTTACAACCTTATAAGGTCAAAAGTAGTGCCTGAGGAGCATCTCAGAGAGATCAACTGTCCAAACAGGAGAGAAGATCCAGATGAGGTCACCAGGCTGTTAAACAATAGGGCGATGGCTCGCGTAATACCTTCGGCGATTGTTTTGATCCTGCAGCATGCGGAGTCGAGCTAACACACCTGGCTGACATAGTCGTCGTCCACATCGTCAGGATGTAACGGAAAAACAGTGTCCATCATCATAGTCACATCACACCCATGCACCAGGAAAAATGGTTTAAATCCAATGGTGTCTTGTTTGGCGGTTTTGTAAACAAACGTTCACAAAAGTTAGCACCTCATCCCAGTTGCTCTGCTGAACATTAAAGAACACTGATAGAATGTTGGCCAAAGTCTTATTAAGGTGTTCAGTAAGCCTGTTAATTTGCGGATGGTAGGTAGTCGTCATGTGATGAATAATGTTACAACGAAGGTTTTTCTCTGTCACAAAATTCGATTGAAAAACTTCCCCTCGATCCATAATTAATGACTTTGGGGCACAGTGTTTTAATACAATGTCTTCCATGATGAATTTGGCTACCTCGGATGCTTCGGCTGTTTTCACGGCTTTTGTAATGGCATAGCATGTCAGATAATAAGTGTAAACAATAATCCATCTACTGCCACTAGCAGACGTTGGAAATCGTTCAACGAGGTCAATCCAAACTCGCTGGAAAGGCATTCTGGCTGCTGGAATTGGTATGAGTCGCCCATGTGGCTTCTGAGGAACTATCTTTCTCCTCTGGCACTCTTGACAATGCGACACTTAATGACGGACATTACTACATAAACCTGGCCAGAAAAAATTGTTGTAGATTCTATTGTATGTCTTAATAAATCCTAAATGTCTAGCCTCAGTTGTGTCATGGAATTTCTGTAGAACATCTAAGAGCATGTGTTTAGGAATCACTGGTAGCCACCTCTTTCCAAATGGATAAAAGTTTTTCTTGCAAAGTAATCCATTAACTACCTTAAATTGTCCTTTCACATCCTCTGACTGATTTAAGGCAAGCATAATTTGAGATATTTTGGCATCCTCCTCCTCCTCAGCAGAGAGATCCTGGAGTCCAGCGAGGCAGTCACTATCTTCATCAAAGTCTTGATGGTCTTGCACAAGGTTTCTTGAGAGACAGTGATCCCATACCCGCTGGCATCTGTGCGTAGTTCTGTAGGTGCTCTCTCATCACACAGACCAAGCAGAGGGTCAGTCGTCAGAGTTTTTTGCAGCACATCGAAAGAATCTTGTTGAGTACCACCCCAGATAAATTTAGCATCAGCTTTTAACAACTCTTTGAGAGGCCTGGCTTTGATACAAAAGTCTTTGATAAAACAACGGTAATAAGAACATTATCCGAGGAAGCTTCTTCATCTCTAATACTTTTAGGAATAGGAAATTCCGTAATGATCTCACCTTTTCTGGGTCTGGCCGCACACCTTTGTTTGACACAAGGTGTCCAAGTATTTTGATTTCTTTTGCTCTAACGAGAGACTTTCTTGGATTAAGTTTCAGTCTGTCTTGTTGGAGACACTTAAGAATGGCCCTCAGTCTTTTTATACCGTTCATCTAATGTCTCTGAGAGCACTGTACTGTCATCTAAATAACAAAGACACATCATCCACTTCAGGAGCCTTAGAAGACTATCCATCATCCGTTCAAAAGTTGCTGGTGCATTACACAAACCAAACGGCATTACCTCAAACTCATACGGGCCCTGAGGGGTGATGAATGCAGTTTTCTCATGATCAGCCTCATCTACTTCAATTTGACAGCATCCTGAGTACATGGTCATGGTTGAGAAGTCCTTGGCCCCCTTCAGACAATCTAGTGTATTGTCAGTTCGTGGAAGAGGGTAAACATCCTTTTTAGTTATCTTATTAAACTTCTTGTAATCAACACAAAAGTGCCAACTGCCATCCTTCTTCCTGACAAGAACCACTGGTGACGACTATGGGCTCTGTGAAGGCTGAATGACGTCATTCTTCATCATTTTCTCTACCGCGTCACAAATTATTCAACGTTCCATTGCTGACACACGGTATGCTTTCTGGCTTATTGGTTGATGGTCTCCAGTGCTAACCCAGTGCTTCACCGTCAATTTGTCTAATTTTCTCTTCAGCTGTGGACTGAAGCATTCAGAGAACTCTTGAAGAATGGCAAGTAGTTTCTTCTATTGTTCCTCAGTGAGAGATCTGGTGACAGTTGAGCAAGAAGATCTTGTCTTGTAGTGGAAGCGCTAATTTCGCCCACGGACATTGCATGCGAGGTTTCTATGATGCTCAGCTGTTTTTCAATTAAAGGCTCAGCGTTTGCTACGCACATGTGTCTTGGAAGGATCTGCGGTTCTCGGCGACAGTTAACTATCCACAATTCACCGAATCCGTTCTTAAACGAGATGACAGAGGCTGGGATGAACAAGTTATTTTTCAGTGGTATGCTTCTCTTACATTCTACTACAAGATCCATGGGTTGATGCATGGCATGACACATGACAGTTCCCTTTCTAGCAATGACTGCGGGAATGATTACTACATCCAGCACACACAGTCTCCACACACTTGGATGCGCATATTCCTGTCCACAGTATCTCATCTCGTCTAGCATAATCTTTGAGTGACCACTATCTATAATTGTCTATATGGCTCAAACTCAGGTTTCTCGTCACATAAATGGCAGCTATGTCGTGGCCTGATGGGAGGCACTGTGTCATCGATAATGTGCGCTACCACAAGTTCCAATACTCAGTGCCTCCCCAGAATAATGTCACGAAGAAGAAGGTGTACTTAGATGAATGACGGACACTAACTTCACTTAATGAAGGTTTATTCAGCACTTACACATACAAGAGCATGGAGCGAACTGCCTCCGTCCAGAACACATACAGTATATGTACAGCTATGGAACATTCCAGAACAATGGTTCTTGAAATTTGCGGATAATTCTAGAATTTACTCGAACCGAATATAGAAATTAAAATTGTACAGACCAGGTGAGTTTTGAACTCACGATCCTCCATGTAATAGTTTAGTATCATAACCACTACACCACGGTGCTACTCAACTTCTTCTGTGACAATATAAAGAAAGAGAGCTTAATGTATTATTGAAAATACACAGTAGTCAATCAGATTAAGTATAAATAAGAGCCCTCTATTAGATTTTACAGAAATTACTATTATATAAAGGTCAGAATAATACAGGTGCTCTTTTTTTTTTTTTTTTTGCAAATAGATGTACAATCCAGGAAATATCTGCATGAAGGTAACTTTAGTAGCACATATCTATGAGCTTCAAAGGAAATGACATTTCGGAACCAGAGGCAGGAAAATACAGTAAAAATAAAGGAATCAAAATTCTACGAGCAGTGGATTGAAACAATTGAAAAAATTTTTGTTACATGATGGTAACCGTTCATAGAGGATGAGGCCACTGTTTTTAGAAATGTGCTAGAAAATCTCCAGCTCTTCGAATACATGAAGCCTATGACTTTGCTTTTCTGTAAGTAAAATGGACTTTTTTTCAAAGCTTTTCAGTTTGCATCTGGAAATTACCAGATGATCACCAAAAATGGAATTGTGTATATTAGTGCCTCTTTTTCCCAATAAATGTTCCTCGTACGCAACACTAAAAGACCTTCCAGATTGTCCTATATAACAAACAGGACACATATCACAAGTGATTTTATAAACTCCTGAACTGTTTATAGGAGAAACTGTGGACTTGAGATTGAATCCATATTTTTTAATTAGAAGAAAACAAATTTTGTATGAAACAGGGCCTAACGCTACTTGTGACTGTCAGAATCAGCACTGATGCCTAAAGTGGTCACCTTAGTGTCAGTTTTAACTCTGAAGACCTTTTCAACTAAAATTGGATCATAGCTGTTTCTAACTGCTATAATTTTTATTACATCCACCTCGTCATGAAGCTTGTCAGGTGACAAAGGTAAACTGCACGATGAATGGCTGAATGGAAAAATGTTTTCATGTGGGAATGAGGATGCACTGAACTAGCAGGAACAACTTGATCTGTATTATGGTTTTTCGAAAAATACCAAAGAAAGTTTGTTACTGTCAGTAGCAATACCAAGGTCCAAGTTATTAAGCTGACGACCGTTACTTTCTAATTCACAAATGAAGCTGATTTTTTTCATGAGGACTATTAAAAATTTCAAGCAAATGCTGAATTCCTCCCCGGGAACCACAATATATGATCAAAACATCGTCTACGTACCAAGCATATGACAAAATGGCCATATCAGCAGCTGAAAAACTATTGAAGAATTTTTTTCTAGCGTATTAATGAAAATATCAGCCAAGATGCCTGCAAGTGGGTCACTCATTGCCTGGCCGTCATGCTGGTGGTAAATTTGCCATTGAAAACAAAGTAGTTACATTTCACTACCATTAATAGCAAACAAATTACGTCAGTGATTTGCTCATCAGAAATACCTTTTCATTAATTTGCTAGAAGAGAAATTCTTCAATAATTTTTCAGTGCTCGACGCGTAGACGACATTTTGATATATACAGTGGTTCCTGAGGAGGATTTCAGCATTTATTTGAAATTTTTAATAGTCTTCATGAAAAAAATCAGCTTCCCTTGTAAATTAGAAAATGATGACTGTCAGCTTAATTACTTGGACCTTAGTATTGCTACTGACGACGACAGACTTACTTTCGCTATTTTTCGAAAAGCCACTAACACAGATAAAATTGTGCCCGCTAGTTCAGTGCATCCTCATTCTTATGAGAAAGCATTTTTCCATTCAGCCATTCATCATGCCGTTTCTGTACCTTTGTCACCCGACAAGTTTCATGAAGAGATGAATATCATAAAAATTATTGCAGTTAATAACGGCTATGATCCAATGTTAGTTGACAAGATTTTCAAAGTTAAAACTGATGCTAAAGTGACCACTTTAGGCAGTAGTGATGATTCTGGGAGTCACAAGTACCATAATGTTTCCTCGATTCCATTTTTAGGCCCTATTTAGTATAAAATTCATCGTCTTCTGATAAAAAATATGGATTCAAAGTTACCTTTCCCATGAAAAATCTCATTCATAACCTCCCGTACACAGCTGTTCCTATAAACAGTTCGGGAGAATATAAAATCACTTGTGATACGTTTCCTGTTTGTTGTATAGGACAAACTGGAAGGCCCTTTAATGCCAGGTACAAGGAACATTTATTGGGAAAAAGAGGCACTTCCACTTCTGCTGATCATCTGGTTATTTTCGGGCACAAGCTGAAAAGCATCGAAGAAATTTCCATTTTACATAGAGAAAAGAAAGGTCACAGGCTCGATGTACTCAAAGAGCTGGAGATTTTCAAGCATTTTTCTAAGAACAATGGCCTCATCCTCAATGAACAGTTACAACTACGTAACAAAAATTTTTTCAATGGTTTCAATCCACTGCTCATTGAATTTTGAATCCTTTATTTTTACTGCATTTTCCTGACTGGTTCCAAAATGCCATTTCCTTTGACACTCATAGACATGTGGTACTGAAGTTACCTTCATGAAAAATTTTTCTGGATTGTACACCTGTTTGCAAAAAAAAAAAAAAAAAAAAAAGAAAGAAAAATCTATATTATTCTGTCCTTTATGTAATAGTAATTTCTGTAAAGCATAATAAATGGCTCTTATTTGTACTTCATCTGCTTGACTACTGTATATTTTCAATAATACATTAAGCTGTCTTCCTTTACATTTGTTTTTAAAATTAACTGTTGTTTTTTTTCCCAATTATTTCTGTTACAATATTTCAAATGGGCACACGTCACAGTCCGTGTGCAATGGGCGGCACAATTTATATTGTTTTCGTGGTGGCACTGTACGCCGCTGGGCTGGTAGGTCTGATGATGTTCCTAGTGAGGCACACGTGGCAAAGGCTGGAACATTTTACTTTATTTTTAGCTTGAGCACAGCTGCTCTAAAATTGGACCACTCTGTTTTCACAACGTAATTTTACATAAGTAACCTTTGTACCTCATGACAATTGACATCTTGGTTAATGTGTTTTTCGTCATACTAAATTTTCCATATTTTTTATAAGGTTTATTAAAATTTCATTCTGACGAAGACGCTCTTAGTAGATGTCGAAACCTAGGTCAACGTACCAAACATTGATTTTGCAACCGGCTGGCTGTATAATCCTATGTTGAAACTTGTATGTGGTTGCTGAGTAACAGCCATGTTTAAAACTGTACAATAAAAGAGCTCTTCCAAGTATCATTTACAAAAGACCTCTTATAAAATCTTTGATAGTGTATCTTTTACATCCTTCCCCCAAAAGTTGAGCTATGGTACTAATTATTATACAAGATTTGTGTTTAACGTCCCATTGACAATGCGGTAATTAGTGACAGAGCACAAGCTTGGGCAGGGGAAGGGTGTGGGAGGAAATCGGTCATGACTTTCCAAAGAAACTATTCTGGCAATTTAGTGAAATAACGGACAACTTAAATCTGGATGGTCGGATGCAGGTTTGAACCGTCATCCTCCCAAATGTAAGTCCAGTGTGCTAACCACTGCGCCACCTCGCTTGGTAAAAGATTTATCAAAGCTCTTTGACAGTATAATATGTTTTTCACTTTCCATACCCTTGCAACTCTATATCTCCAGTAACACTAGACATAAACACACAGGTACACTTCAAACTTGTTAAGTCATCCATTCCAATGTCCAGCACCTGGTTTCACACAATGAAGAACTAAACTTTTACACTTTCCTCTTGCCTGAAACAGAGTTGAAGCAACATATGTCCTAAAGTCTGTGAGTCTCTCAAGATACAATGTGCTCAGAGCTGACAAGCTAAACAAGCATGGTAGCAGTAGTAGTGCATATGTCAGATCTCACATCAAAATTAAAGTTGTAAAAATGTTGAATGTCAGAGATGAAATGTAAGCAGAATCCATATTCATGGAGCTACACCCATGAGCCCACAGTACATAGCTGACACCATTTATAAACCACCAGAGAACTACACAATGTCATGCTTCCAGTCAGCATTACACACATTTCAGTCTCAATAGTAAAACGTCATATAGCACACCATCATAATGGGGGCATGGACATGGGCTTAGTGAGAACCACCCACTCCCCAATTAAACTAAGGTATTATTTAGTTCTAACCACATGAGCATTCTGCCATCAGTAATCACATACAGAAATTATCATGAGTTTCGTCAAACCAATAACCATTTCCTTCTTGAAACAACAAGTATACTTGTTGAAACTGAAAATGGTGCCATTAAAACACAGTTTTCTTTCACCGAAACTGTGATGGATACAATCACTATGAACAGACATTGTTTTATCTGTTGAAACCTTGCAATCTGTCTTCTGTCATGTCCTCTGAAGTGTTAACATAACTGATGATTTGTGGATGAAAGACAGTGGGAGGAAAAGTATATCATATAACAGTCAATAAACAAATAAGAACTCACTGGACTGTTCACATGGTCAGTTACATTGTTTATAACAATGGCAAAGAGTGTGGCACTTAAAACAATGCCTTAAGGGACATCTTTCTCTTGTATAAAATTCCTTGACAGTGTGTATAACAATAACAGAAAGACAACCTTGTACTTTTCCAGTATCAGAGGGTACCCCTATAAGTACTTTCTGCATTGGAGGGATTCCTGTAGAGCTGCCTCCAGTGAAGTCAAATTATCTAGGGCACAATGATACTTCCTGAATCCACACTGGAGGTGGGTAACAAGTTTCTTCCTATGCAACATCCAAACGAGATGCATCTTTTCAACTTAACTTGCAAGAGCACCACTATGGCCATTTCTCATGATGGTTCTACCATTTTCCAGTTTTTGGAGGAGTATTTGATAATGGATTCACTTCGCAAATCCGTGTATAGCTCCTATGACGATATGTGGTTGAAAATACCAAGAAGGGTTTCTTTTGATCCTTTATAAGGCTGATACAAAATGCTATACATATAACATATTTACCTGACTATAAGACAACACCCTTCTTTTCATGGGGCTTCTTGAGAAAAATTTATTTTTAACATATTCTGATTAATCAAAATTTCACTGTTTTACTAACGAAGTGTCTCCCTAAAAAGTTAACTTTATACCTATTCCAAATTTATGACAGTTATTGATTTTCTACATTCTGATAATATAAAAGGAAATAAAATAAATGAAAGGAAATGGTTTACATTAATTTTCAGGCTGATCCTTTTCTACATTTATCACTTAATAACCCTATCATCTATGGTATCATTTTTTAAATCATCATCCTAATAGTACAGCTGTGAAATTTATACCTTGTTGTCACTAATATCTGACTGTTTTTTCCAAACATGTTGTGATTTCTGAGGTTCTGCTTACCATGGGACCCGAGAACACAGCTGTTTCCTTCCAAATATCAGATTTTAATTTGATACTTACACGAGAATGTTACAATGTTTCTTGCTTTCAAAATTGTCATTTGCCTGCTGCTCTCTCATTGGCTGCATAGAACCAGCAGCTGTCACACCCCCTTTCGTTCCCATCGTAAGTCACAGTGAGCACTGACAACATTGCAGCGCAAAACACTTAAGTATACCATTGGTCCCTATAGTCAATTAAATTCCGACCTCATATGGAATCAGACAACTGCAGTTTAAACATAGTAGATGTTTCTAAAATTCCACAGTATGTGCCTAGATACCCATGGTTGGCAACATAGTGTAATTGCTGCCCACTCACTACTCTCCTCCACACACTCATGTTCTCAACCAAGCTGTTATCACTTTTCCCCCTACAACCCTTCCATTGGTGCTGTTCTTGAGCAACTGTGAAACATGGACTGCATTACCTTCTGGGGAGCAAGTAATATGTTACAACATTAACTAATACATAAGTAAAAGATCCCAATCATGGTAAGTCATGTTCTCAAACTTTCACGCTCCCTGCAATCTGTTGAGGTCCGTTGGGACCATCAACAAGACAGGTCTTGACAATGTAATTTATTCTCATGAAAACAACTACAATCAGTTTAAAATAATTTATTTCAATCTAGATCGATTTTTCTTCGTTTCATCTGAATGTCGCCATCGTGTTCCAAACCTGATTAAAAGCTGGTAACATTTTAACCCAGTATTCTAATACGCGAACTTTAATATTCCAGCATTTCAGATTTGCAATGGTTTATCTCGCATTTACATTAACCTATGATCTTGCAATGTTAGTCATTTAAATATGTTGCCTAGACAAATGTGTTTCTGAAATTTCATTACTCTAAATTAATTACTTTTGATGTTGTGATTTTTTTCCATTAGTGTATAATGCCCAGTGTCCTCCAATATCTCTCTCTTCTTTCAACTTAATAACTAACACAGTGCATAGGCCTCACATTTGGAAGAATAGTGGTTTGCATCCCCATCCAATAATGCTGATGTCGCAAATGTCAGGATCATCTCTTTGAGAAGTACACAGCCAGCGTTTTTCATTCATCCTTCCAAATCAAATAAATATATTGCTTTGTTTCTTTCATGATCTACTTCTCTAAAACAAAATGTTAACTATAAATTCTACTAAATAGGTGATGGCTAGTTGAGTTCTCCTAAATTTCATTATTACATAAACCAATGACAATCCACTTATCAACAATCAACACAGTGTGGCTTACAAGAAAACTCTAAGTTTTAATTATCTCTGCCATGAATAATAAATGCAGTATTTGGCAACAATAGATTTGTCTGTTACATTTTGGAACACATTTAATTTTATTGGGCGTTTATTTTTAATAACAATGTGGAAAGAATACTACACACATTGCTATTATTTTAAACAAAGATAGTACTAAATGAATACCTACTTTTATGCGTCTGCTGTTGGAGTGTGACAGGCTGCAGAACAGGAAGAGGTTTAGGTGCAATATCTGCACCACCAAATATATCTCCGAGTACTTCTATGTTTGATTGTGTAACTGATGCGTTTGGTGTATTTGCGGACTGTTTTGGAGGCTCTACATCAAGACCTAACAATAGAGAATATAACATTAATTGTGGTTCACCAATTAAATATATCCTTTTTGGTAAGGCAATTCATATTTCTAATTTGTGATGTGCTTTACTGGGACCTTAAGACTTGCAGTTACAAGACATTAAAGTGTTACCCAAATCAGCAAGCTGTTTGCCAAGAAGTTCCGTTGGTACTGGTGGGAGCTTTTCTTCACTTGGTGTGCTGAGATCCAGCAAAGACGTACTTTTGGTTTCAGGCAGTTCACCTTGAACAATTATGGCATTGTATTTGTCCGACACATGACCCAGAGCATCACTTGCTTGAAGTACTTTGTTGAGAAGATGTTCATTGTTGTGTATCTCTGTTGCAAAGCGAAATAAGTTTGTTCGTAGATTATTACAGCTTTGATGCAACTCCTTGATAAGTTCAAGTTCCTCTTCTGAAGTCTCGCCAGGCTTGTAAGAGTCCAGCATTTCCGATAGTAATCTAACACTGCTGTGTACAGACTCTATTTCATTATTACAACGGTTGGTCATTTCAAGTCTTCTTTCATCCTGGAACAATAAATACACTAACACTACCATACACATTCTGAAAACCACAACATTAAACTGTTAACAACAGAATTATGAAAGATTAGTATAGCCTCAACAGAACAAAATGTTACAATACTGTTAAGTTTGAAGTGTAGCATATCACTTCTGGTTGCAATATCCATCCCTCAAAAGTGATTATTTCAGTACCTGTAACATTATTTTCCACTGTTCTATAAAAACAATGATAGTTCTACATTTCAAAATTTGTTATCACTGGTATCACTAATGATAAAATGACAGCAATATCTAGTTCAAAATAGAAGAAAAGAAAGTCCTTAATAACGTTCTGTGGAAATCGACACCTTTAATAAAGGAACACAATTTCAACCGGACTAATTCACAATGAAGATGGGTAAGTCAAATTAATTCCGGCAACCACATTGTGCAATTACATACAAATACCATAGATGCAGGTCTGAATGAGGCTATGAGGACCATCACTGGCACTGGCAGATAAATTCCCATTCAGTAGTGCCCTGTTCCTCCAGATCTCAGGAGAAAAATGTTGAAGGGGCAAATTCTTAAAAATACGAAGTCCCAAAAGAACTCACTTTTCAGAATCCACCAGCTATACACGTGAAGTTTTTATCTTCGGATCACATACGTTTTCGATGTCACTGAGAAGTGGGACAAAAGCTGGAACCAACATCCACTTCAGAATGCCCATTTAAATCAAAACGCAACAAATAAGGCTGCATGGTTTGATGTCCCCCATCATGAAAGGTCAAGATTCAATCGTGTCTGAACAAGAGCATGAGTATGGTGCTACATCTTGAAGAAGGGGAATACCTGTGAAAAGTGCTGCATTTGACTCTGGTGAGCAGAAAGAAACTGTAAGTGATGTTACAGATAACTGCCCCGTACATGCTTTGAAAGATGGCCTAAAAGACTTGCATACCAAGTTTTGTGATCTGGCTGTCAGATTTTATTATTACCCTAGGGGACATCACTCAAATACCATGCAACACCGCCTTTACCCTTTATAACACCAACAATTTGGTGGTGAAAGGAGTCCTCAAGTCTTCCTAGGTATGCCTTATCCAGATGAAGATCGACTGATTCAGCACGCCAGTCAAGCCACGCATTCGCCAAAATGGAAACATATGCGCACCAGCCCTGTGAAGTTGGCTGTTATCTAATAATATGGAAGTGCCCACAGCTTACTCATTATGAAGATGCAGAAGAAAGGGCAACACCCAATTTATGAGAATGCTGAAATTAATAGACTTGTTCACATTCACAGTAACATGAATGAGTGTGTCCAAGTCATTATACATCCCCAACCTCCAGGTAGAGATACACCCTCCACATAGTGTGGGTATAATGCCCCTCTGGGCAATCAGCACACTCAAAGCTTTCATAATTTAAAGAGAGGCAAAACTGCTACATGTCAGACCACACTGGCACTCCAAAGTGACCAGCATGCTCTTTTAACGGGTGGGGGGAGACCAATTTTTTGTGCAATGAACTTATATTGCATATATACAGGGTGAGGCATTTAAATAGTGTCATGGCCATTTTCCATTTTGCTACAAAACAAAGGGGAAAATTGAAAATGTTTTCATACAAAATTTGCAGTAGGCATAAGGGAACATAAGAGAGTGACTGTAACTCATCCTCAAAATGCCGTTTTAAGAGTTTTATCAGGGCAAATTACTTTTTTTTGATGGGATGGTATATTTTCTTCTACAGAAATGGTAAAGGTATTTAATTTTGAGTATAAAAGTTTTAGTACATTTAACTAGGGGTGATAGGTGATGTGACATTGAACAAATATGAGATCAAATGGTTTTCACGCACTTTGATTTTCTCTCTCTATTTTTATTTTGTTATTGTTATACAATGAAGGGAATTCTTTTTTTAATGTAAGTAGGTTTGTTGTTCTTTTACTTGTATTCCCATAACGATACTCATTTGTTTACAGGTTTGTCGGCATCGGTACAAGCTTATCCAGAGCCAAGGTGAACCTCTTAAGAACATTACCTACTATTCTCAATGAGATCCACCTTGTTTCGTAATCATGGATGTTTGATGCACAATTAATGATAGAATCGATATGATTTACATTATGGTGAAGCTCATAAGAACGCTGGAGCAACTTGAGACTTATACAGAGAATGATATCCTGAAAGGAGACAATCATCTGCAAGAAAGTTTCAATGACTTGCCAACTTATTCACCAAACTGAGAGGTGTTACCCAAAAAAACACAGTCGACAAGGAACTGCAACTGATAAAAATTTGGAAGTCGCTGTATGAGCTGCAACTGCCACTAATCCTCACGTAAGTTCCCATCAACTGAAATGTGATTCGCGAATTTCTCAAAGGAGTGTTCTTCGAATACTTAAGTGTAATAAATTCCATCCATATCACATTAGTCCAGAAGCATGTTTCATTTTGCCAAAGGGTTGTAGTACAATGTGAACACAGTACATTTTCAAACATTTTATTTTCTGATGAGGCAACATTTGCCAATGTTTGTCAAGTGAACCAACATAATATGCATTGTTGGTCAGAGGAAAACCCAAGATAGTTATGTGAAGCTGAGCATTACAGGTAGTGGAGCATGAATGGTTGATGTACAATTCTGGGATTACATATCAACAGACCATACTTCACTAAAGGTAAACTGAATGGCTGGAGATATAGAAAGTTTTTGGACAAAGAACTTCCAGCATTGCTGTGCCCCTTATGGAACAGGGTGCCATGCGGTATCAACACTGTGGTTGTCCATCTCATTACTCAGCTGTTGTCCATCTCATTACCCAGCTACAGCTCAAGAAATACTAAACAGCGATTATCATGATCGACGGATAGGATGCTGAGAGCCTGCCCATAGGCCACTGGATACATTAAGGACAAAGTTTATCATGAAATGCCAGCCACACCTGAAAATGTACATCAAAAGGAATGTCCACACTGGAATCAACAAAGAAATGTCTTTTGAAGCACGTTTTCAGAAATGCATCGATGTTAATGGTCGTAACTTTGAGCATCTGTGAAACTGAAATTGTTTGTAATGTGAAAATGAATTATGGTTATGCAGTGTAGAAGTACTGTATGTATGTTATGTAAATTGATGCCAGTAAAGTCAAAATGTATGAAAACCATTTGCTGTCTTATTTGTCAAATATCACATCACCTATCACTACAAAACAACAAATGTAGTACAACTTTTATACTAAAAATTTAATGACCTTCCTATTTCTGTAGAAGAAAATACACAATCACATTTAAAGTAAGTAATGTGACCCTGAAAAAAATGTTGAGAAAGGGATTTTAACAGTCACTCTCTCATCCCCCCTTATGAATACTGCAAATTTTGTATGTAAACATTTCCAATTTTCCCCTTTGATTCAAGAGCAACACGGTTATGACACTATAAATGCTGGAGGAGGAGAAGGAAGAGGAAGGGGAGAAAGGGGAGAAAGGGGAGATTAGTGTTTAACACCCCATTTACAACAAGGTCATTACTGGCAGAGCACAAGCTCAGATTAAGGAAGGATGCAGAAGGAAAGCAGCTGTGTCCTTCAAAGGAACCGTCCCAGCATTTGCCGTAAGCGATTTAGGAAAATTGTGGAAAACCTAAATCAGGATGGCCGGATGCAAGTTTGAACCATTATCTTCCCGAATGCGAGTCCAAGTGCTAACCACGGCGCTACCCTGCTCGGAGTGCCCATCCCACATATATGTGTATGTTCTGTAATGCCATATGCAAGAAATAATGAAGGTGTAATTTAAAGGAAAAATAAGAAAAGAGTAAATCAATAATTCTACCAGCAAACACAAGAAAAGAATAAATCACTAACACTAACTCGGAATTGAAGGTACAAAGACAATGCATGTATAAGCATCCCACTACCATTAACGAAAATATAGCCTTACCATAAACCACAATATATACTTATGTTCCATATGTACTTGTAGGAGTCATGTAGAATTATGTTTTGGTATACATGTCTGCCTAATTCACAATGTACTTAACAACACAAGAATGGAAATTTCATGACAAACAGCAAACTAAAATTAGGAACAATACTTACTCAACAGCAGATAATAGCTGGATGGCACAAAAATACAAGTAATTGTTCTGAAAATCACACCTGCATTTGAGCTTTCAGCTTATTTCTAGCCTAAGTACACA
Organism: Schistocerca piceifrons; assembly: GCF_021461385.2. Classification (NCBI taxonomy): domain Eukaryota; kingdom Metazoa; phylum Arthropoda; class Insecta; order Orthoptera; family Acrididae; genus Schistocerca; species Schistocerca piceifrons. Next base: position 128,271,540 of record NC_060138.1, on the reverse strand, counting down.
TTATCATGTTCAACTCAGCACTGACAAGGTCACTGACATTCAGGACTGGTTGCCACTGCCCTCAGTACCAACTAGGAGCACAACAATGATTACGAACTCTGGTAACAAGGCAATGAACACAAAACTGATGGGTGGAGCATAAGGAGAAAAAAGGGGGAGAGAAAAAATAATTTGCCCAGCTATTATAGAAATTTCCTACACCATTTTTTACCATGACACCAGCAAATGTCTCAACACATTGCCTGGCCAACAACCAGTACTTGCCTTATCAGGCACACCTTGAAAATCTCAAACATATCTTTAATGTGTTTTGTCTATATCTCCCTGTGTTGGAGACAAGGCATATTCTATGCAAAATCTTACCCTCACCCCTCTAAGTAGTTTTCTGTCACACACCAACCTTAGCTATACTCTCATCTATCCATAAGCCAACTGTGCTCCACACACAATTCCCAGTAGGTGACCTAGCTGCAAGATTTGTCAAATACCCATCCACCATCTCCTATTGCAGCTCAGTAACAGACACTTAATATGCTACAAAACAGAGGGCCGTGGCCATTTAATGTGCTACAAATGACAGGGGCACATATGACAGCTCCACATTATAACTCTATACTGTAATAAATGTGCAGTGTTCTATGTGAGTATGACAGCTAATCCACTGGCTCCTCCCATAAGCGACCACAACTTAAATGTGTCTAGTAGCAAACTCCAGCACAGCAATGGTGAACATGACAACACCAATTACTTCAACAGCTATTTCAATGCCTGTGCTATTTCCATCCTGCCCCAAAGTAACAGCTCCTCTAAAATGTGTAGCTGAAAACTGTTGTTCGACCATACCCTTCATCCCAACAATCTCCCTGGCATAAATCTCAAGCAGTCTCCATCTCCTACATCCTATTTCCAAAAGCCTGCCCTCACCCTTTACTCACACATCCTTTTTCAAGCCATACCACATTTTTCATCTCTTTCCCAGTCCATCAACAGTGTCAATACAGCAAAGGGCTGGTTGTTTGGGATTCTGGGTGAATGATTGCAAGTGTGTGTACTCAAACTAGAAAAAGAGTTAAGGCACTAAATGGCACTATTAAATATATAAACACACCACTGCAAGTACCTTGTATTGACCATGTATGATTTTTTTCCTCCTGGTTCTCTGGTTTGAATATTTACCAGCCCACAATACATGATGGACTTAGATGTTAATCATAAATTGAATAGTTTTATTTATTACTATTCTCAAAGAGAGAGCTGCTGATAGGTGTTTCCTGTTATGCCAAAAAAGGCTGACATCTCTAAACTTAGTTCCACAGAATATCTCAGAAAAGTCAACCATGTGCCACATGTCAATTATCAGTAGGTGACTCGTTGACTAACCACAATTAACTAATAACAAACAAAAATGAGATCATTTACCTCTTTCACCATGTTTTTGATAAGTCTGTTAGCTGCCTGCAAATCATCAGGGTTCTTGCTCTGCAGCAACCTTTGCAATAGCCGTGACTGTTCATCATCATCAAAAATAGACTTTTTTGTTCTTGGTGGTGGTGGTGGTGCTGGAGCTGGTGTTGGACTTACTGCACTATCAGTTTGGTAAATAGGAAGAGGAGGATCTTCCTAAAAATTAAATGATTTTCTTCAGAATAATCCATCTTAACTTTTATTTAGGAAGAAATGACACAAAGAATATCAGAACAGCTGATTAACAAAAATAACATGCATTTAAATACACACAGTACTGTATATTTAAAAAATGTTGTAACTCATGAAAATTTTAAGTTTATGTTGTATTATATGATCACTTGCTCACTTACACATTACTGGGAAGATTACCTTTATCACACCTTGTTTCTTCAGCATTTCATAAGCTTCACGTATTTTTGTCTCATGGGGAAACTCTTTTGTCCACATATACATTAGCTGCAGCACTCTCTTCTTCACTACAGGAGATGTGTGAGCCCCAAGATACTTTGGGGATACTAATTTAATCATTTCATTCAGGAACCTGAACTTCCCAACTTCCGCTTGAAATGTTGGTCCACTATGCCTCATACACGTATCTACAACCTGGAACACATTTAAAGACTCTTATTGTATTGCAGCACACAAGTCTTTTCCACTATTATCATGCACAAAAAACCCTACATGTACAGAGGACTACAGGTGTGTTTTTTTTTTTTTTTAATTTACAAAGCAGTTTTCATTTATTTCATTCTTCTTAAAATAAAAATGTATGTTTCAGATGCTGCAAAAACAATATTTCATTGACATCAACTAACACTGCGCCTTAAAAATAGTGTTTACTCTAAAGTACAAAAGTATCCTGGAAATGGAAGCAGTTCATTTAAGGTTTTAATAAATGTGCAACAATGTGATGTATCATTATGCAGGCACTTTAATGAGACAGGTTAAATAGGAAGTGGTTTGAATCATGGTTGCATAGGACACTGGTGAAGACTGGACCTGAACTACAATGTTTTATGACACTGCCAAAGCAGCAAAAAACTGTATTGTAGCCGTTGCCAAATGCTTTGTGCACTCCAATCTAGTTTGTGCTGTGTAATGTTCATTGTTTTCTTTTACAGTGAAATGAGTGAAGAGAGTAATCCTGGTTCATGATGGGGTTTGAATATGACCTTCGCAATACCAAACCTGATCAGTGATCCCTGTGACTGTTATATGTCAGTTCAGCCTTCACAGAAGTACAAAACACAGACATAGGCTGCCAGCCCCGTGAGAGGGAGGTGAGACTGGTCCCCCCTTCCGCTCCTCTTCCCTCAGGTGGTCTAAATATTCAATTGTTTACATTTGCAGTGGACAGATATGTTAGAGTGGCTGCAACCTATCTGCATATGTATACATTGCATACAAAACCTCTTTTTAACGATTTTCTCTAAACATTTAATGACCGAACTTGGAACATCTAGGCCAATATGATTGGCATTCAATAGTCAAGGAGATGAACCTCAATCTTTCAGAAAAAGTGAGAGGCAGCTTTTTTAAAAGCTGAACATGCGGTATGAAAAGGAGAAAAGAAGATCAAATGTGATACCATAAATTATGTAGAACAAATTATCACTCTGAATTCCAGGTTATGAGATGCAAGTGGTCTCCAGAATGTATATGAGATGTAAATCAAACTGTAGGTAGGAATGGAAGCTAAATAAAACAAAAAAAGCACTTTTTTAAATAAATAGAAAACAAAACATATAAAGTTCCTTAGTAAGACAGAAACAGAAGTAAATAACAGAGGGACATTATCAGTGGTCGAAAAGGGAAGAAAGAATTGAACGTGCTAAAAATTGAAAGTGCAAATTGAAAATGCTAAGAATTGAAAGTGCTAAGAATTGAAAGTGCTTGATGAGAAGGAAACAGAGCACAGGAACTCTGTTAACTGTCGTGTAGGCCTACAGCAAATTAAAGAGAGTGTTTCTGAATGTTGGTGATACAAATTAAAGTTACTAATGGAGCATTAAGATATCTATTTCAGACAGTTTAGAACAAAAGAGTTTTATATGCTAGCAATCTGTGATGGAGTTTCATAATTGTTATGACAGCCAACTCGAGTACACATTGCACATAAGCAATTAAATGAAATCAGTACTTTAACAAACAGTTCTTCCATTACTTATATAGATACTATTGCTGCAGAAGCACTGTGTTAGGCAATACCAGTTCATTTCATGGGGCAAGGGCTTTTTTAATGGTTATAAATCTCATCATACAAAGCACAATGCCAGGATTTTTGTCCCAGAGCCCCAATATTATGACAAATTACAGTAGCGAATAATAAGATAGCTACTTTAGTATGGCATACTAAAGGTTTCCAACCAGCTGACCGATGCCTGGTAGCAACCTGATAAGGCCTTTTGCACCACAATATATGACTTTTTTTGAAAACTAGACAGAGATGAATGGTCCACATGGAAATTACTTTTTCTTTCAGTACTGTGGTTGTGAATTCCACAGTTCATACTACTGTCATTCTTACTATCCAGCAGTAATACAAATATAGAAAAACTGCACTGGAAAGTGGAACAGAACTGAGGCTTCTGAAGACAGCTCATTATCAGATTTATATAATATTCTTACTATACACTTCTGTAGAAAAAATACTTTTTGAACTTACTGCTTTGCTCCAGAAGGTGATGCCATAGGACAGCATCTACTGCAAATATGTAAAGTATGCTAACAATCTTATCCACAGATCAATGCAATGAGGTAAATTTTTAAATGGAAAGAAGGTGGAAATGGGCCTACTCAGTTTGTTATCTTCCAAAGTACCTAGGAATTTTATACATATGTGCCACTCACTGTGTGCCCATTGACCTCTATTTCTGATACCTTAAAGTCATTTTTATTTGTTAGGAATGGCATAATATGAGGCTTTGTAAGATAAAAAGTTAAGCTGTTTACAATGAACAAGCTGTAAACCAGCTGCATCTTTCTCCTGGCTGAGGCCCATGCAAATGCATTTTGTTACTTTATCCACATACTTTTATCACCTGCAAACGTAACAGTATTTGAAAAGACCTTCAAAATCTTTGGCAAATCAAGCACTGTCTCCAGTTAACAGTTGGTCAGGTAAGATGTTCAAAATGTCTACTGTTGGCAGCTAGACACACAGTGGAATGGCAAGTGGTCACCACAGCTACATGCTGTTGTAATCTCTTGGCAGAGGTCCTCCAATGGGTGTGGCTTAAGTCAACTGGTTTGATATGTTACAGTCCCTCACAAGTAAAAGTTCATAGCGGTTAGATCTGTGGAACAAGGGGGAGGGAGGGGGGGTGGGGGAAATCACTCAATGGGCCCCGTTCTTCCAGTCCATTGTCCCTGCAGACTGTCATGATTCAGGAATGCTCACAGGTAGTAGTGTAGTGGTGCCCCATCTTGTTGGTACAAGAGCTCATCACAGCTCCATAACGTGCACATACACCTGATAAAATTAATTTACGTAATATATATGGACTCCGTACACAATCAGAGGCCTTGTCAAGTTCACAGAAAAAGCTAACAGTTGCCTAGTTCTACAAACTAGTGCATGATATTGCATATTACTTTGACCGCAGAGAATTCTCTGTGCAGGCCAAATCAAGCAGTGGCCAGAACGTTATTCCCAGAAAAGTGGTTCAATATTGCCATAACCTACATTCTCAAAAAACTTAGGAAGATGGAATATAGGTCTACAAATAGAGGTCATTGTTATCTTCACTTCTATAAATAGGTGTTACTATTGTATAGTTCAATCATTCAGGAACTACAACTTTGCTCATCAACTGATTTCAAAAGTAACTCAAGGGTGCACAACCAAGTCAGCACAAGATTTCAGTACTCTGCTTAATACACCATCATGTACGGAAGAGTTACTGTTTTTTAAATTTTTGTTAATCTTACTCTCATAGCTGAGCTGGTGAAAGTGATGTCTGTTGCTAAATGTTCTATGTTCTGCAGTATTAAATTATTGAGTTAGCTGGTTTTTGGCTTATAACGCCATCATCACACTTTAGCTGACTTACGTCACCCAAGAAGTTACTGTGTTTGTAAACGACATTAGGAAAGATGTTACTCATATAGATTGAGGCACAAACACACAATAAATCTCTTTTTTCACAGTGTGATCATAATGCAGTTTAAAAGGCAAAACATTGTAAAATAAATAAATATAATATAAAGGGAGTAAACAGGAAAAATAGACACTATACTTTAAACTCATGCCTATGTAACATTTTATATTAAATAAACAAACCAAATAAATAAAGTAAAGTTAGTACTTGACAGGACTACTTCAAGAGGTGTTACACATGGAAAGTAATACAGAAACCAATTAAAAGAAAGACTTAACAATTGTAACAACTCAATACGTGAAGTACACAGGCAATCACAATAAAATAAAAAGAAATGATTACAGACGGAAAATGGAGGAATAGCAAGGAACAGCCAGTGTGGAAAGTAATGGAAAACAGAGGATTACGAGAAGTTTGGAAGAGGGGAAGTCGTTTAAGATTAAATAAGGACTGTGGGCTAGATGCTCACTGATTTCCTAGGCTTCCAACAGACTGAGTTTCCAGCCTTTGTATGCTAAATGAAGGACATGGGACCATGGCTGGTAGTTGTGGCCTTCACTCAGTACATACTCAGCACATGTGGTCATAATTCTGCAACCTCCAGCTGCATTTGTGTGGAAATCTGCATGTTTGTGTGTTAGTGGGAGTTGTGAGCAAGAAGATATTACTGTGCCTGTAGATTGGCAACAAATCCATAAACTTCCTAGATTTCATCACTGACATCAGTACACAGACACATTGTTTCAAAATTTATAGGATAACTTAGGGTGTCCATTCGTCCTGTTTTTCCCGGGACAGTCCCGTTTTTTACCAAAAAGTCCCGCTGTCCCGAAAGTTTTTTTGGGGATGCTCAAATGTCCCGTTTTTTTATGATTCCGCTTGGCTAGAGTATTTTACACTACTGGTTGTTTGACTTGCTATTAACTGCGCAATTATTTACGCTAGGAAGCGTGTGATGACTTTCAGCATACCCCAAACATGAACTGAACTGTCAAAAATCACAAGTAATTTTAAGCGCACTATAGGTTACGAATAGCAACAAAGATTCTTCTCTTCTAAATCGATCCACTGAATCCGTCCTTTCAGTCCAGAGATACTCTATACCACTGATACTTGCTCTCTGGCTTTCGTCGCCACACTGTTAATGTTTTGCACTGTGCAATCACTGTTTCATTACGCCAAAACGAAAGTGTAATTTTAACAGCAATATAAAATACCAGTTTCCTTTTATCACAGGTAGTGGAGAAACTATAGAATGTACGTTGTGCAGATCAAAATTTACTATTGGTCATGGTGGAAAGTCCGACACTGTGAATCACATCCCATGAGTTATCAAATGAAAAGAGCAAATAAATGCGTGAGTGACTACTATGTAAACTTAAAATCAGTAACAGAAATTGATAGGCAGTTGGCATCACAAGAAGCTACGTTTGCATACCACAGTGCAATGCATAACCATAGCTTTAAGTCAATGGACTGTACTACAGCAGTTGTTAAAAAACTTTTCAATCCTAAATTCACATGTGGACACACAAAATGTAATGCAATCATTTCAAATGTTATTGCACCATATGCAGCTCAGCAGGTATTAAATGAACTGAAAAGTGCTCGAGTCATTTCTGTAATGAATGATACATTGAATCATCTGGATTTGAAGTTGGTTCCCCTCCTTATCAACTATTTTAACCCTGAAAATGGCATCACGGTGAAAGTGCTCAAATTCGTTAATTTAGCTGGAGAAACTTCACATTTACTTCAGAATTATGTGCTGGAGGTTTTAAAGAAATATGATCTTGAGGGAAAGGTGATTGCAGTTTTACAAACTGGCTCAGATTGCCTACCCATCGACTGCCAATTGATTGCAAACAAAATCTGCCAGCATTTCCACATATACAAGGTGTTACAAAAAGATAAGGCCAAACTTTCAGGAAACATTCCTCACACACAAATAAAGAAAAGATGTTATGTGGACACGTGTTCGGAAATGCTTAATTCCCATGTTAGAGCTCATTTTAGTTTCATCAGTATGTACTGTACTTCCTCGATTCACGCCAGTTGGCCCAATTGAAGGAAGGTAATGGTGACTTCGGTGCTCGGGTTGACATGCGACTCATTGCTCTACAGTACTAGCATCAAGGACATCAGTACGTAGCATCAACAGGTTAGTGTTCATCACGAACGTGGTTTTGCAGTCACTGTAATGTTTACAAATGCGGAGTTGGCAGATGCCCATTTGATGTATGGATTAGCACGGGGCAACAGCCGTGGCGCGGTACGTTTGTATCGAGACAGATTTCCAGAACGAAGGTGTCCCGACAGGAAGACGTTCGAAGCAATTGATCGGCGTCTTAGGGAGCATGGAACATTCCAGCCTATGACTTGCAACTGGGGAAGACCTAGAACGACGAGGACACCTGCAATGAACGAGGCAATTCTTCGTGCAGTTGACAATAACCCTAATGTCAGCGTCAGAGGAGTTGCTGCTGTACAAGGTAACGTTGACCATGTCACTGTATGGAGAGTGCTACGGGAGAACCAGTTGCGTGTGCAGGCACTATCAGCAGCTGATTGGCTCCACGGGTACACTTCTGCGAATGGTTCATCCAACAATGTGTCAATCCTCATTTCAGTGCAAATGTTCTCTTTACGGATGAGGCTTCATTCCAACGTGATCAAATTGTAAATTTTCACAATCAACATGTGTGGGCTGACAAGAATCCGCATGCAATTGTGCAATCACATCATCAACACAGATTTTCTGTGAACATTTGGGCAGGCATTGTTGGTGATGTCTTGATTGGGCCCCATGTTCTTCCACCTACGCTCAATGGAGCACGTTATCATGATTTCATATGGGATACTCTACCTGTGCTGCTAGAACATGTGCCTTTACAAGTACGACACAACATGTGGTTCATGCACGATGGAGCTCCTGCACATTTCAGTCGAAGTGTTTGTACGCTTCTCAACAACAGATTCGGTGACCGTTGGATTAGTAGAGGCGGACAAATTCCATGGCCTCCACGCTCTCCCGACCTCAACCCTCTCGACTTTCATTTATGGGGGCATTTGAAAGCTGTTGTCTACGCAACCCCGGTACCAAATGCAGAGACTCTTCGTGCTCGTATTGTGGGCGGCTGTGACATAATACGCCATTCTCCAGGGCTGCATCAGCGCATCAGGGATTCCATGCGACAGAGGGTGGATGCATGTATCCTCGCTAACGGAGGACATTTTGAACATTCTCCATAACAAAGTGTTTGAAGTCACGCTGGTACGTTCTGTTGCTGTGTGTTTCCATTCCATGATTAATGTGATTAGAAAAGAAGTAATGAAATGAGCTCTAACATGGAAAGTAAGCGTTTCCGGACACATGCCCACATAACATATTTTCTTTCTTTGGGTGTGAGGAATGTTTCCTGAAAGTTTGGCCGTACCTTTTTGTAACACCCTGTATACAAAAAGGGTTGAATATCTGAAGTCATTCTGTAAGTTTACTGAAACTGAATTCAAAACTGTACTTGGGCACAGCAAGACAAGGTGGCTATCTCTGCTACCAGCATTGGAAAGAATTGTAGAGATATTTCCTGCTTTGAAATCATATTTCATTTCCCTTGATAAGGGTACTGTTATCCTTAAACAATTCTTTGATAACCCTGTGTCCATTGTTCTTCTACATTTTCTAGTTAGCCAGCTAAAACCTTTCTCCACAACAATTAAATGTATTGAGAAACAAGAAATCACAATAGTGGAAGTTTGTCAAGAAATAAACAAATTATTGGGCAAATTACAATGTAGAAAATCTGAAAGATTTCTCACATCCTTTGTAGATGAGACTCTAAGAAAGCTGGAAGAAGAGGGTGAAATTATTGTAGAATAATTTCATATTTATGCTGACATCTTCAATGACTCTTGCATTGAGTATATTAAAGAATGGTGTTTACCATTTCTCACAACTTTTAAAGCATTTGACTGGGTTAATACTGAAAAGGAGTAGCTACAGTGGAAGGATATTCAGGACTGTTGTGTTTTTGTTAAAAGTATTGTACCAAATTTTCCTGTTGATGAAGACTAACTGTTCGATGAATTTTCATGTGCACAGAACTTCATAAAAAATGAAGAAGGAGACAAAGAAAGTGTTAGTGCAATGTGGTGTAAAATATTTGCTTATTTCAAAAGTAAAAACATTATTCATTTGGTGGAGTTTTGTCTGGCAATTCCTGGGTTAGACGCTGCTGTGGAACGTGTGTTTCCGTTAGTGAACTCCTTGTGGTCAGATGAAAAAAACAGAATGAAAGTTGAAACAGTGAGGGCCTTGCTCATTGTCAAAACACACTTTAATGGTGTATCGTGTACTGACTTTTATGATACAATTTCAAACGAAAATGCATTCTTGATAAAGTACATCAAAGTGAAAAGTACGGTGATAGTGTGGCAGAATAATTGTAAAAAGTGATTTCGGATCATTTGAGTGCACGTTGTAAAGGTACACTTGTATGTGTATTAAATTTAGTCAATACAATATTTATGTCCCGTTTTTTTTCTTCATTGTCCCAGGTTTTTTCTCTAATTTATTTTAAATGTCCCCTTTTTCAATGAAAATGAAATGGACACCCTAGGATAACTACAACTGCAGACATAGTAATACTTTCTAACGCACAACACCTAGTAACATACAAACATGCAGCTTTCCACTCAATGGTACACTGTCCCATATATGTTCCCATGTCCAAAGAAGATTTCACAGCAGAATTAGAAAAAAAGGAAAATTATTGACACAACCAATGGCTACAGTCCTGTTCTCATTGACAACATCTTGCAAAAGAAATAAAAATTGAAAATTATACACTTCCTCTTCACTCCATCTGCTGCCTCCTCCACTGTCTGCAAGAAGCGGTATACAATACCATACCTAGGATAGGTATCACAGACTATAGCAGAAACAATGACATCCTTCAGCTACAGAATTTCCTACTATATGAAGAACTTCACAGCCCAATTTTTTTTTCCTTTCTTCAATAACAAAGATAAGAACTAATTACTAGCTAACCATAGGGTACTCAAAATAACTTTTCCTGATTGTGATAAGTTTTATCTAGTGTAGCAACTAGGCTGGCTGAGGAGGTTGCAGAATTAGGACTCCACAATTGCTTAGTATGTACTGCGTGAGGGCCACAACTGCCAGCCCCCTTCACTTAGCATACAGAGGCCGAAAACTAAATCTGTTGGATGCCCTGATTATCAACAAACATCTAGCCCACAGTCCTGATTTAATCATAAATGACCAAACACAGCTTAATACTTCCCTTCTTCTCCACATAATCCTCTCAGTTGCATGGCTAATGTTTAAAATTTAAAACCATCTGTCTTGCAACTGCAGAGACTATCTTACCGAGTTTATTCATTCTGCACCTAATAACACGCCAAATTATCTTTGCTTTGTTCTTGGAGTTTTGATTTTCTGTTCATTCTGCTTCATTACACAATGTAGAATGCTGCAGATTTTTTGTTTGTAGTGTAGCGTAGCTAAGTCTTGATTAAAGCTAGTCCAAAGTTCACTTCAGATCCCATAACCCCCCCCCCCCCCCTCTCTCTCTCTCTCTCTCTCTCTCTCTCTCTCTCTCTCTCTCTCTCTCTCTCTCTCTCCCCCCCCCCCCCCCCCCCCCACACACACACACACACACACACCACTGTATATGACCCTGACTTGACATAAAGGAGAGCTGGATTCGGAGTATTTGACAAATATTTTAAGATGGAATTAAATTTCTCATCTACCATGTGTCCTCAGTAAACTACTTCATACTGTTTTTCCAGTAAATTGTCACCGAATAATGTGAGGAGTCAACATTTATGGTTCTACAAAATTACTTTTTTCCCTTCTTAATCAAATCTGATTGATAGGGATGATTTTTTGCTGTCACACAAATGATTACTTCGCATTATGTGGACAAAACAAGAGGTACACAACAAATACCATGAGAGGCTGCCACCACACAGGCACAACCACTGCCTGGCACCTCTCAGTTCCGAGCAGCAGCCTCCTGAAGGTGCTCACGATCAGCAATCTGGACATCTTTCTGCTTCTGCACTACACCCTTCAGTTTGTTGTACTCGTCCACTGACACGGAAATCCTTCTGTCAAACAAACACACACACACACACACACACACACACACACACACACACACACACACACACACACACACACACACACACACAATATATATATAGCCCAGAAGGGGGGGCACGTCCCAAGGCATGCAGACATCCGCAAAATTACACACGACCTAGTTGCTGTGTTAAGAAATTAAATGATATTTCGATTTTCAGTAATACGATTAAAAATAGTTACGCACTATCTATAGTCAGCAAGCCCAACAACAGATTTAAACTATCTATTTATCCATAGTACTACCCGGTTTTAGTGAAGACCAAGTGTTGGCCTTGCTTGAGCTCAGTTGTTTTGTTAATAAGTTCAGTTCTTACTTGCAGTTGAATTTAATGTAAGTGCTACCACTTATTGTTTTTGTGTTGTGTGCTGTTGTGTTAGTTTCTATCTATGGGTAAGTCTGTGACAAGAAAGAGGAAGAAAACTGGTTTTGATCTGTCTGCTAGAGTTATGGTAAGTTAAAAATATGTACTACTGTAACAGTGTAATTACCTGCTATAGCACTTTAATTTTAGCACTGGATTCATTATCTGGAGGCTGGAAGAACTTTGGGGTAGTAATATTTTAGTATTTCGCATGGCAGTGGGGCGGTCAATATCATTTCAAACAACACTAAATTCAATTCAGTGCATATAACACACATGAATTTGCCTGTGCAGTCTAAAAATTGCATTGATCAATAAAAGTACTGCCCAAATGGCTATGGTTACATTTCCTTTATAAAAATTTGCTGATTATTTTATCATTGCTAGCCAAAATGGCAAAATATCATCCAGTCTGGTCACCTGGGACAAACTCATTTAAGAAAACTAGTTCCAATACGGAAAGGAAAGATGGGGAGGGGTTTGTGGAGAGTGAAATAGATACGTGCTGACAGCAAATTCCATAGTTTGTTAGTTTCTAAAAGATTTTTTCATCTGGCTTCTTGACTTCATCACAGCTGACTGTGCCCTGCAACACCTTTTCATCCAAAATCTATTTATGCCCTTGTAATACTATAATAACTGAAGCCAGTTATTCCATGCACAATTAAATCCTAAAATATGCATGCATGCATGCATGCATAATCAAAATGACTAAAATATGCACAATTAATGGGAAAATATCTTTTGTTGTGGTGCATTTTATTTTATTTTAAAACAAAGTGTACAACAACCATGCTTTTCAAATTTTCCACCAGCTTCAGGTGGCTCTGCATGTCGAGGGGCTGAGGTAGCAATCCCTGGATCGGGAGCAGTGATGGTTTGAATCCATCTGCTGGTAACCTTGAAAATGGTTTTCTGTGAGGGTTCCACTTCCAATTTAGGCAAAGGTCGGGTTTGGTTGCTTACTGTAGGCCACAGCCAAACCTTTCCAAATACCTTTCTTTCCTGAAAGATTTCAATTTCCTTAAAGATGCAGCTCCTCTGATTAAATAAAAAAGAGCTGCATCAAATGTGAGCCATTCACCTCTTCGGGAACTCCCAGCACTAGAAGCCGTATGATAAATAGATAAATAAATAAATAAACAATCATACAAATTCTCATGATTTAGGCTCAAGAATTTATTTACTGGGAGATTCTTCAATGCAGGAAATGATCTTTCTTACAACGCAAGAAGTGGCAGATGCATACTTAAATGAGGAAATTTGGGAATGTGTATGGCTGAATAATTCTCCAGATCCTTCGCATTTTCACCGCCAAAAATTGTTCTAGCTTCTCTGTCAAACATAGATCTCTTTGACAAACTGCCTGTTGGCATCTGCCTCTAGTTCTTTGGTTGACGTTTGTTTGATGATTTTTCTGATGTTTCACCAGCATGTGTGGCTGCCATTGTCAAAGCTTCACCCTCCTTTACTGGTGATGGACTGAAGTCGAGCTTGTAGCCACAGATTATATGTACCTGGAGTGCAAACATCAAGGGCCTTTCTGGTGCGGCTCTCTTCTTGCAACCTGCAACAGTCATTCGCTGCAGCACAGGAATCCAAGATCCGTTCACTTTGTTGACTTCTTCTTTCTTGTTGAATCTATTCTCACGTTGTGCATTTCTAAAACTTCTCTGAACAAGCAGATGCAATAGCTCTTCTCTACAGCTAGAAACTCTGTCTCGGCGAATTTTACTATGTGATAGGCTTCACATAGCACGTGCTCCGCCACGTCTGAATTCTCCACCAGCCCTAACCAGCAATGCCGCTTATATTCTGTATTCCAGTTGTTGATTGATCATCCAGTCATTCCCACATAAACTTTTCCGCATGTGCATGGTATGTGGTATGTGGCGTATTCCCAATATTGTAAGTGGGTCCCTTTTCTCCTTTGCCAATCTCAGGCACTCTGCTTTTCTTTGTTAGTTTATAAATGGTCTTTACACCATTTTTAGCACACTACACAACCAATTCTGTCTGACTCTAGGAATATATGGCAGAAAGGCCTACCCAACATTTCTTTTTCCGATGTGTCAATTCACTGAGTGTTTGACACTGTTACACTTCTTTTTAACTGGTGGAGAACCCATTGCTCCTCAGAACACTTTCCAGGTGTTGCATCTCACATCTGAGGTGCTGCAGCTCACATATTCATCTTGCTCTAAGAACGTATTAATCATGCCTCTTTTCTGGCTCATGTGGTGATTTGACAGTTGGTGTATGTGTCAGTCCTTGTGTGTCGGATTTCGACACACGCATTGTGTCCCAGGTTTTCACCATCCCTTGTAAACAGCACATCTAGAAAGGGTAGCTGTTTGTCTTTTTCTACTTACGTGATAAATTTTATGTTGGCATAGAGGCTATTCAAGTATCTCAGGAGGTCACCGAGCTGTTACTATGGCTCCACACAACGAAGGTATCATCAACATATCTGTACCAAACCTTAGATACATAAGGTGCCAAGTCCAGTGTCTGTGCTTCGAAACGTTCTATGAAGGAGTTGGTCACCACTAGACTAGGAGGACTGCCCACTGCAACATATTCCAGCTGCTCATAGAAGTTGCCATTCCACGTGAAATACTTAGTGGTGAGACATGCATGAAAGAGTGTGGTGACGTCTTGCAGGCAAATGGAACCAATATTCTCCAGAGTGTCACTAAGTGGTACTCTGGTAAGCAAAGCAACAACATCAAAGCGAACCAGAAATGTTGTTTGGTCCTAGTTTTAATTTCTTCAGCTCTCAAAGAAATGTCTTGAGTCCTTTATGTATATTGTGCAAACACAGCATAAAGCCTATTTATAATCCAACAAAGTAGATTAAAGAGTGTCAGATTGGCAAAGGAGAAAAGAGACTAACTTGTAATGTCGGGAATATACCACATACCATGCACATGTGGGAAAGTTTATGTTGGAATGACTGGACAATCAATTGACACCAGCATGATAGAACATAAGCAGCTTTGCAGGTTGGTGCAGGTGGACAAATTGGCCGTGGCACGGCGTGTGCTGTGTGAGGCCAATCATATAGTAAAATTCGATGAGACAGAAGTTCTGGCTATCAAGAAGAGCTATTGCACCCGCTTGTTCAGATAAGCTATAGAAACACACAAACTTGAGAATAGCTTCAACAGGAACAGAGAAAGCCTCAAGGTGAACAGATCCTGGATTTCCATCCTGTAGCAAACGACCGTTGCAGGTAGCAAGAAGAGAACTGCACCAAAAATGACCATGGAAAAGCCTTTGGACGTTTGTGTGCCAGGGATATATAATCTGTGGCTGTGAGTTCAACTTCAATCCACCACCAGCAATTGGAGGGGGGGGGGGGGGGGTGAAGCTTTGGCAATGCCAGCCTTTTGTGCTGTCAAAACATCAGAAAAATCGTCAAACAAACGTTGGGCAAAGAACCCAAGACAGAAGCCAACAGGTAGTTAGCTGCAAGTGGCCACAGGAGGCTTAACAGTTTTGTAGAGATCTCTTTACTCCAAGAGCCCTGTCAGTAACAATCACATTGCCTCAAAAAGTTAGCGCTCATCCGTTCCTGATCACTTCCTTGGCTCAGATCCAGACTGAAAGAAGATGAATGTAAAATGACCTTGCAGCATGAAGGGCAATTTGAACACGACTGCTTCTTAGTGGTTTCCCAAAAGACAGCTCTCCAAAGTAAATCTCGTGACAAAAGTCCTGTTGGAAGTCCTATTGGCCGGCGTAGTGCAGCAACTCAACATACATGGACTCAAGAAGTTGTTGAAGCTGCCACGGAAACTTTCGGGGATGTTTGCCTTTCCAGATCAAATCAAAAAGGCGGCATAAGCTGTTTAGAGGAGATCGGGAGGATGTCGCCAATGAGGCTTTCGCAGAATGCCCATCAACACTGCAAACAGACAATCAGGCAACTCGTGTGCCAGTTACTGAATTCAGGCTGTCAAATGAGTGTTCGCTCGATGTTGGAAATATTTGACTTGCTGAAAATGGATGTTTATGAGACTATACCTGAAGACTTGGCCATGCAGAATATTTGCATGAAACTTGTACCCAGACTATTGATTGGTGTGCAAAAGAACACTGAGTGGACGTGTGTGAAGAACTTAAGAAACTCTGCGAAGATGATCCCAATTTTCTAGACAATGTGATCACTGGGGATAAGTCATGCATCTTTCAGCACAATTCAGAGTCAAAGAGGCAAAGTACAGAATGGCACACAAAGTCTTTCTCACGCCAGAAGAAGGCTCACGTGAGTAAGACATGGGTGAAGTCCATGCTCTTTTCTTTTCTTTTCTTTTCTTTTCTTTCCAATGGGGATAATGCATCATGAGTTTATATCCCCCAGACCAGACCATCAATGCTCAGTTTTACATGACAGTGATTGGTTGGTTGGTTGGTTAAAAGATCGGGGCAAGCGACCAAACTGCAAAATCATCAGTCCCTTGTTCCCGATAAAATAATTACACAATAGAAAGAAGAAAAGGAAGGAGATGTACAGCACAATAACAGGAGAAAAGAAGAACCAGAAAAATGACAGTAGGACAACCAACACTACTATGGACAAAACAGAAAAAGAAAACCACAGAGAGAAGCAAGAAACAGGTAGAAGGGGTAAAATCAAAAGATTAGATGACCGTGGCTGGACAACCACAAGAATAAAAAAGAAAAGCCACCCACTCTGTGACACACACTGAAACATCCATCCTCAAAGCATTAGAGTGCAGAACACTAAGGGACAAAGGAAATGCACTAAAGCTTATATAGAACGATACAACCCACCGTCATGTATAAAATGTAAAACTAAATTAGCCAACGAGGCATTGTCAGCTAAAATTAATGGCAACGAGTCTGGTAAATGAAGAGTCCGTCGCAGGTCAACCAAAGAAGGACAGCTCACCAAGATATGGGCCACTGTCAGCCGGGGGCCGCACCGACACTGGGTCATCACGATGCAGGAGGTAGCCATGTGTCACCCAAGCGTAGCCAATGCGGAGCCGGCAGAGAACCACAGAGTCCCTGCGAGAGGCCCGCATGGAGGACTGCCACACATTCGTAGTCTCCTTAATGACATGCAGTTTGTTGTGCATGGTGAGGTTATGCTAATTTGTCTCCCAAAGCCACAAAACCTTGCGGTGTAGTACTGAACGAACGTCAGTTGCAGAGAAGCCAATCTCCATTAGCAGTTTTCGCGTAGCCTGCTTCGCCAGCCTGTCGGCAAGTTCTTTGCCTGGGATTCCGACATGACCTGGGACAAACACCACTGAACGACTAGACCATTCCAGTGCATAGATGGACTCCTGGATGGTCGCTACCAAAGGATGATGAGAATAGCACTGGTCAATAGCTTGTAGGCTACTCAACAAGTCAGCACACAGAAGAAACGACTCCCAAGGGCATGAATGGATGTGCTCAAGAGCAAGAGATATAGCCACCAGCTCGGCAGTGAAAACACTCAGCCATTGGCCAGGGAATGCTGTCAATATGTCCTCCATGGACATACGCAAAACTAACGTGAACATCAGCCATCGAGCCGTTGGTGTAAACCACTTTGTGGCCTCGGTACACGTCAAGAATCGATAGGAAGTGGCAGCGGAGAGCTGCAGGGTTAACTGACACCTTAGGGTCATGTGAAAGGTCCAGGCAAATCCGCGGCCTAGGTGTACACCACAGAAATGTATGTGAATGGACCTCAAGTATAGGTGGTAAAGGCAAGAACTCCAGTTCAGAAAGAAGGGATCGGACAC
Source organism: Schistocerca piceifrons (assembly GCF_021461385.2). Taxonomy (NCBI): domain Eukaryota; kingdom Metazoa; phylum Arthropoda; class Insecta; order Orthoptera; family Acrididae; genus Schistocerca; species Schistocerca piceifrons. The sequence goes on along the minus strand of NC_060138.1, from coordinate 128,253,671 downwards.
GAACTGCAATTGGAAGCCCTGACTTGGGCTACCAATGCGGGAGATGAACTGTTGTGGGTAGGAAAAGAAGACGGTGAATCGGATGTGCAGAAGAACTACAAACGTGTGCAATGTAACTGGGCAGCAGTTGTGCATGCCTACATGCCTAACCTGAAATGGAGGGACTCCCAACCTCCGCCAGCACACTAGTCACCGGACTTGTCCTAAAAGCTCCTGTCACTAGGCAAATGCCACAGTGGTGCAGTGGGTCGAGTAAACACAATGCTGAGGGCACCGCCAAACCATAAACCAGACTCCCATAGTCAAGGCAGGATTGAACCAGGGCTCTGTAGAGCTGCAGCAGCGTAGAGCGTGACCCCAGTTGGTGTTGCTCAGGCAGCAGAGTGCATTGAGGTGCTGCCAGCACTTCCGCTTAAGCTGACGAAGGTGAGGAAGCCAAGTCAATCGGGCATCGAAAACCAGTCCTAAAATTTGACATGTCTCCACTACAGTGAGTGGATCATTGTTGCAGCAACTTCATGGTTCTGGATAAACCGTACGATGCCGACAGAAGTGCATAAGACATGACTTTGCGGCTGAAAACTGAAGACCGTGGACTAGAGCCCATGACTGTGCCCTGTGGATGGCTCCCTGTAGGCGCCACTCAGCAACACCAGTACTGGTGGAGCAGTACGAAATGCAGAAGACGTCTGCATACAGAGAAGGTGAGATGGATGGCCCTACAGCTGCTGCTTGACCATTAATGGCCACTAAAAACAGAAAGTCACTCAATACAGAGTCCTGCGGGACCCTATTCTCCTGGACACGGAGGGGGGGGGGGGGGGACACTATGGGAAGCACCAACTTGGACACGGAAAGTACGAAGCGACAGGAAATTTTGGATAAAAATCTGGAGCGGGCCTCGGAGACCCCACTTGTATAATGTAGCATGGATGTGATGTCGCCAGGTGGTGTCGTACACTTTTCGTAAATCAAAAAATACTGCAACCAGGTGTTGGCGTCTGGAAAAGGCTGTTCGGATGGAAGATTCGAGGTACCTAATATTATCAGTGGTAGAGCAACCCTGGTGGTAGCTGCCCTGACATGGAGCCAGTAGGCCACGTGACTCCAGGACCCAACCCAACCGCCGACACACCATACATTCCAGCAGCTTACAAAGAACATTGGTGAAGCTGATAGGCTGACAGCTATCCACATCAAGTGGGGTTTTACCGGGTTTGAGCACCAGAATGATGGCGCTCTCCCGCCATTGTGATGGAAAAACACTATTGCACCAGATCCGGTTGAAGATGATGAGGAGATGTTGCTTTTAGTCAGATGACAGGTGTTTAATCATCTGATTGTGGATCCGATCTGGCCCAGGAGCTGTGTCGGGGCAATGTGCAAGGGCACTGAGGAGCTCCCACTCTGTAAATGGGGCGTTATAGGCTTCACTGTGGTGTATAGTAAATGAGAGGACTTTCCCTTCCAGCTGGAGTTTGAGAGCGCGAAAGGCTGAGGGATAATTCTCCAATGCAGACACTCGAGCATAGTGCTCTGCAAAGTGCTCAGCAATCGTGTTTGCGTTGGTAGATAACATACCATTTATGTCAACACCGGGAACACCTGTTGGAGTCTGGTACTCAAAAACACATTTGATCTTTCCTCAGACTTGGGAAGGTGACGTCTGATACGTTGGCAAACAAGGGCACGGAGCCGTTTAAAGACTACGAAGTGCTCCAATGAAGGGTGCCGCTGTAGAGCTCGTCAATGCTCCTTAATTGCTTCAGCGACTTCTGGTGACCACCAAGGGACTGCCTTTCGCCAAGGGCACCCTAAAGAGCGAGGGATCTTGTTTTCTGCCACAGAAATGATTGTTGTTGTCACCTGCTCAACAATCACATCGATGTTACCGTGTGGGGGAGATTAAATTATATAATATTATATAATATAGGTCCTCAGCAAACGCCAGAATCTCCACCTCATCCACAGATGCAGAGCTTGCAGGTAGAGGTCGTGTGGGTGCTACTGCAATTCCCTTGGTCTTGGGAACCTTCTTTTTGGATTTCTCTCTCACTGCTCCTTGGGTTTCCCTGGCTGGGAGGACTTAACTGATTCAGTCTCCAGGACTGACGATGATCGTGAAGCCCTACGACCAGCTGCATTTGGGCTCTTCAGCCACTGGTGGGTGTCATCTTTCCCTCTAGCAGAAACCTGGGAAGGGAGTGACCCAAGGGACCTGAAGAGCCAAAGAAGACTTACACTTCTCCAGCTCAGAAGTGGGGACTGATATCCCCAATGGTTGGGGGGGGGGGGGGGGGGGGGGTTTGCTCCCGAAATAGGTGGTGTGGAAGCAACAGGGAGGGAAGTGGACCCCCCCCCCCCCACCATCAAGGGGGCAGGTGTAGGCTTCTGGTTCTGAGAGGAGACTGGAATGTAAGGAAATGACGGGGCGACACCTGTTCTCGCAGTGGCAGAGTAGGAGGTGGTCATAGCCACAGGATGAAGGCACCCAAATTTCCTCTTAGCCTCAGTGTAGGTCAGTCAGTCCAGTGGCTTGTATTCCATTATTTCCCTCTCTTACTGTAAAATCCTGCAGTCTGGCGAGCAAACTGAATGATACTCTCTGCATTTGATGCAGATGGGAGGCAGGGCACATGGAGTAATGGGATGTGACGGATGTCCACAACCTTGATATGTGACGCTGGAAGTACAGCGGGAAGATGTATGGCCAAACTTCCAGCACTTAAAGCACCGCATTGGGGGAGGGATATATGGCTTGAAATCACAGCGGCAGACCATCACCTTGACCTTCTCGGGTAATGTGTCAACCTCGAAGACCAAGATAAAGGCACCATTGGCAATCTGATTATGCCTCAGTTCCCGATGTACACACCACACGAAATGAACACCTCGCCACTCTAAATTTTCATGCAGCTCGTTGTCAGACTCAAAAAGAAAGTCCTGTCGAATATAATACCCTGGACCATATTTAAGATTTTATGGGGCGTGATGGTAGCAAACATCCCCCCCCCAACTTGTCACAAGCGAATAATGCCCATTACTGGGCAGAGGATGCTGTTTTTATCAAGACCGACCCAGAGCACAGTTTGACAAGCCTTCCACCTCCCCAAACTTGTCCTCCAAATGCTCCACAAAAAACTGAGGCTTCATGGATATGAAAGATTACCCATCAACTCTCATACATATGAGGTACCGGGATGAATAAGCGTCACTGCCATCCTTAGCCTGGAGTTCCTCCCATGGTGTGGCCAGGGAGGGGAACAACTTGGGGTCATATTTCTTAGCACTGAAGTTAGACTTTGCCTGCTTAGAGACTGCTGGCGACAGACCACCAGCAATAGATAATATATTATGCTTCATGGTGTGTCATCCGCCCTGATGCCAACTACTCCGACCAGGGGCCCTCCCCACGAGTGCCACCCAGCCTCAGCAAGGGCCACCTGGCAGGATGGCCATTGCTGGGAGTCCCCACGCCCCAGGGTGATTGGCATCTACTCCATGGCATACATGGGGAATTAACAGCACGGGCACCAACAGATCGACCCTGTATTGTCAGGGGGCTACAACCAACAGGGTACATGGTGGCCCCACCACCACAATGGACTGGCTACCGTGCTGGATATGAGGTTCAAAGAATTCCACGGTCCTCGTCGGTGCAGAAAATGACACTGCATAGTGGGTGGAGGAAAATGCACCCAGGAAGGTGTCCTCGCTCATGGGATGGAGGATGAGCGGGACTGCAATACCATGATGAGAAAGTGGGCTAAAGATCTTAATGCATGATGGAAATGATGCACCATGTAAGGCGCCCTTCACCAATTGGGTCACTCTTCGGGAAAATTTTGAAAAATGTAGGTCAAACCCTACAGCAGAACATCACAAAGGCCGAAAGGTGTGAGACTCCTTTTAGTCGACTCTTACAACAGGCAGGAATACCTCGGGCCTATTCTAACCCCCGTGCCAGCAGGTGGACATGACAGTGCTCCAGAGATTGACTCACAGGGTCGCCTGTATTCATAGGAGTTCCTTGCATCACGGAAACTATGCACCGACAGTGTGCTGGCTGACATTGCCTTTGTTGTATCGGCCTATCTGACCCATATCGGTGTGACGAGGGTGCCACAGCCACCCTACAGCTCTGACCTTTCCTTGACTGAAAAGCAAACTCAAAGGAAAACATCATGTCAGTGGGCACTGTGCAAGTTACTTCAACAGCTTTCTTGAAAAGCATCCTGATAGAGAATTTCCAGAAACCTTATGATGCATGGAAATCACAGCGGCAAAAATCTATTGATGCAGAAGGACCATACGTCAGAGAATTTTAAGTTGTGGAACCTATCTGAGCAATAAATTAAAGAAAAAAAGAGTGATACATTACTTTCCAGACAAACCCTCTACGAAGCCACTTCTCCCCTTTCCTTTTATTATAACTATGGCAATGTGATACTAAATTGTATCCGCATAGGCGCATCTGTGCAATTTCTGTGACATCTAAATGATATTCTGTTATGCATAACAGATCTGTAGCAATACATTCTGATTCTTCAGTACACTATAGCAATATGCGAACAACATTTTTCCTATTTAACAGGTTTCTCATGTTTTTATGGGAAACTCAAAATGTATTTTGATTATTACGTCTTTTGCTGTCCAAGTTGTCCTTTTCTGTTTCTCCAAAAATTCTTAGAAGTATGTCTATAGTTGAAACTTCCTGGCAGATTAAAACTGTGCACTGGGCTGGGAATTGAATCCTAGACCTATGCCTTCCATGGGCAAGTGCTCTACCAACTGAGCTACTGAAAATCAATTCACAACACATCCTCACAGCTCTACTTCTGCCAGTAGCTCATCTCATCTTCCTTCCAACGATCACAGAAGTTCTCCTGCGAAACTTACGGGACTAAAAGGTCTCAGCTTCAAGTCCCTGTTCAGCACCCCGTTTTAATCAGCCAGGAAGTTTCTTATTAGTACACACTCCGGTGCACAGGGAAAATTCATCCTGATGACTACAGTTATTCAGGAGTACAAAAATAATTGCCATAACTAGGCCCACTGGTAAAATAGTAGCACTGCCCTTTTTAAAATGTCCACTAACACACCACAACTTTGTCAAAAGATTTTCTACTATGTGATTTATACAAGTAACTCTTATAAGAGATTATATTAATGAACACAGTCAATTTTTGAAAATATAATGTAATTAGATAGATTAAAAAATCTCATTTCCAAGCAGCAGCAGGAGAACACACATATGTAGGTAATGAGTCTTGGAAGCTTTCAGAGCCAGTGGCTCCTTCATCTGGCAGAAGAACTGGAGGGAAAGGAAGAGGGATGAAGAAAATGTACTGGTGAGGTTCACAAAATGGGTAGAGTTTGGAAAATTGGTCCACAACCCCGAGTCAGGGGAGACTTACCGGACAGGTTGAGAAGGATTGATTGAGTGTTGGGGACTGTACCGAATGAGATTTTAAAATGTGAGAGTGTGTTATAGTATTCTCTTTTAATCTGCACCTGCCTGGCATAAGCTGTAAGCAGTGCGCAACATTGTTCAGTTATTTTTCCACCTGTTACCATCACAGAAAACCTCCAGTTAGTTTGCAACTGGGAGGAACTTTTGTAAATCATACTGAAAACCTATCCCAGGTATATTCTTTGTATTATCATGCAATCAACAAATATTTAAATAACATAGATGTTAAAAAGGTCACACAAATACTAACAGCACAATTTTCCTTTTCCTCTTGGCAGCCAAGTTCTGAACTGCCGCAAAGCGGAAGACACTGCATAAATAGTGTGCTTGAACGGTGTAGCACAGGAGCAGCCACTGTACTATTGCTGTTGAACAACATTTTCTACTTTTATGTACGATTCTTTTCTACTTACTGTAAAATATCAGGTGGTACATACTTAGTTTTATTCTGTTTCAGATCTGAAGACAAGCCATTGTGTAACAAAGACTGAAAAATAACTGATAATTCGCATGAATGGACACAGGCAGACAGTGTTTGTTGGTAATGAGGATCACCCTGTGGCTAAACATGCCTTGGTGCACGGCCAGCACATCTTGGCACAGTGTTACACCGTCCGGGTTATCTGGATACTTCCCACTAACACCAACCTATCCGAACTCCGGAGATGGGAACTTGCCCTTCAATATATCCTCTCTTCCCGTTATCCACCAGGCCTCAATCTCCGCTAATTTCAAGTTGCCGCCACTCATACCTCACCTGTCATTCAATAATATATTTGCCTCTGCACTTCTGCCTCGACTGACATCTCTGCTCAAACACTTTGTCTTTAAATATGTCTGCTTGTGCCTGTATATGAGTGGATGGATATGTGTGTGTGTGCGCGAGTGTATACCCGTCCTTTTTTCCCCCTAAGGTAAGTCTTTCCTCTCCCGGGATTGGAATGACTCCTTACCCTCTCCCTTAAAACCCACATCCTTTCGTCTTTCCCTCTCCTTCCCTCTTTCCTGATGAGGCAACAGTTTGTTGCGAAAGCTTGAATTTTGTGTGTATGTTTGTTTTTGTTTGTGTGTCTATCGACCTGCCAGCGCTTTCGTTCGGTAAGTCACCTCATCTTTGTTTTTATATATGATAATGGTTTAGGCATCACTTGTTAATTAATTAACTAATTAAGCTACTTGGTCACAGAATGAGTCAGCACATAGCATACAGAATGCTTATAAGAAAATGTATGAATGAAAGAATAAATAAAACAAAGAAAAAGTTGTACGGAAGTATACGAATAAATAACACATTACAGAGAAAAGTTCTCAACCATTGCAAGGAATTCTTGTACAAAATAAAAGGCAAAAACAACAGGGAAACCTTTCAACTTGGATTTGAATACTTGGGGTTTATCACTCAATTTTTTTCAGTTCTGCTGGAAGACTATTCAAAATGAAACTTGCTGAATGGTATATGCCTTTCTGTACAGCAAGCATTATCCAAGAGCAAATTGTATTTTCACCTAGTAATTGGTGAATGAAAGTTGCAGTTTCTCGTGAATGAGTCCATATTGTCAACAACAAATCCCACAGTGGAATATTTGTACAGGGACAGCAGAGTCAGAATTCCAAGACACCTAGACAGTGACCTACCACAAACTTCTTGAACTGAAACTGCTATCACTCTAACCACCCTTTTCTAAGCTAAGAATATTCTTCGTGAGTGCACAGAGTTGCCCCAAAATATAACACAATGTGAGATAACAATGTGAAGGTAAGAAGAGTATGCAAAAGCACTGTCTGAGAAAGTGGAGATCATTCTTATGGTGAAGACATTAGCATTTAATTTCGGCCCAAGATTTTGAAAGTGATCCTTCCAGAAAGTCTACCATCTGCACTCAGCCCTAAGAATTTAAAATGCAACTTCACTGACTGTCGGAACAGCAATGGACAGTAAAATTCTATTTTTACTGGAGTTCCATGTCTGAACCTACGTGCATAGCAATTTATTAATGTTAAGGGTTGATCTGTCCTCTGAAAGCCACGTGCTGATATTACTACTCTATCAGCTATTAGCTTCACTGTTTATATTACATTCCACTTCCTCCACAGTTACGCTTGTGGTGTCATCTACAAGAAAACAATTTTTGAGTCATCTGTCATGGTTACTAGTGTAAAGTAACAGTAACGATTTCATTAACTCAAAAATGTAGTTATACCCAGTACACATACTCAAAAAGAGTTGCCAAAACTGTTGGCACATTTTTCCCATTCCGATACTAGCCATCTAATTCCATTCTTGAAAAAGGTAGTAGGCTGCTGTCAGATCCAAGCCTGGACCCAGCCACACACTTCCGTCATCCGTTGTGAATCGATGTCCGCGAATAGCTTGTTTTAGAGGTCCAAACACACGCAATTCACACAGTGAAAGGTCAGGACTGTACGGTAGATGTTCCAGTGTTTCCCACCGAAACTGCTGCAATGTTATTTTCACCACATTGACCGTGTTTGGGTGGGCATTATCATGCAGGAGGATAACGCCATTGCACAACATGCCTTAGCATTTTGACATGACGGTTCGTCTAAGGTTCTGTAAAGTGGCATGATAACGCTGGGCACTGATAGTGGTTCCCCATACCAGGAACTCAACAAGCAGTGGGCCCTTGTGGTAAAAAAAAAGGACATCATGATCTTACCAGAACTGGTGTGCACAGCCTTTTGCTTCTTTGGAGGTGATGAAGTCACATGTTTCCACTGCTTGCTCCGACACTTGTTTTCCAGTTCAAAATGGTGAGACCATGTTTCGTCAGCGGTGACAATACACGTCAAAAAGCCGTGTTCCTCCTCATGATAACGTTGCAGATGACTCAAAGACAGCGCCATTCGAGTATTGCACTATCTGCTGTCAGTTAAATGTCACATTTAAACATATGATTAAATTAGACACAGGCAGAAGAGGTGCGCGGATTTCTCCCGAGGGGGGATGGGGGGCAGCTTTGTAAACTGCTATGTTAATCTACTCCCAAGCTTAACCCCTTTCCTAAACTGCACTCATGGGCCAGGATTAATATTTTTCCCTCTTCAAATTCTGTTGACAGTTATAGCACAGCAAAAATAAAGAGTGTTCTTGCAGTCAGCAGCATCATACTCAACTCTCTGAAGCTTCCTTGCACATTAAAACTATGTGCTAGACCAGGACTCTTTAACTAATGTGTGGAAAGTATTTTAAACCTCACTGATGAGATAAACCTTAGAGTAAATGATTCCTCTCTTTATGAGGGTGAAAGCAACTTGCAGCTTAATGTAGTACACTTCAGGATTGACACACTGCTGCTGTACTATGAAGATCATGCAACAGGCAGCTGTAGCTTCTTTCAAATGTTGACACAACCCCTGCAAAATACCTTGATTGTAATTATTGTGTGTGCTTCAGACTTGAGTCTTGGTCCAGCACACCATTTTAATCCATCACAGTTTTATAAACTGTGTGTACTCTACTGTAAACGTGAAGCCCGCCTTCAACCTAAAGGTAAGTTTGAAAACCACTATGTCTTACTAGACATTGTCCTATTAGGGATGGTATACTCCTTGCTTCCTACAGCCTTTGAAGTGACTTAACCAGCCAGTGATAGGGTGATCTGCAGTTTAACAGATATTGAACCTTAGTGCAACTTGGCATTTTCAGATTAACAAATCATTGTCAGGAGCAAAAAACCCGCAATGTGACAAAAAAAATCCTAGAACTAGCTGAGGATTATATCTCAGACCATTTGATTTCCCTTTCCTATCTTCAGATTCAAAGATACCATGCATACATACAATACACATCACCACAGCATGTGATATGCTCATAGTGCGGCTTGAAAATTATTTCACATGCAGTTCTTGTGCTGATATCATCATCATCATCATCATCATCATCATGTGTGGGGTCTTTCACATGCTTATCACTGATCAGAGAAGTAAACTTTGTGGTGGTTTGATACACACTGTGTCAATCCAACAGTTGTATATTCAGAGTTGCTTATTGATGTGGCAGTGTTTGGAATCGTTCAATTGTGCCAAGATACCAGCAACAATTTAAGATCAACTTGTGGGCTGAAAATGTAGGGGACTGTCTGGTGGCTTTATATGTTCTCCAAAACAGATTGCTCTTTCAGACTTGTTACAACAGGTGTCTCTGCGAATAGTAGGAAGCACGTGTTTTCAGTAACAGTGTTCAAGATAAAATGGATGAGACCCACCACATAAGGTAGATAAATACGTTGACAGAAGAATAAAATCAGTTCCATGGCCTGCATGTATTCTTGAAATCGTTGCTTTGGATCATCATTTACTAAACCACCTGAAACGGTAGATTTATGCAGCAAACACTGCCAATACAGTGTCACTTCACTAAAATGTCACGAAATTCTGTGAAACCATTTAATACTATCAGAGGCATTTTGAAAGTATAACAATCCACGAGGGGTAAAAAAAAAATGCAAGTATATAGTTGTTTAAGAGTTATTTTCTTCTTCTGCTGCATGGAATATGGCCCGAAATTCAGAAATATATATCTCTTACACAGTGAACATTAGGAACAACTACAATGAAACAAAGAATAAATTAAATATTGCAGCTATGAAAGAACTTACGATCTGTATCATATTCTTTGAGTAACTTTCACCAATGAGTATGATTATGTCTTAAATGGAAAGAAAGAATGAGTAAAACCAAATGCTTTACCTGCTGATGACCGTTCTATATCAGGATGCTATTTGGAAATTGAGGAATGGAATGAATTCAATGAGAGACACGAATACACAATGAGAGACACACAATGATATTGGATTACTGCATAAATACAGAAGGAAAGGACCAGTACAGAAAGGCACTCTAAAGGTGATAGCTATTTAGACTTTTTGGAACACTCTATTGGAAATGGACAATGTTAATCACGAACACTTTGAAAAAATGTTGTCAAACTCATTTCCCTGAATGTGGGAGACACTACTCACACAAGCTTATTTTCATTACGGTATATAGCCATTCTCACAGAAGAAGAATGTTACGTGTACATGATTGCTACTGGGTGTGTGTAATGTTGCGGCAACTTTTCAGTTTGAAATTACAACACAAAATGCATGCACAGTTTTTCCACCACCTTTCAGAGTTTTAAAAAAGCCTGAGTCATTAGCATTATGAATAGACAATGATGATACTAACTTATCATACAGACAGTTGGCATTGGTGCAGAGCGAGTGGTGACAAGATGGACCCACAATAACACTTTAGTTTGAAGATAAGCTGCGAGTCCTTTCAATATGACTACACCATGAGAATATTTTAGAACTGATGAACAGACACAAGGCAACAGTTGAAATTTGGTCGGAGGTTACAGGTAGTGTATCACCACAACAGTCGGGAACAGATAACTGAAATCTGGGTTGAGATCTTGTTTGCCATGTGCTATTTTCAGCTGACACTACACCACGAACAGGGGGCTGCATATTGTAGTTCCAGAGTCAACTGGGACATTGAATGGCATTCTGTGGTGTTCGGAAAGGATTCTTGCTTCTGTTTGTGGCAGTCAGATCAACTCCACCACATCCACAGACAGCTTGCTCACAGAACACAAGTAGCAGAAATGATTAAGACCCATATCTCTCCAACATCTGGGATTATGGTGTGTGGGAATTATTGGATTGATCTGGTTACTGTTGAACACATGCCGAATCTTTTGCCACCATGTGGCAAGAACAGTAAACCCTGTTGTTGTACCCTTCATGAGCAGGGTTCCAAAAGGCATATTCCGGTACGACAATGCAAGACCTCACTATGTAGTTCACACCACAAGCTGCTTGAGGAATTTATGGATCCTTGATTGGCCTGCCTAATCCCCTGACTTGTTACCCACAGAGCACGTCTGGCAAGCAATGGCTAAACATACACTTCCACGCCAGTCACCAGCCAGCAATGTTCACGAACCATAACTGACACAGCATGTGCTCCAGGCCTGACACACAATTCCCCAAAATGATATTCAGAGGCTACTTACTTCCATCCACAATGGGTATAAGAAAGTACTTGTGTCTGTGGGGATCATACATCACACTGATGTTGACAATGTAAATCAGTTCTGAATAAAATGAAAGTTTAATCAATTACTACCTGCCAACTGGCTGACAAATAAGGACTGATCCTCCTGATCATCACCATATAATGATGAGTCTAGTTTTAAACATGCCAAGCTAAAAGAAAACAACGGATGAGTCTACCAATTTGTGGTCGCTGAAATAGTTATACTTTCAATCTCACAAAAATTCATATTACACAATCTTTATAAATAAAAATGCATGTCCGTTTCCTACAAAATCATAGTAAATCTCCAAAAGTCCTTCACAGATTGCTCTGAAAATCTGGAATGATGTTCCATTAGTTAGTTGCATGTTCCATGGATCATTTTGTACAATAAATTGTAATGATTTGGAACATACCATTTTACATTCACATCATAAATTAATTTGTACATATGGTTACATTCTGAACATTTCAATTTGTACAAAAAGAAAATAGATGTGATTTAGTAATTCCTACCCATCACCTTTTGCACATTACAGAGATAGAAATTCTTCTACAGAATAGAAGTAGTTCAAGCAGAAAAATGGTTCAAATGGCTCTGAGCACTGTGTGACTCAACTTCCGAGGTCATCAGTCCCCTAGAACTTAGAACTACTTAAACCTAACTAACCTAAGGACATCACACACATCCATGCCCGAGGCAGGATTCAAACCTGTAACTGTAGCAGTCTCGCAGTTCCAGACTGTAGCGCCTAGAACCGCTCAGCCACTCCGGCCGGCCGTCGTGCAGAAACCTGCTCAGTTTCTTTGCAAATTTTACTTTGCTGTCTGTCAGGCATTTTATATCACTGGGTAAATGATCAAAAATTTTTGTTGTTCCACTGTCCACATCCCTTTTTGTGCTAAAGACAACCTTGATGTGGAATAACGAATGTCAGTTTTTCTTCTGGTACTGTAATTATGTAGCCCTACATCATTGTTCCTTTTGAACTGTAGTGGATTATTTACAACAAATATTCAAATATGCACATTATTATACTCCAATGAATATACATATTACTACAGAATCTGTATTTGCAATTACAATAAATAAGACTCACTGTCGAGGAGGGGGGTGATGGAAGTGGGAGGACATGAGCATAGAAAGCAGAAAGGAGTAGATGGTAAGAGGGGAATTGGTGATGGACGGAGAGAGGGGAGGCAGAGGGGCTAGGAAGAGATGGATAGAGGGAGAGGGGAGGAGGAGATTGACAGAGATGGGGGAAGACACATATCCAGTTCTCATATGTATTAGAAACATGCGATTTCTCTTTTCTTTCTTTTCCATTTAACCAGACAGTCATAGCAACACATGGCCGGGAACAGTTAGTGGCAAACAAATTTCAATGACAAACTAGTCTCAGGACACTGACATTAATGGCGACACAATAAATGCCCTCAAAACATGAAATAAACAATAAAGTGAATTTTATACATCTTAAAAATATAACTTTCTTTACATTCAATAATGCCTGTCACTGCACTGGCCTTCGTACAAAAAGATACCTTCTGTATATTTTTATTTTGTGCAGACTGAGGATTATCTACTGGTGTAATAAAGAAGAAAACAATAAACTGTTTGGCAAAACGAAAACTAACTGGAAACATAGGTACCGTTCTTTTGCCCCTCCCACGTTAACACTTTTTGTGTGCTATCACTGCTTGGTGTTGGGGGGGGGGGGGGGGGGGGGGAAGTAAAGCAAATTTATTTTACTTGTTTCTTGAAGGACATCATTTTCCTGCATAGGCTGCTATTTTACTTTGAAGTAAACACTTTGTTCTACAACTTGACAATTAACTAATTATCAAGCCTCATCACAGTAAAAATTGTTATGTATATCACACAATATATTCCACACATCCACATACGGGAAGCAACAAGTGATTGTGTCCCTAATAAGAGTTTTCAAACAACCACAGTACACACAGGCACAACTATACCAGATGCGAGGCCCATATGTAAAAGGAAAAAGGCACAAGCCTTATGTGGGTTTCGTGACGTTGCCAGCATATACCACATTATATGTTAAGTGGTATTTAGCCCATTTGATTTGAAGATGCTGAACAAAGTTTCACCTTTCTTCAACACAAATATACCACCTTGACCATTGCACTACCTAATTCATTTCAGCAAAGGGAACAGAACAGGCAGTGAACTTGTTGAAGTCCGCTCCCCAGTGATAACATCAAGCAATTTTGGTGAAACAGCAGAAATCTAACAGGTGTATTGAATAACCAGAAAGAGCTTGAACACTACTCCTGAACACAAGTCTTCTGTCTTAAACATAATGACACTTTATTGCAAATCCTAGCTTGTTTACACAAAAGTGACTAGGAGAGGTCTCTTAAAATTTTTTGTACCTCTGTAAGGTGGCTAACATGTTCATTTTGCCATTTCAGTGAGTCAATATTTGAATCTTACCAATGCTGATCAATAGTTCCCAAACAATTTCTCATATTCCATACATTATGCAATACACAATGATGACTTTAATGAGGATTTGAAAGATATGGATAACAAATTATAGACAATGGAAAATGTTTTATTTGCATGCAGTGAAACGATGCTAACACAACACCAAATACATAACTTATGACTGACAAAGATACAAGCAAAAATATTTAGATCCACAATGAAGTACACTTAGAACACATCTGTGACACAACATACTGTCAAAATTAAAACAATTTTAGGCAAATACTACACATTTAGAAATAACAGTAATATCCCTACCACCAGAGCACGCATGGCTTCCTTTTCATCAGGTGACTGAATTTTCGCTGCAAGTAGGCGTGTTGCTTCGTGTGCACAAAATGTTTCTCTTTCCAGAAACTTGCATGCTTCATATATGGCCTGTGTGTCGTGTACAAGTTTACTGGGGTTTGTTGCTTTATCTGAAAAATAATTCATTTTGCATATTAAAATACCTTTCTGAGGAGGCAAATGTCTGTGTTATACAATAAACTGTCTAGATTTAGGGACATGCATTTAAGGTACAACAGAACTGAAAATTTAATTGTCTTGAACACCATTTTTTATTAATACAGTACTAAGTACTCTCTCACTCTAGCAACAGCTTCCATTCTGCTTTTCTAGAGACAAACCATTACTCTTTTGAGGTACAATTTTACATCACTTTGTCATTACTGAGAAGAGAAAGAAAAATTCTTTATATTTATCCAGCCTCCTACAAAGAACGATAGTAACTCAATAATCTCCAGGTTTCATGACTTTGCCAATAAAGTTGCCGACATTCACTGTCACATTTTTTGAACTAACATAGAACAATCAAACGAAATCAAACAATGGAAAATCTAGGATGTAACGCAAGAATATCATGAAAAGGATACTTGTTACTTGCCATATAGTGGAGATGCTGGGTTGGAGATACGCAGAACAAAAGGACTGTCACAATGACAACATTCAGACACACTTGCACCCCCCCTCCCTAACCCCCCCCCCCCTCTCTCTCTCTCTCTCTCTCTCTCTCTCTCTCTCTCTCTCTCTCTGTGTGTGTGTGTGTGTGTGTGTGTGTGTGTGTGTGTGTGGGGGGGGGGGGGGGGGTGTCATGCGAGTATGAAATTGTATTGCGTGTGTGTGTGAGAGAGAGAGAGAGAGAGAGAGAGAGAGAGAGAGAGAGAGAGAGAGAGAGAGAGAATGCCTTGTTGGCTGTAAGCTAATCTTTTAACAGTCCTTTTGTTGTGTCTATCTGCACATGGCATCTCTGCTATATGGTGAGTAGTATCTACTCTTTTCATAATATTGATGGAATAGTCATTGTTGTTTGAGAGCTCATAACTTTCCACACCGAGTTTCATCGATAAAATCACCTCAGTGGATAAGTCCCATAATAACAAGTGGAAACCTTAACTTTAGATGACTACTGTTCAGCCCAAGTGTTAGGAACAAGACTGACTACCAGGAGGCAGGAAGCTAATGAAACATAGCAGAAGGCATTAAGCAATTTGAAATGGGCACTGAATGTAGAGAAAGATGCTGGAATACATTACAGTGTGTTTCAGTTGATACAGGAATAGAGGAACGGAAAAGCATGTTACCACACTGTCAGTTGCATTCAGCATTGCTTAGTACTGTAGTTCAATAAGTGAAGGCTATTCACAAGCAGAACTTCAATGCTACAGCTAGTGAGTCTGCAAATGATTGTATTAACATGACAACACGACCAAAAATTTGACAAGTCGCTAGTCTCCAAGCAGAGTACCGAAAAAAAAGTCACCTCATAAGCAACTGAGATAGCTGCTGTTAACAAAAGAAACGCATGACCCAGCAGATGAAATCAAAATAAAACAGCCACCCCTTTTTGACTCAGTCACCGCTGAGAACGAGACTGTGTTTCTACGTAAGGGACAAGTTACTTTGGGTAAACTCCACATCTGCATTCATTTGTTAAGATGAAATAGGTATTTATATTTTCATACGAAATATATCTCAGTTATGGTGACAGACAGCTTTACCATGAAGTTATGGATATACTCTTGGTTAGAAGTAAACAGGTTTATCTGCCGTGAGCAAATAACACATTTTCACTAAGCAATGCTTCTTCACGTGGTTAACTTCTACTTATTTGATTCTGAGATCAAAAGAAAATTGTGTTTTAATTGTATCTCTGGCTGCCAAGATTCAAATTCTGTTTGAGCATCATCTCTAAAAATGGTTCAAATGGCTCTGAGCACTATGGGACTTAACTTCTAAGGTCATCAGTCCCCTAGAACTTAGAACTACTTAAACCTAGCTAACCTAAGGACATAACACACATCCATGCCCGAGGCAGGATTCGAACCTGCGACCGTAGCGGTCGCGCGGTTCCAGAGAGCATCATCTCTATCCTACAGCTAATTTTATGCGGCTAGTAATTTTATTCACAGATTTTATATGAGAATTCAATTCAATAGCCACAGCCAATAACTCACTCTGTGCTTGAAAAGTTCTCTTTCCTTGTGCTTCTGATATCTGACACATCATAGGAGCCCAATAATGTGAAAAGGGGTAAGGTGGAATACTATTTCATGATACAAAATAAAATACCTTCTGAAGGATTATTTCAATGATTAAAACTAGCTGATGCCTTAATTCAAAAGAAATATGCAATTACAATATCAATGTCTTCACAGCATTGCGGATGCAAACAATGAAGTAACCACTTTTGTTTGGGACTTGTGGGATGAGGAAGTGCACCGACCACAGATAAAATCTGCCCAGATTTGGGTTGGGTTGTTTGGGGAAGGAGACCAGACAGCGAGGTCATCATTCTCATCGGATTAGGGAAGGACAGGGAAAGATGTCGGCCGTGCCCTTTCAAAGGAACCATCCCAGCACTTGCATGGAGCGATTTAGGGAAATCACGGAAAACCTAAATCAGGATGGCCGGACGCAGGATTGAACAGTCATCCTCCCGAATGCGAGTCCAGTGTCTAACCACTGCGCCACCTCGCTCGGTGAAATCTGCCCAGAGGAATAATGATGAGGGTCAGTGCGTTGATCAGCCTGGATGTGGTTTCCCACATCCCACTAAGTGACTACCGAGCTGGTACCCCCCAAGTCCTGCATCAGTTACACAATTCAAAACATTTAAGAAACTTTTCCTTATTTTCACGTGACTAACACTACACACAGATAGTCAAAATACACAGATTTCATCCTGAGGGTTACAGGTTGGCAACAGGAAGGACATTCGGCCATCCCTTATATTGCCAGATCTATTAATTACCGTACTGACCCTGTGCTGTCGCAGAGAGGGGGCAAAAAAAAAAAAAAAAGGTTACTGCTTTCTAGTTATTAATGACAATGAATGTGAAAATATTTGCTGTTGAACATAAACTTGCTATTGGCTTAATTTCACCCAAACAGGAAAATTATTCTCTGTGAGGGATTTTCACAAAAGATACAGTAGAACTCATCCAAACCACTTTCACTGATTTTCATATGCAACACTTAGGTTTGTTGTGCTAAAGTGTCAGAGACCCTGACTTCAGCATATTAACATGGTACCATTCTTTCAGATCTGACAATCATCTACTTGGTTTCCAGAATGAGATTTTCACTCTGCAGCATAGTGTGCACTGATATGA
The DNA here is from genome assembly GCF_021461385.2 of Schistocerca piceifrons. NCBI lineage: Eukaryota > Metazoa > Arthropoda > Insecta > Orthoptera > Acrididae > Schistocerca > Schistocerca piceifrons. Next base: position 128,236,024 of record NC_060138.1, on the reverse strand, counting down.
AACTTCCTGGCAGATTAAAACTGTGTGACGGACCGAGACTCAAACTCGGGACCTTTGTCTTTCGCAGGCAAGTGCTGTACCAAGCATGTGGCCGCGAAAGGCAAAGGTCACGAGTTTGAGTCTCGGTCCGGCACAGAGTTTTAATCTGCCAGGAAGTTTCATCTACTTGGTGCTTTCTGCACTTGTTTAGAGACTATATATTTCAAAGTTCTTTTCTTTTCTTCTCTCTTTGAAACAAAAATGTTCTACGTGACAGGCACCTTACCTGAGAAAAATAATGCAAACTTAAATGAGATTACCCACATTTAGTGAAACATAAATACACATTCAGACATGGAATTTCTCACACACACTGTACAGAACAAACATGACAATTTTACATACACTACTTGTAAAATGCTTTGATGTAGTCCTACTGAACTGTACACAAAGAGACCAAGTACTCTGTATGGAGCAATAAATTTTAGGATTCAATGAACTCTTACAAGAGCAGAGAACAATAGTTAGACAATTAATTATAAAAGAAATTTATGCACAGAGTACTGCTGTGTCTTTCATCTGATTTTCCCAAAACAAAAACATTCAAAAAATTCACACCGATACAAAGAAAAGCTATATGATATATCTCCAAGTTTTTTAAGATGCATCTGACCAATTAATGGAGATTTACTTCAAATACTACATAAAAGATTTTGAAAATAGTGGAATAGTAAAAAGATCACACAAACACAAAAATCAATTCCTATTACCAGACAATGAATACAAAAAGAAGCATAAGTTTTCAAAGCCTGCATAAACAGTGGAGTTATCAGGGATCCATCATTGGGTCACTTATGTGGAGGATACACCGATTAAGGAAGCATTCAGCTTAATCAAAGAAGGCAATGTGTTCAAAAATAAACCTGGAGGAAAATTTAAACCATCATCTCCTGAAAATGGCGACATATCTTAGCATCAATGAAAAGATAGGCTACTTTGTGCAAAATACATCTCATTGAAAATAAGCAAACTGAGAAGCGCAATTATCTTCTTGTGATGTAATGTAGGTTATTACATTCACATAATTCATACAACCTACTTGTATTTGATCATTTTCTTCATATCATCATCATTCGAAAAATGCAAAAAACTGTCCATATAAATGAATGGAGCACTGTCATCCTACTTGCATCACATTCAAAGTACTTGTATTTATGGACTTATAATTTAAGTTTCATTATCATATAATAAAATCAATGTCATGGTCAACATGTTGCCATATTTTACATTAACAAAGTGCATTTCTCCATTTAATTATAGTATCTTAATGAAATTCCAATGGGGCTTATTTGGTCCTACCTTGTCAATGATATAGCATTAGTAGTAAATGTACTTATAATTCATGGAACATGTAGCTCTAAACAACTAACAACATTGAAGAATTCTTTGATTTACATAATGAGGATAATACGATTTGAGTTGTTTATATTGTGACCTACTGTACTAACATTATTTATTATACCTTTTATTTTCTAATGGCCTGCCAATTACGAAAGCCATTCCACTGAAAAAGGATCCACAACTAACAAATTCTTGATACCCTGCTCAGAAGGGAATCCAGCATACTAGAAGGCAATGATAATTCTGAACTTTGGTCAATTATATGTGGTGATTTTTATAAATACTTAGCTTATGCTCTCTCTCAACCAAATTAAAATTAAAATAACTATTTTCCAATACCGTATCCTCAGAAATAACACAAAACTTGTCGAAAGGGTAGTTTACTCTCAATATAAGTTACACACACAACTGCATCCCAGTCTAAGTGAAGCAACACACTGCCAATAGTGTAATTTATGTTTTAAATAAGATGTTGTACATAATTCTTGGAATCATGAAATTAACTCAACTAGCTACTTTTCATGAAACTTTGTTTTATCCTTTGCGATTCATATCCTAACGTCGCTTGGCCACGAGCAATATACGTACATCTAGAATGTGTATCATTTGTTATGGACGCACTGCACAAAACTGGGGATCTGGCGTAAGACTATTCCTGTCCACACGCGTTCTCTAGCAAATTATTTCAATCCCAATGTAACAGTTTGTCAAGAAAAAAATGTTACGATGATGCAGACAAAAACAATTTTCGCCTACAAAAAAGCAAATATTCAACACAATCCTTCTGCACGCAGTGGTTAACCAGGCACACAGTTACCTTTTACGAGAGCACAATTAGATCTGACGCCAGACACCTGCACATCACAGTTACAGGAACAATGCTGACATTCTGTGTGTACGCATTTCATCAAAATATTCACAACAGTCGAAAGCTTCGGATTTTTAATACAAGTCATTACAAAATGTTTTCTTAGAAATATGAAAACACATCAGTCGACAAGTCTCAAGTATTGGATTTTGTTACGAAGCTGTTGCTCACTTCGTTTGTTTTAGTTTCCGTAAGCATTACAACCTCCCTACCAGTCAACTGCTGATAAAAACTATTGTGGCCACTTTTTATTTTTACATCACTGAAGCACAATAAAACTGTTTACCAAGGACATTGTTTACTCTATTTAGCGCTATAGTGTCGTCCTACTTTCCAAAATTCACTTCAATTCTATGGAACGTAATGAAAATCAGAAACACACACTGCTCTTTTGTTGGAAATGCCATCGCAGTAACCAAATTCTAGTCGTGCCAAAAAAACTGAATTTCGCTATCTTCCGAAAGGTTCGAGGTTCCATGAAATTTTGGTTCTCGTAGTCATTGATAGTTTATTTTTATTCATAGTCAGAAGTAGCGGCCAAACACAAACTTCTCATTCGTACATCGTCTACTAACGATGTACCACGCATTGTAACTCTATGCTATTGACAATAGCTAAATACTCAAGAAGCTAAACTAATTCATGTCGAGCGGTTCTCAGGTCTTGTCAAACAGAAGGTAACAACATAGAAAGCGACGTTTTAAAATCTTCGTTGCTGACTGACGCATTTCATTGGGCGAACAATACTGACAATGGTATCTTCTTTGAGCACTCTACTTTTGGATTAATATCATCCAGCTACATAGCATTAACAACTTACGTATAATATTTTCTAGCGTAGCTGAGTAGTCCTCCATCGCCACAAACACTGCATCCACTGCACACTAGTAGTCTTACCAACTGTACAGCCATTTGTCAAAACAAAATACTCAGACCTAAATGCCCCTGATACAAATTGTGGTATGTTGCTTTCAGTTTCGCAGAAGTTTCATTTAATTGTTTTCGTTGTTCAAGTAAAAGCAAATTTTAATTGTAATAGACATTATACTGCGGACGTTTCTATGCAAAATTCAAATGCATCAGCTGATTCATCAAGAGTACACCGCATCGTTCAATCAAACATTTTCGTAATGATACTCGATTTTTCTATCACTTCCAATGACCTTTCCTACACGGTTTTTCACCTATAAAAAGCCATAGTGGAGTAAAATAGTTTCAGAAAGTTCTCATGTAGGCCTTATATCCAGCGCATAAGAGAGTAGCTTAAAACAATAGTCAAGAAACATTTAGGTCTATCTGAAGAATAAATGCAGGGATCACAATGTCAAATGTAAATTTTATATACTGGTACTAGTTTTATGAAGAAAATTTATGATGAAATGAAAAGCTGCGACTCAAATAATATCTCTGCTATGCATCTGCTCTAAAGTTTCATTACAAAATTTGGCTACCGTAGTTGTAGATGCGTCTTCCTTTATCGTATCAGCTCTCAGCTAGCGATTAATCACGTACGCACTTTATAACATCATTACTAATTTTGAGAAGAATAACAATGATGACAGAAAGTTAATGGTTTTCAACGAAGACTACTAAATTGCGATTTTCATTTAACTGTCACATGTTTATGGTTCTCGCAGACTAGTCAGTATCGCTAGCAAAAATACTGCTAACATCAATAGTAAACATTAGAAGAGTGATTTGAGCACTATAGGATAGTAATCAAACTCCTCTTGAAACATTTGAAGTTTGTGTTAATGAACTTCAAATGTGTATGTTAAGAACAAAGCTTCAGGATATGTGGAGAATTAGCATCAATACTGGACATAACAGATTTGCATACCTTTATAATAGTGTTAAGCTACTATGTATTTGTGAATGATCGATAAACAGAATTTTTTATGATTTTATTAAATTCTATAGTCTTTCTTGATTACATTGACGTACTTTACTGGGTACAGAATGAGAAATGACCGTAAGATACAAAATGTTAGAGTGAAGATCGTGTCTGCTGCTACACCTTATTTCAATAACAGTAAACCATTCAAGTTCTGGAAAGCAACTGGATTTTTTTTTCTTCCAGCGATTCTGTTTGGGATACATTGTATGCAGTGGGCCCCACATACATACTTACAAGGATAGGTCTCCAGCAGTGGGATCGACTTTTCGAAATCATCTATATGGTTATGTAGGTTAAGATCCGCGGTATCACACAATGCAGCTGTTCACCTTAGTGGGCCCTCATTTGCTAGTAATTGACGAAAGGAATTTCGAAATTTTGTGTGGCATTAAAAATGTTAAATAGTCTGGTTGTGTGGTGTGAGGGACAGGATAGCAGCTTCACATGCAGGGGGTTCTGGATTTGGATCTTGCTACATGCTGTAAATTTTTAAATCTTTATCTAAATAACTTTGATCATCATTTTTATTCAAGTAATTGATTTAAAGGTTTAATTTTTTTTCATTCCTTCATCACATCATTTCAATCATTATATCAACTTCTTCATTTGCTCCCATTTTCCACCTGTCATTCTTTTTCCACTTGGAAGCTTTGTTCATGTGCTTTTAGTTAATTTTATGTATTAATTTCGATTTAATTTATTTTGTTTCATCACCCTGGTTTTTTTTCATTCATATTATTGCATTCATTGCATCTACACTCCTGGAAATGGAAAAAAGAACACATTGACACCGGTGTGTCAGACCCACCATACTTGCTCCGGACACTGCGAGAGGGCTGTACAAGCAATGATCACACGCACGGCACAGCGGACACACCAGGAACCGCAGTGTTGGCCGTCGAATGGCGCTAGCTGCGCAGCATTTGTGCACCGCCGCCGTCAGTGTCAGCCAGTTTGCCGTGGCATACAGAGCTCCATCGCAGTCTTTAACACTGGTAGCATGCCGCGACAGCGTGGACGTAAACCGTATGTGCAGTTGACGGACTTTGAGCGAGGGTGTATAGTGGGCATGCGGGAGGCCGGGTGGACGTACCGCCGAATTGCTCAACACGTGGGGCGTGAGGTCTCCACAGTACATCGATGTTGTCGCCAGTGGTCGGCGGAAGGTGCACGTGCCCGTCGACCTGGGACCAGACCGCAGCGACGCACGGATGCACGCCAAGACCGTAGGATCCTACGCAGTGCCGTAGGGGACCGCACCGCCACTTCCCAGCAAATTAGGGACACTGTTGCTACTGGGGTATCGGCGAGGACCATTCGCAACCGTCTCCATGAAGCTGGGCTACGGTCCCGCACACCGTTAGGCCGTCTTCCGCTCACGCCCCAACATCGTGCAGCCCGCCTCCAGTGGTGTCGCGACAGGCGTGAATGGAGGGACGAATGGAGACGTGTCGTCTTCAGCGATGAGAGTCGCTTCTGCCTTGGTGCCAATGATGGTCGTATGCGTGTTTGGCGCCGTGCAGGTGAGCGCCACAATCAGGACTGCATACGACCGAGGCACACAGGGCCAACACCCGGCATCATGGTGTGGGGAGCGATCTCCTACACTGGCCGTACACCACTGGTGATCGTCGAGGGGACACTGAATAGTGCACGGTACATCCAAACCGTCATTGAATCCATCGTTCTACCATTCCTAGACCGGCAAGGGAACTTGCTGTTCCAACAGGACAATGCACGTCCGCATGTATCCCGTGCCACCCAACGTGCTCTAGAAGGTGTATGTCAACTACCCTGCCCAGCAAGATCTCCGGATCTGTCCCCCATTGAGCATGTTTGGGACTGGATGAAGCGTCGTCTCACGCGGTCTGCACGTCCAGCACGAACGCTGGTCCAACTGAGGCGCCAGGTGGAAATGGCATGGCAAGCCGTTCCACAGGACTACATCCAGCATCTCTACGATCGTCTCCATGGGAGAACAGCAGCCTGCATTGCTGCGAAAGGTGGATATACACTGTACTAGTGCCGACATTGTGCATGCTCTGTTGCCTGTGTCTATGTGCCTGTGGTTCTGTCAGTGTGATCATGTGATGTATCTGACCCCAGGAATGTGTCAATAAAGTTTCCCCTTCCTGGGACAATGAATTCACGGTGTTCTTATTTCAATTTCCAGGAGTGTATTTCTCATTTTGTTTAAATTTTGCTGTACTTAAAAGCCCCTTTTTCATTTAAATCTTCACCTTCGTTATTTTGTGCATACTGCAATAGTTATTATGTTATGTTTTAAATGGTTGTATGAGGATTACCATGCAAAAAAGTTACGTATCTGGCAACAAAAAATACATTTTCACACCACTGCACAATCAATATTGCTGCCACTCGAATTCAAAAATCTTAGCAGTAATCCACGAGAATTCAAATCGAAACTGAAGAGTTTCCTCATGGGTCGCTCTTTCTGTTCTGTCGAGGAGTTCCTTGAAAAATTAAGCTGATTCTTATTAGATTGCTGATAGCGCTTACTTAAACTCACGCACAGACTTTTTTTCAGGTTCATGAACATTTATTTTCATGTGTTATTACTTTTATGTTGTAAGTTCGTGTGCTGACACGTTCCATGACCTTGGAGATTTGCTCCTCAATTTGGTCTTACGGAACTTAACGTGTAAATAAATAAATAAATAAAAAGATTATTTGGTCTTTTGTTTTCTAACTGATAGATCGGAATTTTCGAATAACTGAATATAATAATATATAAATATAATTAAATTCATATTCATAAAAATTCCGATTGGAAAAAGAAAGATATAAAGAAAAAATGAAACAAATGCAAGAAGTTCATATGGTGATTAATATAAAGTAGAGGAGTAGAAATAAAAAAGTTGCATTAAAACCAATTAATTGAATTAAAAGCAATAACCAAAGTCATTTCGATAAAGATAGAAAAACCAAATTGCTGCACCTGATAAGAATCGAACTCAAAACCTGTTGCATATTAAGCTGTTGTCCTATCCAGTACACCATGCAACCAGAGTACATAATTAGATTTTTTAACTCCATTGGGAATCACTAAAATTCCGAAATTTTTTTGTCAGCTACCCACAATCGAGGGTCCACCAGGGTGAATGGATGCAGGATGTGATACTTTGTGTCTTAACCTACATCACCGTATATTTGGTTTTAAAAAGTCGGTCCCACTACTAGGGACCTCTCCTTGTTAGTAGTGAGCTCAATGACTTTACTTGTTAGTAGTGAGCTCAATGACTTTATGTTATGTGATTTCCTGTCATGGTGTTCCAGCACTTGGAAATCATCACGTTTGCACCTGTTTATTTTAACTTTGGTGAAGTATTTTGTTTACATCCTACTGAAAGAATGTTGCCTAAGCTCGTACAGATACAGTGCAATACCATCTCCTCTGAGGGGCGATCTGGTTCTCGCCTTGTTGTGACAGATGTAGTGTTGGTGGGCTTTGTGCATTGTACTTTTCAGCAGTGTTAGGTACGTCATGTATTTTGTGTGGTTTTAGTTTTTCAAGGGTGTTTTATATCAAAATTTCACGTGTTAGTTAGAGTATACCATTGATTTACTTATTGTGTATGTTGTACTTTTCAATAGTGTTACATAATGTGTTGATATGTTTTCACTTTTTCAGCAGCATTATTTTCAAAATTTCTTGTTCTTGTTATACCTTTGATTTACTTCTTGTGCATGTTACAGTCACAATATAGACTATGGATTTGTGATTCCTCTTCCAGTCACATGCTGAGTGAGATGATTATGTCAGTCTTAATTCTGCACACTTCCACTTGGGAGGAACGGGGCTTATTCATCATCCAGCCATCCTGAGTTGGGTTTTCCATAGTTATCCCTAGTTGCTAGAGTAAATATTGGGGTGCTTCCTTTGATTAGGCCAAAGCTGACCTCCTGCCCTATCCTCACCTAAGCCTATCATACACTGTTATTGTTTACATATGTATATATTATTTCTGTAACATATGACAGTCTGATACAGTTGCACTGAATGGTCTATAGACAAATAAATAAATAGGTTCTGTGTGTGTAGATTTTTTTGGCATGGAGTAAATACTAACAACCCAATACATCCATAAATTCATTAAAGGAAAAAATCAAGAGTGATCAATGTATGAACAGAGCAGTCAGTGCTACTGAGAGAAACCTCTGTATCAATTATTGGGTAAGAAGCTCCCATGTGGCTTGCCTCCTAATGATTCAAATTTTTTCATGAATCCTTATTATCAACTTATGAACATGACAGTGACTCAAAGAGATGTCAAATGATCAGGCACCAATATTTTTAGCTCTCTCCCTGAACAGATAAAATGTCTAAGAGACCTCTTTTTAAAGTTAAATTACAGAAACATTGGTTAAATATGTCCATCTATTCATTAGAAAAGTTTTATGTACCAAATGGGGACACTGCATTTAGAGAGAACTCTCCATTTTATAAACAAAGAAATGGCTTTCAATCTTCCAATTTAAAATATGTAAAACTGTAGTACTGCTTTTCAGTTATGTAATAATCAAATAAATATGCTCTTATATATACTTTTCTTTTAAATCTCGTGTTAGAATGTGTAATTACACAGAAAATTTTTAGGTATTTAAAGAAGATTGTTTTGTATATTTCGTATCTTTTTGTAATTTTGTTGTTTTGTATATATGAGTCGTTCCACATCTCATGTGACATGCTCACACTTCAGGATCTATATAAAATGAAATAAATAAATAAATAAAATTAGCAGTCACGATTTTTCTAGTAGATGCTAAACCCTTCCTACTACTTTGTTATTCAATTACTTCCAGACAATCTACACCATCACATTGTTTACATTTCGACAATTTCTTTATCAAAGAAGATACTTACGAAATTATACAACAATATTTGCCAGAATTATGTGCATAATGGTAAATTAAGTCAAAGTTCTATTGCTAGGCAAATATTATTTATTTTAAGCGATTCATCTATGTAAAATACAGGGTGATTCAAAAAGAATACCACAACTTTAGGAATTTAAAACTCAGCAACGACAAAAGGCAGAGCTAAGCACTATCTGTCGGCGAATTAAGGGAGCTATAAAGTTTCATTTAGTTGTACATTTGTTCGCTTGAGGCGCTGTTGACTAGGCGTCAGCGTAAGTTGATGCTAAGATGACGACCGCTCAACAGAAAGCTTTTTGTGTTATTGAGTACGGCAGAAGTGAATCGACGACAGTTGTTCAGCGTGCATTTTGAACGAAGTATGGTGTTAAACCTCCTGATAGGTGGTGTATTAAACGTTGGTATAAACAGTTTACAGAGAATGGGTGTTTGTGCAAAGAGAGAAGTTCTGGATGGCCGAGAACGAGTGATGAAAATGTAGCACGCATCCAGCAAGCATTTGTTCGCAGCCCAGGAAAATCGACTCGCAGAGCTAGCAGAGAGCTGCAAATTCCACAATCAACTGTATGGAGAGTCCTACGAAAAAGGTTAGTTATGAAACCTGAACGTCAACTACCCGAGGCGATGGATCGGCTGCCAGGCAGCCCGTGACAGAGCACTTCATCACTGGCCTCCAAGAAGCCCTGATCTTACCCCCTGCGATTTTTTCTTATGGGGGTATGTTAAGGATATGGTGTTTCGGCCACCTCTCCCAGCCACCATTGATGATTTGAAACGAGAAATAACAGCAGCTATCCAAACTGTTACGCCTGCTATGCTACAGAGAGCGTGGAACGAGTTGGAGTATCGGGTTGATATTGCTCGTGTGTCTGGAGGGGGCCATATTGAACATCTCTGAACTTGTTTTTGAGTGAAAAAAAACCTTTTTAAATACTCTTTGTAATGATGTATAACGGAAGGTTATATTATGTTTCTTTCATTAAATACACATTTTTAAAGTTGTGGTATTCTTTTTGAATCACCCTGTATATTTATCTCCTAAGCAACATCATTGTACATAAAGAAGCTGAATAGTTATTTCTGTTGAACTGGGTGAACATAAATATAATTAATATACATTGACCAAAGAAGCAACCTATGCAGAAAGGAATGACAAGAAGAAGTTTGAAGACAAAGAAATACCGCAGAATGATAACTATGCTTCAGGAATGGTCTTTGGTGCAATGTAATATGAAACAAATCTCCATTTGTAATCTTGTCCAGGTCATATTTTCAAAATTGTCTATACCTATATCGTAGATCATTGCAGTTTCAACTAAATTTCAGAAAAATAAAGTTTTTAATTAGCAACATGTCCTAAAAAGTAAAATGTAACATATAATATTTTTATGGTTAATATACATAATGTGTGGAATTAAATTGGTCTAGTATGTTAGTCATCACATTATCATGTGCAGTACAAATTGGCTGCCTCCACATGTCTGTTATGAAATTAAATGAAACATGAATTTTTAAGAACGATTTCAGAAAATTTTGTACATAGTGCAAATTGTTTAGAAGGTACTCTACATTAAATGTAATGAACTACAAAATTTTAAAACATATATAAAAATAGTGCATGGAAGAGACAGTAAAGATTTTTATTTAATATGGTGCCAAAAAAGTGACCATAAGGTACCCTCCCAAACATAGGCGATATATTGCTGGCAGCCTTAGCAGTGATGCCACCTGCAACACATGATTAAATTCAGGCAATATTTCAAACATTGTGCATTTGTGCAATGGAAAATTAACTTTATTTAGTAAAATCTCCAAGTACTTTTCTCTTTTTAACTTATAAAGGTTCAATTTCATTTTCAATATTAATTCCTTTTCTCTGACCAATTGAAAAACAGACATCTAAAATCTTAAAGTTGATCTACATACAACAGTCTACCTGCAGAAATGTTTGTGCACATAACATCCATGCAGACAGATCCTGACATGTAGATCAGAAATTTTTTTAGATGCAAAATGTGTGCAAACTGGGAAATGAAGCTGGAACATGATTATGTGTTCATACTACATGGAACATCGACGTATCACTTCATTGGTTCATCCCAGTACTGAACAGCATAATTGAGGTTATGAGATATGGTACATTAAGTGATACAAAAGGTCTGGATATAGTATCACAATTAAGGAACTAAAAAATATAAAGTTTATTAAAGGCTGAAGCATAATTCATAACAAACATTCTGCAAAAATGTGTATAATAAACTGCTGAGAAATGAAACAATTGGAAATGTTTCAGCCAAACATTTTAACATATAGACATTTATTTGCTAGAGAATAAATGCAAACACGTCAAACAACATATTTACCTCGCCTATTGTTGTTTTTCTTTCTATATACCAAATAAGTTAAAATTAACAGCGATTTTTCTCTTTCACTAGAGGTGAGTTATTAGCTGTTGAATGAAAATTGTTTAAATAATTCATATTCGTATGGCTCATAAATGTAGGCTCTTTCTTTGTCTAGGTACAATACTGCTTAGAGATATCTCATCTGTGTTCGAAGAACGCTAGAAAGTAAAACATCCAAGTTACTTAGAATCTTTGCAACCTGTCACAAAAATTAAAGCAAACAATAAATAAAAACTTAGAGAAAGACACAAAATCCAGTACAGTAATGTGAGTGACCATGACAAGAATTATTTAACTTCCAATGTTAGTAGATTATGTTACAGTTCTCAGTTCCACCACCTATGTTAACATCAAAACCTTCTTCCCAACCTTAATGTTGGCACCCTGTTCCATTCTGTTGATGACATGTGTGAACACTGGCATTTGAAATATGTTGTGGAATGTTTTCACATTTTTGGATGTCTAATGCATATCGACATTTAGTAATTTGGGTGAGATAAGTTAAAGACTTCTAGCACTTAAACAAGAGGCTTCAGCCATGAAACACATTGGTGTGTTATGTAAACATAGCTGTAAAGTGTGTAAATGTTATGAAGGTAAATCAAATAAAGAAGATAATTGAAACACTTGTACAGGGTATGATTCGGTATAAATTTAATTGTATGTCCTGTATTGATTACTTATGTCTTCTTGAATGTGATCATGGAAGTTGGCTGAAATGCACAATTTGCTTAGGTGACACTTTAGTTCTGAACTCTTAGTTCTGGTTAGTTAGTTTGCTACAAGCTGACTCTGAAGTGGAGTAGTTCAGTTTAAAGAATATAAATTGCATGGTGGCTGAAGACAGGCCATTTGCAGATGCATTCACATAACACAAAATAATATTTAGTTTAGTCACTGAAGTCTCTATTTAACACTTCTCCACTGAATAAGTGAGAATTTTCTACATAAAAAGTCTTCTGTTTTATTGAAGGAGTTGCCCAGAAAGAAGTTTTCCACGTTGCTTTGAAATTTAGCCTTGCTGTCTTTCAGACACTTAATATCACATTTAATATCATGATAAAATAATTCACTAGCAGCACCATTCATTCCTTTCAGCAATACAGTCAGTTTCAATAAAGAGTAATGAGGATCATTTTTTTCTAATTTTGCGGTCATGGCTTTCATTATTCCTTCTTACTGAATATAAATAAGCTAAGCATGTTAACTTACTGATTTATCTGGTTCAAAGACCATCTACAAAATAAAGGGCAAATCTGGCTGACTTCCTTACAACCTCAAGAATTTGTTTCTTTTCAATTTAAATTCTCATAATCATATGTACCCAAAAATTTAAATATCCAGCCTTGCTTATTAACCACTGTGTATGCTTCAGATTTATCACTAGTGATGTACTCTTTGGCATGCTGAGCTTAATATGATGCACTTTCTTAAAACTAAGAGAGAGACCATTTGCAGTAAATCAGTCAATAATATTTACAAAGAAATTATTTAAAATTTTCCTTGTTCTGATGTCGTTTGCAGCTGATTATAGTACTTGTGTAATCTGCAAATACAGCTATAATGCTTATTAAATGGATGTATATTAAATGGAAGACCATTAACACACATGAAAAACAACAAAGGAACTAATATTGAACCTTGTTGATCTCCATTGACTGTCCTGTCTGTAGCTGTTCAATTATGAAATACAACTTTCTGCATTCTATCCGTTAAGTATTATGAGACTAACCAGTTAGTTACTCTGTTGATTATGTAAGAACTCAGTTTTTGTAACAAAATATTGTGATTTGAGCACATCACAGAAAATAAAGTGTACAGCAGCAAGAGGTTGCTAAGATACATGAATAATTTGGACAATGCATTTTTCATTTACCTAGCATGGGATTGCGTCATTATGAGGGGTAATTGCATTATTAATCAGTTATTGGTTGGTATGGTGTAGCCACACTAACATTTCTGTAGAGGTGCATGCTTAGAATGTACTTTCACACTGCCTTTGACAGTGGGACAAAAATGGGCCCTCTTAGTCCCTGTGATCTACATGGGACAAGCTCTGCAGCGAGAGCACTTTTATGACTCTGAAAAGAGCATGCTGGGTGTTTACAGCCTATGAGCGGAACCCCGTCAAGTGGCCAGTGGAAAAGGGGGCTTCTCACAGCAGACCTGCGGTCACTGAGGAGGTGGGACCAAGACGATACTGAAACCACAAGAGTGTTGAAACAGCGTCTTGCAACCGCCACAATCAGCCTTTTTAGCATGGTGGAATGTACTGTAGAATGTCTGCTGCAGATGGGGACTAACTGTCACAATAGTTCCAATGGCAGACGCGCAGGTTTATTTCCACCAAAGGTTACAGGAAAGCATCTGGTTGGCTGAATTTGTAGAGAGAGGAGGGGTCACAACTTGTTGAAGATTGTTTGATGGCTTCATGACTTGGAGAATTTGAGGTATTCCATTTGAGACGAGGTGGTGACTAGCTGCAAGAAGGGCTCACGTTAATGAGGCGAGGTTTGCTGAAAATTAGGCACTTGGAAGTGAGCAGACTCCCTGGCAGGGTGTCAACAGGTACACATCACTAGACTGTGTGTTATAGGACTCTCTGTGAAGTGTCGATAAGTGCACTTGGCTATTTGAAACCACTGATTTCGCCACTAGGATGGTATCATTCGTTTCTTTCTGAGTGCATAAACGAAACTGTGCTTTGTGGAGACTGCAGCATTATAAAATGCTTCTTTACTACCACACGTTTGAGTCAAGTCTATGTTCCTGGCTTATGAGAAAGCACAATTTTTTTTTCGTCTCTGGCTTTGCACTGAAATATCTTCGAACCTAGGAGTTTGCGAATGCTGCTTCTCGTTCTCTATTCTATCAGCATCTTCGGCTACGCAACGTATGTCGTCTGCAGGACCGCCGTTTAAAGGCACATTTGCATGCAGAGCTTTTATTAGCAGAAAACTTAATTATAAATAATGAAATAAAGAAATAATCTGAGCCATAGACATAGTCCGCGGCTGTATAAATATTGTATGCAGCTGCAGGAAACATTTGAAGATTTTTGATCGTCAGATTATTGGCAGAATAAGAGGCATCTTTTGTTTTCTAGGTCTTGTCCAGATCGGATGTACTTTGGCACACCGCCATTAACACTGCATTATTGTATTAATACATTTACGAATTGCAACCAAACAGCTCTCGCAATTGCATAATTCAAGTCTCAATGTAAGTGTCGTAATTTAATTGAGTTTTATTTCAGAACAAACTTTATTGCTAGTCTGTATGTTTTATTTTGTATCTTTAGTCATTGCAAGATTGTTGGGTGACTTGGCATGGCAAAATGTTCTGTACTTCTCTTGGCATGGCAAAATGTTCCGTACTTCTGAGCAAAAAGTCGTCCAGCTCGATCCAACGTCGTCTTTGGGTGCTGTCTTATTACGAAGTATAATTATAGTAAAACACAGAGAGCCGAAACACGGTTAATAAATACATGAACGGATCTTTAACATAAAAAAAGGCCATGCTCAAGCGTCGAGAGTTTGTATGAAATTTAATATTCACTACTATAATTCATTGTATTTTCTCTGTCCAGGTACGAACGAGCTAAAAATTAAAGCCGGCAGCAGTGAGCAGATCGCCACTGCAGAATATAACTTTCTAGCACTGAGTTCGGTGGTACATGCAACTGCTTGGCAGATAGGGAGTTAATGTTTAACAGTAAACATGTTAAGTTCCATTTGGTTGCTCGCACAGCCCTTTACAATAGTACCAGTCAGGGTGCAGCTTCGATGCTAATCAGTATCAATCACTTACTGTTTTTGTCTTGTAAAGGGGGATGCTATTTTGAATCAAATCATAGACGTTTTGCCAATCTCAGATTTAGCTTAATGAGCAGGAGTTCACATCTTATATGGCCGGCCGGTGTGGCCGTGCAGTTCTAGGCGCTGCAGTCTGGAACCGCGTGACCGCTACGGTCGCAGGTTCGAATCCTGTGATGTCCTTAGGTTAGTTAGGTTTAAGTAGTTCTAAGATCTAGGGAACTGATGACCACAGATGTTAAGTCCCATAGTGCTCAGAGCCATTTTCACATCTTATATCTGTACTTGCACAATTTGCATATTTTTCTTCAGAGTTGTTTTTATAATAAATATATTACTCGGTGCCCAGTTGTTCTACTTTTCCTATGACTAGATTGCAAGTGCCGATCCTGATTAAGAGTGAAGTAATGTTACAACTCAGGGAATTAACCCACATATTGCTTCCTGTTGCATGTTGTCAATGGCAGAACTAATTTAATTCGCACCTTTTTTACATTACATTGACAGACACACATGCCGTTTATGGGGGTAGCATTGGATTTGGTGACCCTACCCAGGATGTTGCGCCGGCCACGGTGGTCTAGCGGTTCTAGGCGCTCAGTCCGGAACCGCGCGACTGCTACCGTCGCAGGTTCGAATCCTACCTCGGGCATGAATGTGTGTGATGTCATTAGGTTAGTTAGGGTTAAGCAGTTCTAGGGGACTGATGACTACAGATGTTAAGTCTCATAGTTCTCAGAGCCATTTGAACCAGGATGTTGCACAAATAAGATCTTTTGTGAAGGATCAGATAATATATTATCAGCACATTGGGTGTAAACTTCTAGATAGGAGGACTGGCAATAATTGTCTCAGTAAATTTAAAAATAATTATATAGAATCTTAAGTAGTTTGCTGTCTTTTGTATCTGTATGTGTTTCTACACTCAAAGCTGATATAGCAAGTGACGCTACTACTATACAACAAAGTTTTTTATTATTTTTACTATTTTATATTAGATGTAGAATTAATTAATAACTGAATTGTCCGTTCATGAGTAGCATCTGTTCCTCGCTCCTGAATAGACTAAAGAACCACAAAGCATGCAAAGGAAGCCTTAACAGTCTTCCTGTTATGCTACATCTGTATATGTGGTATGGACACAACTTCGTACTGTATGTTAGGATAGGTCTGGAACCGATAGGCACGATCCAGTATATGTCAAAGTCAGTATGTAAGAATTTGCATGTGTTATTGTACTGATTTTTCATCTAGAGTAGATTGTGGTGTTCATGTTCACATGTAGCAAGGCGCATAAAGTGAGTAAGTATGACGAAATGGCAGAAAGGCATCAGGTAAGAGAAAATACATTTAGGAGCCAAAGAAACTGGTCACCTGCCTAATACTATGTAGGGCCCCACGACCACGCACAAAGGCTGCAACACGACGTGGCATAGACTTGACTAACGTCTGAAGTAGTGCTGGAGGGAACTGAAACCACAAATGCTGCAGGGCCGTCCGTAAATCCGTTAGTGTACGAGGAGGTGGAGATCACTTCTGAACTGCACGTTGCAAGGCATCCCAGATATGCTCAATGAAGTCTGGGGAGTTTGGTGGGCAGTGGAAGTGTTTAAACTCAGAAGAGCGTTCCTGAAGCCACTCTGTAGCAATTATGGACATTTGGGGTGTCGCATTGTCCGGCTGGAATTGCCCAAGTCTGTCAGAATCCGAAATGGACATTAATGGATGCAAGTGATCTGACGGGATGCTTATATACGTGTCACCTATCAGTCGTATCTAGACATATCAATGATCCCATGTCACTCGAACTGCACACACTCCATACAATTACAGAGCCTCCACCAGCTTGAACAGTCCCCAGATGATTCGAGGGGTCCATGGAGTCATGAGGTTTTCTCCATACCCGTACACGTCCATCTGCTCGATACAAACGACACTCGTTCGACCAGGTAACATGTTTCCAATCATCAACTGTCCAATGTCGGTGTTGACGGGCCCAGGCGAGGTGTGTCGTAGAGTCATCAAGGGCACTTGAGTGGGCCTTCGGCTCCGAAAGCCCATATCGATGATGTTTTGCCGAATGGTTCGCACGCTGGCCCTTGCTGATGGCCCAGCATTGAAATCTGCAGCAATTTGCAGAAGGGTTGCACTTCTGTAACACTGAACGATTCTCTTCAGTCGTCGTTGGTCCCGTTCTTGCAGGATCTTTTTCGAGCGGCAGAGATGTCGGTGATTTGATGTTTTACCCGTTTCTTGATATCCACGATGCACTTGTGAAATGTTCGTAAGAGAAAACCCCCACTTCATTGCTACCTCGGAGATACTGCGTCTCATCGCTCGTGCGCCCTCTAATAACACGTTCAAATGGTTCATATGGCTCTAAGCACTATGGGACCTAACATCCGGGTCATCAGTCCCCTAGACTTAGAACTACGTAAACCTAACTTAAC
This sequence comes from Schistocerca piceifrons, assembly GCF_021461385.2. Lineage (NCBI taxonomy): Eukaryota > Metazoa > Arthropoda > Insecta > Orthoptera > Acrididae > Schistocerca > Schistocerca piceifrons. The sequence continues at coordinate 128,218,310 of NC_060138.1, read as the reverse complement.
CTAAGGACATCACATACACCCACGCCCGAGGCAGGATTCGAACCTGTGACTGTAACAGCAGCGCGCTTCCGGACTGGAGCGCCTAGAACCGGTCGGCAGGCCAATAACACGGTCAAACTCACTTAAATCTTGATAACTTGGCGTTATAGCAGCAGTAACCGATTTAACAACTGCGCCAGACACTTGTCATATAGGCGTTGCCGACGCAGTGCCGTATTCTGCCTGTTAACGTGTCTCTGTATTTGACTACACTTATCTATACCAGTTTTTTGGCGCTTCAGTGTATCTTGGATGACGATAAGAGCATCGTTCCAGCTGAGCAACAGAAACCACATATTGAAGTACCTTATCTTGAAGACACTAGCAATGATCAGATAATAGGAGATCAGTCAGATAATGAAGAACAGACGAATAGTCATGTAGGGGTTGTAATGCCGGCTCGAGACTATCAGGACGTCGAATCAGGCAGTTTGAGAATACAGAGAAGGGATTTTAGCACGCCAAGGGGTAGTCCGATGGGCACGAGAAATGTTTCATACGGAAAGAGCAGATTTAAGAGAAGCTAGACCCTCGCCCGTCAACGTGGGGGGACAGGAACCAGAGACCAGAGGCAGAAAAATGAATATGAGATCTGTTTTATACTCGATTGCCTGAAAGAGTTAAAACGAGATGGGGAAATGAATATGAAACGTTTGCAGACCGATATTAATAAGACAGTACAGACAGACAACCAGACGTTTGTATTCTGCGCAGAAATAAAACAAGACATTTCAAGGACAAAGAAACAAGCGAAAGATGCGAGAATAATCGCCAGAGGTGCAAAACATACTGCGCAAGAAACACAGGCGGAATCACGAAGTACGACAAAATAGAGAAAAACTGTTCAAAGCGAAATTCGCAGTAGAATAAAGAATCTAGAAGAGGAGAAAGTGCAACATTCAAAAAATTTAACAACTGAAGAGCACGACGCAAAATTCAGAGAAATAGAGTAAGGTTTAGAGCAAAGCTTTCTACACCGTTTTGAGGAAAAAGAGCCCTAACGATTATCGAATGCATAGGAAACCAACACACGCAGGGGCAGTGCCACGCGTACATAGAGACGCCGGGCGTAAACCCGCCACAGCGCAAAGAGTCACAAAATGGGGTACGTAAAATACCAGCTGTGCATGATGAGAGCACTATTTAACCATCAGCGACACAGCTCTGCTCTGAACCAGTTTTACAGGGCGTAGTTCAGATTTTACTGTGGCAGTAAGAAACGGAACCGGTGTGTGAAATCAATGCAAATCAGGAATTTCAGCAGTACAATAACTGCATTCCGTTAAGGAAAAGGGACCTATATCGTGAATGTGAGAGGGTCACACCAGTCAGCAGAGGCATCAAGAGCTGGCCGCTGTGACCGAGCGGTTCTAGGCGCTTAGGTCCGGTACCGCGCTGCTGCTACGGTCGCATCTTCGAATCCTACCTCAGGCATGGATGTGTGTGCTGCCCTTAGGTTAGTTAGGTTTAAGTAGTTCTACGAGGGTCACTCCAAAAGAAATGCACACTATTTTTGTAAAAATACAGTTTTCATTCTGCATGTGTGAAAGTTTTACAGTGTGTAGATACATCCTTCCCGCTTGTTTTCAAACTTAGTTCAACCTGTTCCCATGAGTGGCGCCGTCACAGCTTGTCTTCAAGATGGTTGCTACACTTGATGTTCGTCAGAGGCAACGTGCTCTCACAGAATTCCTGTACTGTGAAAACGAGACAGTGGGAAACATTCACAAAAGGTTGAAAATGGTGTATGGAGATGCTGCTGCCGATCGCAATACAGTTAGTCGGTAGGCAAGCAGGTTACGTGATGAAAGCGGGCACGACAATATTGAGGATTGTCCTCGCAGCGGCAGGTCTCGTACTACACACTCTCCAGACAATGTGCAACGAGTTAACGAATTGGTGACTGCTGACAGACGCATCACAGTGAACGAATTGTCACGCTACGTTGGGATAGGGGAAGGAAGTGTTTGCAAAATACTGAAAGTGTTGGCGTTAAAAAGGGTTTGTGCCAGGTGTGTTCTCAGGATGTTGACAGTGGCTCACAAAGAAACAAGAGAAACGGTATGCAGCGAGCTTTTGGAACAATACGAGAATGGTGGAGATGAATTTTTTGGAAGAATTGTGACAGGTGATGAAACATGGCTCCATCATTTTTCACCAGAGACGAAGAGGCAATCAGTGGAGTGGCATGATGCAAATTCACCCAAGAAAAAAAAAAAATCAAAACCACACCATCAGTTGGAAAAGTTATGGCTACGGTGTGATTCTATTCCGAATGACTCTTTCTTGTGTACATCATGCCAAGTGGAACCACCATAAATTCTGATGCATATGTGACGACACTGAAGAAACTTCAAGCTCGACTGAGTCGTGCTCGACCAAATCGGCAAAAGCAGGAAGTTTTGCTGTTGTACGACAATGCACGGCCACATGTCAGTCAAAACACCATGGAAGCGATCACAAAACTCGGATGTACAACACTGAAACACCCGCCTTACAGTCCTGACCTGGCTCCATGTGACCATCATCTCTTTGGGAAACTGAAAGACTCTCTTCGTGGAACAAGGTTTGAAGATGACTCCCTTGTGCACGCTGCCAAACAGTGGTTCCAACAGGTTGGTCCAGAATTTTACCGTGCGGTTATACAGGCGCTGCTTCCAAGATGGCGTAAGGCACTTGAGAGGGATGGAAATTACATGGAGAAATGAAAATATTGTTCCTAAAGGATTTATCTACACACCGTAAAACTTTCAAACATGTAGAATAGAAGATGGATTAAAAAAAAATAGTGTGCATTTCTTTTGGAGTCTCCCTCGTAAGTCTAGGGGACTGATGACCTCAGATGTTAAGTCCCATAGTGCTTAGAGCCATTTTTGAAGAGGCAGAAAAAATGGAAAACGTTCTTATGTACGAAATATTATGACTGAGGGCAACAGAAGAGAATCTAAAGAGGCGTTTGACCAAGAACGGTATCTACCCATCAGAAAATTCCTACATTATAAAGAGAATGGGAACATGATGCATTCTAGGCGCGCAGTCCGGAACCGCGCGACTGCTCCGGTCGCAGGATCGAATCCTGCCTCGGGCATGGATGTGTGTGATGTCCTTAGGTTGGTTAGGTTTAAGTAGTTCTAAGTTCTAGGGGACTGATGACCACAGCTGTTAAGTCCCATAGTGCTCAGAGCCATTTTTGAACATGATGCATCCCCGAACTTTATCGAACAATCTACAGAGGCAATACCACCGCACTGGCCTGAACAGAAGAATGATTTTGTTTACGCACACCTGCAAGATGTAGCCGCAGAAACAGTGCATAAGATGACCAGCTTAAAAACGCGTTCCTGAGTCGCTACTGGTCGCGGGCCACGCGAAAACGAATAAAACATGAATTAATGATTTTCCATGATATGGAGTCGCCCGGTCTTAAGCGTCCGGTGAAATTCTTTGATCAGATGAGCAAAAAAATCAATACCTCGATGTACCATGTAGCGACAGTGAAATAATTCGCTTATGTTTTACGGAACTGCCGCGGATGTCGAAATGATACTGAGACATTCCGAGGTATCTTGCGGAAATGACTTGTGTAATGAATGAAGATCACGCGAAAAACTAGGGACGTCGTCGTAAGGCAAATTCTGAGCAGCCCTATTATAATATTAATAATGAAGGGAAATTGAAGAAGTCGAATAATTGGAATGGTAACGGAAACAGGGCACAGAATAACGGTCAGCAGTTCCGAAACCACAATAACGGGCGAAAGTGGAATGGTGGCCATAGGAATAACGGATCACATTTTCAGCGGAATCTAAAAGCGTCAAACGAACCTCTACCGGAGGTTGCGATTGTGGAGGTCAGTTCACCAAACTCAAAATGAATAAGGGAGGAAGAAGGAGTACAAAATCGACTAGTACCCAAAGTGGGAAAGCCGGCCGCGGTAGCCGTGCGGTTCTAGGCGCTGACGTCCGGAACCGCGGGACTGCTACGGTCGCAGGTTCGAATCCTGCCTCGGGCATGGATGAGTGTGATGTCCTTAGGTTAGTTAGGTTTAAGTAGTTCTAAGTTATAGGGGACTGATGACCTAAGATGTTAAGTCCCATAGTGCTCAGAGCCATTTGAACCATTTGAATCAAAGTGGGAAAGACTGCAGAGAAACCCGCATCTAGGATCGGAAACAGTCACGTAAAGTTATTATATAATACTATGATGGCATAGGAGAACTGCTATTTGAAGACACGCACACAAACCTTGAATGACTCCTATCTAATAGTCTAAATGTAAAAAGGTGAGATCAAGCTAGAAGCTGTTATGGGTAGTGGCAGTCAATTTTCAGCTATCTCAGAGCAATTATACGAGTGCAAAATACGTATATATCCCAATTTTAAAAGTTTAGGAAACGAAACTATGAGGGACGATACTAGGAAACAGTACTGAGATGAATGGACAAATCAGTTGGAATTTCTGTGCCAAGGGTACAAGTTGATAGCGAATTTATTCTTGGTGCCTAATTTGGTCACAGGAATTATTATCAGAATGGACTTCCTGGCTGAGCATAAGGCAATTATGGACGTGAGACGAGGAAACGTGACACGAGCAAACAAAGGTAAAAATCAACATTAGATTCGATGAACAAGCTACGGAGGGACACATTCCCTCTAGTTGTCTAAAATTACAAGTAGAAAGTTAGGTTGGTGACACAACTAAGCAACACCTGAGGTAATCGAAGAAGGAATAACAATGCGAGAGAGAAGGTGGCAATTGCCGAGATCAATCAAGCAATTGATGTAAAGCTATTTCAGCTTACCGGAATCACAGAAATGATTAAAGCGGTACTAGAAGCATTCTTACTAAAGAGGGGGTCGATCAAAGATTTCCAAAACATGTTCAACATATAACCACACAAACCATTCCGCGTTCCACCTTATGCAATACCCTTGGCTTACCGGAGAAAGGTCTTTCTCGAGCTCCATAAAATGATGGATAATTGGGTGATAGAACAAACGTCGTCGACATGCAATAATCCACTGCGAATTGTTGAAAAACAGGACTGCTGTATACGCCTAGTCCTCGATTCAAGACAAATCAACAGAATTATTGTGGAACAGACAGACAGACCAGGAGATTTGGATAATGTAGTACAGAAGTTTCATGGAGTGTCCGTATTTACATCTATCGATCTCAGATACAGATTCTGGCAGATCGAACTGGCACATGAATGTCGCAAGTACACGGCCTTCAGTGCGTCTGGTAAGGTCTTACAATCCGAAAACTATCGTTCCGGCCTGAATGTGTCGTCTGCGGCCTTTTTTCGCGGTTTAGGGACTATACTAGATAAGAATCAAAGGGACAGAATAATATGTTATGTCCATGACATAACAATAGGGAAAAGAATGTGCGGACAACAGAGCGAGGTGTTAGGAGCCGTACTCGACAAAATGCTAGCACATGGAGTAACGGTTAACATTAACAAATCCTGTGTTGGGACAAAGCAAGTCTACTTCCAGGGTCTCATGATCGCGGCAGAAGGAACAGGCCGGAAAAATTAGAGGCCATAGTTGAATTCGCAATACCACATACACTTATACAACTTCGCGGGTTTCTAGATATTGTAAATTTATACAAAAGATTTATTTATGCGAAGGAACCAGCCACACAGGACAGTGGTGTAGGATACATAATTTGTCCCCTGGGCACAACACTTCATTGATGAACCCCCTCCCTCCTCGGAGCCAGGGCTACAATAATACACTTTACTGGTGCCTCCCCTATTTACAGAAATATATATAGTATAATATATTTTATGGAAAATCTTGTTTGTCTTGGATACCGTTTGGCACCTCCCTGCACCCCCGCCTCGAACCGCCCCCCCCCCCATCCCCCTCGGCCGCCTCACTGCGCCGCTGCAAGATTGTGTGCCATTTCAGAAAAGAACAATACCGTTCATGTGAGACGACATTGCAGATGGGGAGTTTCACAGTTCTAAGGCAGCGCTATTCACAGTCCCGATTATTGCCCCCACCCAGAAGTTGCTGGAGATTTTTGTATAGCCACAGACAGTTCGAAGACAGGTTTTCGCATATTAATATTACAAGAACATGAAGAGAATGGGCAACTGACTCACAGGACAACTGGACAACTGCATTCGGACGCCATGTGCTCATGAAGTGCGAACGAAGTTGCGTACTACTGAATTTGAAGTTCTGGTAATCGTCTGGGGTTTTCAAAAGTTTCGGTATTTCCTGTACGAACGAAAAACGAGGGTGAAAACAGATCACAAAGCGTCAAAGTTTCTGATGACAGAGAAACTCAGGTACAGGGGACGGGGGCGCTAGGTTTCGATACTCCAGGAGTATAACTTCAGCACACTATGTACCAGGTCCCCCAATATTATCGCCGACGAATACCCACGCTCGCTTACCAGGAGGAGGCCACGAATTATGGGGGAAAGGCATTTGGGGATGAGCCCTTCTCAATTTATTATACTCAAAAGGTGGCGTTTGAAAATTTCGTAACAGCTTCAAAGCAAAATATTCGAACAGAACAAGAGAAATACTTACATCTTCTCAGAATTAAAACTAAACGGACAGACAAGATCAAGCGCAATTTTGGGAACATTGTCTTTTGAAAATACATGTGTCATTCTTCAGATGGAATGTGGGCAGCCCCTATGGATAGCGTGTGCTCCGGAAGAATAAAGTAATTTGATACACACATTTTCGTGCCAAGAAGTCTCCTGAAACTGAAAAGTCTGTGCCACTTCAGGAACACTGAGAAGCAGATACGATAGGTTCTGACAATCTGTAAAAGGCTGCCAGAAAACAAAAACAACCACAGTTCGGCCGCAGGTACTGTTGCATCCGATTGTACAAGTGGAGTTAAGGGAAACGGCCGAATCGGGTCTGATGGACCTGCTACCATGCTCATCACGTGGCTTTAATTATATTATGGTAGTGGTCGAGTTAGCCTCGAAGTATGTGACAGCCACAACACTGAGAAAAGAGCTCTGTGCAAAGACTTCCTAGCGCAAGTGGGACGCGTGTCTGAACGGCCCCCAATACCGCTCACAAACGTGGCAGGACACAGTGAGGAGACATAAAATCGAAAGAATGTACATAAGTAGGTAATATCCAAGCTCGAAGCCTTGTTGTTGTTGTTGTTGTGGTCTTCAGTCCTGAGACTGGTTTGATGCAGCTCTCCATGCTACTCTATCCTGTGCAAGCTTCTTCATCTCCCAGTACTTATTACATCCTACATCCTTCTGAATCTGCTTAGTGTATTCATCTCTTGGTCTCCCCCTACGATTTTTACCCTCCACGCTGCCCTCCAATGCTAAATTTGTGATCCCTTGATGCCTCAAAATATGTCCTACCAACCGATCCCTTCTTCTAGTCAAGTTGTGCCACAAACTTCTCTTCTCCCCAATCCTATTCAATACCTCCTCATTAGTTACGTGATCTACCCACCTTACCTTCAGCATTCTTCTGTAGCACCACATTTCGAAAGCTTCTATTCTCTTCTTGTCCAAACTGGTTATCGTCCATGTTTCACTTCCATACATGCCTACACTCCATACAAATACTTTCAGAAACGACTTCCTGACACTTAAATCTATACTCGATGTTAACAAATTTCTCTTCTTCAGAAACGATTTCCTTGCCATTGCCAGTCTACATTTTATATCCTCTCTACTTCGACCATCATCAGTTATTTTACTCCCTAAATAGCAAAACTCCTTTACTACTTTAAGTGTCTCATTTCCTAATCTAATTCCCTCAGCATCACCCGATTTAATTTGACTACATTCCATTATCCTCGTTTTGCTTATGTTGATGTTCATCTTATATCCTCCTTTCAAGACACTGTCCATTCCGTTCAACTGCTCTTCCAAGTCCTTTGCTGTCCCTGACAGAATTACAATGTCAATGGCGAACCCCAAAGTTTTTATTTCTTCTCCATGGATTTTAATACCTACTCCGAATTTTTCTTTTGTTTCCTTTACTGCTTGCTCAATATACAGATTGAATAACATCGGGGAGAGGCTACAACCCTGTCTCACTCCTTTCCCAACCACTGCTTCCCTTTCATGCCCCTCGACTCTTATAACTGCCATCTGGTTCCTGTACAAATTGTAAATAGGCTTTCGCTCCCTGTATTTTACCCCTGCCACCTTCAGAATTTGAAAGAGAGTATTCCAGTCAACATTGTCAAAAGCTTTCTCTAAGTCTACAAATGCTAGAAACGTAGGTTTGCCTTTTCTTAATATTTCTTCTAAGATAAGTCGAATCCTTGTGAACGCATAATAAAAGAGTTAGGGAACTTATGCAGGGTCTATTGCGCCAAGAAGCACTGCGAAACATAGTGGACTTCCCACCTAGAGGACGACTGAAGCATAGAGAAATAGCGAAGCAAGGACTTAACAACATCCGAGTAATGGGCTAAGAAAGGAAAGAAAGAGCTTATAAGACGAGAACGGTGAGAGTATCACGTGGGACAAAAAGTCCTCGTGGAAGTCCAACGTTTACAAAACGGGCAAAAGAGAGGTAGAGGTAGTAGTAGTAGTAGTAGAGGGGTTTTTGGGCGCACGACAGCAAGGTCTTCAGCGCCCGTTCACTAACATAGTGAGACGGGTGTCAAGAAAAAACTCAGAACATTTGTATAAAACGGAACATAAAACACGGGGAACAATCATTGAAAAATATGTGCTCACCCACACCGAATCATGGGATGAAGCAGGGCGTCAGCAGTAAAACATGGACAACACAGGAAGAAAATGGTAGAGGGAGCTAAAACAATGTAGCAGATGGAAGTGGCTGGCTGACCGCAAGGAAAAAAGGGAAGAGTCAGCCACTCTGCAATACACTAAAACCTCCAGCCTAAAAGTTTAGGCCATAGTCCAGACACTTCACAAAACTTAAAAACCCTAGACACACACGTCTCATCGTTAGCTAAAACACAAGGCAGATCCCCATAAACTTGTGCTTCTGCCCTTGCATCACGGTATAAAATGCAGTCTGTTAAAATGTGCCGGACAGAGATGTGCACACCACAGGCATCACAAAACGGAGGATTCTCCCGCCGTAATAAAAAGCTGTGTGTGAAAGGACAGTGCCCGATCCGAAAACGTGTGAGGGACACCTCTTCCCGCCTGAGCAACCGGCAGGAGGAACGCCACGGCCGAGTGGTCGACTTTATTGGCCGTCACCGCCAGCCATTCTTCCTCCCACAACCCCATGCACTTCCTGTGGAGTGCAGAGATGACAGACTTCAAGGGAATAGGACACTGCACCACAACCTGCTCTCTGCAGGCCTCCTTGGCAGCCCGATCGGCCTGTTCATTGCCCCATATTCCGACATGACCAGGCACCCAGCAGAAGGATACCTCTTTACCCCGCCGTTGGAGCAAGTACAGTTGGTCATATATCAGCTGGACCATGGACCATGGACAAAAGAGAGGTATTCACAAATTTGTTACCACCTTCTATGGACCAGTACAAGTGTGCCGGATTGGCTCTGCTGCCCCTGTGAAGCTCGAAAGTCTCAAATCCGGGAAATCAATAGCGGTCCACCACACGAGTCATGGCATTTGCAGAATAGAGAGAATACGAGGTACTGGCGGAATTAAAGCTGTGAGAAGGTGGCGTGAGGCGTGCTTGGGTAGCTAAGTTGGTAGAGCACTTGCCCGTGAAAGACAAAGGTCCCGAGTTCGAGTCTCGGTCCGGCACACAGTTTCATCTGCCAGGACGTTTCAGATGCTAAATATCTCAGGAAAATGTCTCCTCCATGTCGTAGACAGTACCTGTAGTAGTCCAGAAACTGCTTCATTACTTGCTGCGAAACAGATAAATGAATTAATTGACAGCACGACACAGCAGTACCAATACAAGAGTGCACAGAATTTTATTATTACTGTTATTAGCGACCCTGAAATGTTCCAGTTTCTGCCAGTTCCGAAGCGCGAGTAGAGCAGAAGCTAAGGTAGGGATTCAAATCCCATTCGATAAATCTTCTATCAGTTTGATGGTACAGAATATCAGTAAGTAATATATACCATGCAAAATTATTTTCGCCGTAGTAATTTCATTAACAAACACTCATTACATCAAATTTTTATCAATTAATTTGTGTTCCGTGTCTTCCCGAATAAATTATAGAATCGCCTTATTCGCTATCGCTTGCCCCGCTTGCAGTGCTAAAACAGAATTCCGGTTGGTGTTTGTAGCGGAAGCAAACGAAACTCAAATTCGTTATGCACCACGCACGTTTAATGAAAGCTACTGCCTCGCAGGCACACGGATTAGTCAGAAGCAAAAACGGAAACAGCTTGTTTACATTCAAAAATATTGTTCTCTCTTCAACTCCGACGCGAACCACGAGTGTTTGTTGCTTCCTGTGAAATCAGATGCACTTAACTGATGCAGAATTAAAGAACGTATTTTTATGGATTGTTCAGTCGAACAGATTTCTCCATTACTTTTTAGCAAGTCGGGAGCACTATGAATTTTTTTCGTGAAATCCTTTTTAATTGATCAATCAACTTTTCAACTCATTTTTTGAACAGTCCGACCAGACTTCTCGAAAGGTTCTTACTCACATAAGAAAATGTAAGTCAATATCTCTACTGATGCAATTATAGACTGATGTGATGTGAAGGAATATGCTAATCTTGTTCAAAACGGTTTAACTCTTTGTTCCGGAAGGGATCTATTGTAATTCGACTGGTACTGACGTCGCTATTAATTACATAATCGAGGTCAGTCCCTTCGTCTGCATCTGGAAAGACATACACTATTTAATGATATTCTGTACGACGAAACTGAAAGAAGCAAGTACACAGGCAGGACTTTAACCATTACTGCGAGTGTGGAAGTCATGAAACTTAGCCACTGCGCTACACTGGTTTGGTCGAAACGCATTTAATGTTACAAATATAACAGGTATGCATAAAATTTCAGCATCGATTTTGTCCGAAACTAGCGGCATGAAAGTCGCTAGAAGGCCCCTATACAACATACCGAAGACTCATCAAATTCCGTCATTAAGAAGTCTGATGGCCCCTTGTTAAAAAATAAATAAAAAAGAGGACACACAGACAGAGAGAGAGAGATAGAGAGAGAGAGAGACAGAGACAGAGAGACAGACAGACAGACAGACAGACAGAGAGAGAGAGAGAGAGAGAGACAGACAGACAGACAGACATAGAGATAGAGACAGACAGACAGAGACAGAGAGACAGACAGACAGAGAGAGAGCGACAGGCAGGCAGGCAGAGAGACAGTCAGACAGAGAGAGACAGACAAACAGACAGAGAAAGAGACAGATAGACAGGCAGAGAGAGACAGACAAACAGACGGACAGACAGAGAGAGAGAGAGAGAGAGAGAGGCAGGCAGGCAGAGAGACAGTCAGACAGAGAGAGAGACAGACAAACAGACAGAGAAAGAGACAGGTAGACAGACAGAGGGAGACAGACAAACAGACAGACAGACAGACAAGGAAAGCAAAAATCGAAGAAGCACTTGTTTAAGGGTCCATACACCCCACAGCGATTTAAGTGAGTGAGCAACTGTTTCTAACACGGGGCGACACTGTGTGGGGGGCCTTATAACAGACGTTTTAGCCTGCCTCTCGGAGCTGATTACGCGCTTGCTTCTGCCTTCCTGGGCCCACGCTGTTGACACGCGGTAAGCTCTCGTTACACACTCATTCTGTTGAAGAGAGCTGAAGCCATAACGGAGGACTTCAGCTCCATTTGTGTGTTATCAAGACTCACACACAGCTGTTTTCCGCTGGCAGTCTAGTAGTAAAAAATCGCACCTTGAGGCTTAAATAGACTGCTCGTAAGCAGTTCTGCATCACCTTCATTTTATTTGTGCACATGTGCTAGCTTAGAGTCAAAGGAAGCAGGTAATAGGAGAATAAAGGGTATGAAATTAAATGTATAGCTTTACTGTGAAATAACAACAGAATAATGACCAAAATAAAGGCACTGTCCTCGGCAGCGCACAATTTAGCACTTCTATGAAATCAAGACCTACATTTCACAGAACGTATATCCATCATCATACGAATTTTATGTCAGTTAATAAGACACTGATGTATTGTATGCACGATTTTTTGAATAACCTGTTACACTGCTTTTCACTGCTCGCAGTTCCCTTTTCCCGTCGTATCTACAATTAAATACTACATACTGATAGGAAATGACATAGCGTATTAAGAGCTGGAAAGTGAACACGAAATTTTGCAGTCAAGCCTAATATGAATTGCTCACACGTAAAGCCAAAGACTTCGCTGATATGAAATTTATTTTCTAATGAATTCTATATACAGGGTGGTCCATTGATCGTGACCGGGCCAAATATCTCACGAAATAAGCGTCAAACGAAAGAAATACAAAGACGAAACTTGTCTAGCTTGAAGGGGGTAACCAGATGGCGCTATGGTTGGCCCGCTAGATGGCGCTGCCATAGGTCAAACGGATATCAACAGCGTTTTTTTAAATAGGAACCCCCATTTTTTATTACATATTAGTGTTGTACGTAAAGAAATATGAATGTTTTAATTGGACCACATTTTTCGCTTTGTGATAGATGGCGCTGTTATAGTCACAAACATATGGCCCACAATTTTAGACGAACAGTTGGTAACAGGTAAGTTTTTTAAATTAAAATACAGAACGTAGGTACGTTTGAACATTTTATTTCGGTTGTTCCAATGTGAACTTATCATTTCTGAGAACGCATGCTGTTACAGCGTAATTATCTGTAAAAGCCACATTAATGCACTAAATGCTCAAAATGGTGTCCGTTAACCTCAGTGCATTTGGCAATTCCTCTCAACAGCGAGTAGTTCGCCTTCCGTAATATTCGCACCTGCATTGAAAATCCGCTGACGCATGTTGTCAGGCGTTGTCGGTGGATCACGATAGCAAATATCCTTCAATTTTCCCCACAGAAAGAAATCCGGGGACGTCAGATCCGGTGAACGTGCTCCGACGACCAATCCACCTGTCATGAAATATGCTGTTCAATACCGCTTCAACCGTACGCGAGCTACGTGCCGTACTTCCATCATGTTGGAAGTACATCGCCATTCTGTCATGCAGTGAAACATCTTGTAGTAACATCGGTAGAACATTACGTAGGAAATCAGCATACATCGCATCATTTACATTGCCATCGATACAATGGGGGCCAATTATCCTTCCTCCCATAATGCCGCACCATACATTAACCCGCCAAGGTCGCTGATGTTCCACTTGTCGCAGCCATCGTGGATTTTCCGTTGCCTAATAGTGCATATTATGCCGGTTTACGTTACCGCTGTTGCTGAATGACGCTTCGTCGCTAAACAGAACGCGTGCAAAAGATCTGTCATCGTCCCATAATATCTCTTGTGCCCAGTGGCAGAACTGTACACGATGTTCAAAGTCGTCTCCATGCAATTCCTGGCGCATAGAAATATGGTACGGGTGCAGTCGATGTTGATGTAACATTCTCAACACCGACGTTCTTGAGATTCTCGATTCTCGCGCAGTTTGTCTTTTACTGATGTGAGGATTAGCCACGACAGCAGCTAAAACACCTACTTGGGCATCATCATTTGTTGCAGGTCGTGGTTGACGTTTCACATGTGGCTGAACCCTTCCTGCTTCCTTAAATAACGTAACTATCCGGAAAACGGTCCGGACACTTGGATGATGTCGTCCAAGATACCGCGCAGCATACATACCACACGCCCGTTGGGCATTTTGATCACAATAGCCATACAGCAACACGATATCGACCTTTTCCGCAATTGGTAAACGGTCCGTTTTAGCACGGGTAATGTATCACTACGGAAATACCGTCCGCACTGGTGGAATGTTACGCGATACCAAGTACTTATACGTTTGTGACTATTACAGCACCATCTATCACAAAGCGAAAGAAGTAGTCCAACTAAAACAGTCTTATTTCTTTACGTACTACACGAATATGTAATAAAAATGGGTGTTCCTATTTTAAAAAAACGCAGTTGATATACGTTTGACCTATGGCAGCGTCATCTCGTGGGCCAAGCTAGACAAGTTTCGTTCTTTGCAGTATTTTCGTTTGACGCTTATTTCGTGAGATATTTGGCCCAGTCACGATCAATGGACCACCCTGTATATATCCCCTGTGACATCTCCTGTACACATCGAATAAAACACTATTCTTGTATAAGGGGAGTGTCTAAGCGCGGACCAGGTGTTCATAGGTAATTTCTGATGGTTTTACTACATCATACCATGGAAAAGCAAGGTTCACCTTCTCGAAAGGACCCTGCACATTTTTCCTCCATTATTCTCAAACTGAATTTGTTCTGCAATAGAATCTACACCGAAAAGGGAAAGAAACTGGTACGCCTGCCCAATACCGTGTAGGGCTCCTGTAACCACGTAGAAGTGCCGCAACACGACGTGGAATGGACTCGATTAATGTCTGAAGCGGAGCTTGAAGGAACTGACGCCGTGAATCCTGCAGGACTGTCCATAAATCCGTAAGAGTAGGAGGGGGTGGAGATCTCTTCTGCACAGCACGTTCCAAGGCATCCCACATATGCTCAATAATGTTCATGTCTGGGGAGTTTGGTGGCCAGCAAAAGTGTTTAAACTCAGAAGAGTGTTCCTGGAGCCACTCTGCAGCAATTCTGGACGTGTGGGGTGTCACATTGTCCTGCTGGAATCGCCCATGTCCGTCGGAATGCACAATGGACATGATCAGACAGGATGCTTACGCACGTGTCACCTGTCAGAGTCGTATCCAGACATATCAAGGGTACAATATCACTCCAAATGCACACGCCCCGCACCGTTACAGAGCCTTCATCAGCTTGAGCAGTCCCCTGCTGATATGCAGGGTCCATGGATTCATGTGGTTGGCTCCATACCCGTACACGTCCATCCGCTCGATGCAATTTGAAACTAGACTCGTCCGACAAGGCAAGATGTTTCCAGTCATCAGTTCCAATGTCTGTGATAACAGGTCCAGACGAGGTGCAAAGCTTTGTGTCGTACAGTCATCAAGGGTACTCGAGTGGCCCTTCGGCTGCGGAACCCCATATCGATGATGTTTCGTTGAATGGTTTGATTGCCCAGGATTGAAATATGAAGCAATTTGCGGAAGGGCTGCACTTCTGTCGCGTTGAACAATTCTCTTCAGTCGTCGTTGGTCCCGTTCTTACAAGATCTTTTTCCTGCCCCAGCGATGTCGCAGATTTGATGTTTTAGCGGGTTCCTGATGTTCAAGGTACACTCGTGAAGTGGTTGTGCGGGAAAATTCCCATTTCATCGCTACCTCGGAGATGCTGTGTCCCATCGCTCGTGCGCCTAGCATAACGCCACGTTCAAACTCGCTTAAATCTTGATAACCTGCCATTGTAGCAGCAGTAACCGATCTAACAACTGCGCCAGACACTTGTCATCTTATACAGTTGTTACCGACGGCAGCGCCGTATTCTGCCTGTGTACAAATCTCTGTATTTGAATACACATGACTATACCAGTTTCTTTGGCGCTCCAATGTATTTCACACGACGTTAAACATTTTTTAAAGTAACTTTACAAGTAAACTCAAACTAACAACGGTTTTTCATTTTTCGTGTAATGTTACAGGCAAATAATTTTACATTTGTTATCATCTTACTTATGTGTGTCCGGGCAACGAATTCCGGGTGTATTTCGTGCCTGGTAACACCAGTACGTCGCCGCCCCAAAGAGTCGAGTTCCCATGTATAAAACAGCTTCAAATATCTGATTACTTTACAAATAAGATAAGGTGTTAAACATTTGGCGTTAAGCGTGAAGTTCAGAAAGTGTTCGAAATTATGTTTAAAGTTTGCTGGAAGTCGCTAAGTGCTCCTATCATCTAACACTGGATGAGTAGCCCTAAAGTCTGGGTAACTGACGCTCCGTTTGAAGCAAAAGCTAGTTTTTCACGCAACTCAATGTTTATGACATCGTATTTCCTGGACCGTGTGTCGTGCTATTATACAATTTAGTAGGCATATTCAGTGGTATAAGTGAATAATTTATGTGTTGCTAGTAGAGTTTGCAGATAAGAAGTAATAAAAATTCATGTATTATGCTACATTTTTACTGAAGAAACAGTGAAAATTTAAGTGATAAACTTTTCTCCTTTCATCATTTTCTGAGGCGTATCACGGAGGAAAAACTTCGTTAAGGTTTGATATTATGTGTAAAGTTTGTTGGAATTCGCTGACTCATATCGCTCTCAAAATACTGGACGAATTAATATAGTCTATGTAATTTTCTCTCCGTGAACTGTACTGCCTCAACATGTAACAGAGAGCGTACGGAAAAGCGATTCCCTGGAATTTTGTTTTTTGCTCAATGCGGGTTGAGGTTTTACGTGTCATGCATATTACACGGTCGACTTTTCCGCTTCGCTGACGCAAAGGTTCCGAATTGTAGCATGAAACAAGGCGGTGTGCCACGTAACTACGTCGGTGCATAAGAAACAGCTTGTTGTAATTGAGTTTCTAACTGCTCCTATGTAAAATCGCTAAGCAGGTTTAACGCTTCCGTTCAGTCACTCGTTGACCAGTCTGGTTTGGCAGTAGAAGACAGTAAAAGGAAGTCCACGTTTAAGAAATCGTTCACGCAGGAGAATCGTACAAACGTACCATCGTTTGACCGTCGCACAGAGTCCTGTATGGATGACACAGTAATAAGCATTCCTGGCACAGACAAGTAACTGAAAGAGTCGCCAGGTCCAGATGTAATCTTAATTCGGTTTTAGAAAGAGTACTCCACGTTATTGGCCCCTTACTTAATATACATTTATCGCGAATCTCTCGACCCGCGGAAATTGCCAAGCGGCTGGCAAAAAGCGCAGGTGACTCCTGTATACAGGGTGTTACAAGAAGGTACGGCCAAACTTTCAGGAAACATTCCTCACACACAAATAAAGAAAAGATGTTATGTGGACATGTGTCCGGAAACGCTTAATTTCCATGTTAGAGCTCATTTTAGTTTGTTCTTCCACCTACGCTCAATGGAGCACGTTATCATGATTTCTTACGGGATACTCTACCCGTGCTGCTAGAACATGTGCCTTTACAAGTACGACACAACATGTGGTTCATGCACGATGGAGCTCCTGCACATTTCAGTCGAAGTGTTCGTACGCTTCTCAACAACAGATTCGGTGACCAATGGATTGGTAGAGGCGGACCAATTCCATGGCCTCCACGCACTCCTGACCTCAACCCTCTTGACTCTCATTTATGGGGGCATATGAGAGCTCTTGTCTGCGCAACAAAAATGGTTCAAATGGCTCTGAGCACTATGCGACCTAACTTCTGAGGTCATCAGTCGCCTAGAACTTAGAACTACTTAAACCTAACTAACCTAAGGACATCACACACATCCATGCCCGAGGCAGGATTCGAACCTGCGACCGTAGCAGTCGCGCAGTTCCGGACTGAGCGCCTAGAACCGTGTCTACGCAACCCCGGTACCAAATGTAGAGACTCTTCGTGCTCGTATTGTGGACGGCTGTGATACAATACGCCATTTTACAGGGCTGCATCAGCGCATCAGGGATTCCATGCGACGGAGGGTGGATGCATGTATCCTCGCTAACGGAGGACGTTTTGAACATTTCCTGTAACAAAGTGTTTGAAGTCACGCTGGTACGTGCTGTTGCTGTGTGTTTCCATTCCATGATTAATGTGATTTGAAGAGAAGTAATAAAATGAGCTCTAACATGGAAAGTAAGCGTTTCCGGACACATGTCCACATAACATATTTTCTTTCTTTGTGTGTGAGGAATGTTTCCTGAAAGTTTGGCCGTACATTTTTGTAACACCCTGTATAAGAAGGGTAAATGAACGGACCCGCAGAATTACATATCAATGTCCTTAACATCGGTTTGTTGCAGAATTCTAGAACATATTTGAATTCGAATATAATAAATTTTCTAGAGACCGTAACGCTCATCTCGACGAACCAGCACGGCTTCAGAAAGCATCGCTCAAGCGAAACCCAGCTTGCTCTTTTGTTACATGATACACTGTGGACTATGGATGAAGGGCAACAGGCAGAAAGCCCACTGCAGATTGTTAGTGAAAGTACGTGCATACGCAATAGGCTCCCAAATACGTGACTGGCTCGAAGACTTCTTACGTAATAGAACCCAGTATGTTGTCCTTGAGGGCGAGTGTTTATAGGAGACGGGGGTAACATTAGGGAATTGTGATAGGACCGTTGCTATTTTCTGTATACATAAATGATCTGGCAGACAGGGTGTGCAGCAATCTGCGGTTGTTTGCTGATGATGCTGTGGTGTACAGTGAGGTGTCGAAAGTGAGTGAGTACACGTTGATACAAGATCTAGACAAAATTTCTAGTTGGTGGGATGAATGACAGCTGGGCCTTAATGTAGAAAAATGTAAGTAAAAGCTCTTGAGGGTAAGTTAAAGCGGATGAGTAGGAAAAACAAACCCGTTATGTTCGGGTACAGCATTAGTAGTGTCCCACTTAACACAGTCGCGTCGGTTAAATATCTGGGCGTAACGTTGCGAAGTGATATGAAATGGAAAGAGCATGGCAGGACTGTGGTAGGGAAGCCGAACGGTTGACTTCGGCTTATTGGGAGAATTTTAGAAAAGTGTGGTTCATCCCTACATCTACATGGTTACTCTGCAATTCACACTTAAGTGCCTGGCAGAGGGTTCATCGAACTATTTTCATACTACTTCTCTACCATTCCACTCTCGAATGGCGCGTGGGAAAAAGGAACACCTAAATCTTTCCGTTCGAGTTCTGATTTCTCTTATTTTATTATGATGATCATTTCTCCCTACGTAGGTGGGCGTCAACAAAATATTTTGGCATTCGGAAGAGAAAGTTGGTGATTGAAATTTCGTAACTGGATCTCGTCTCAAAGAAAACCGCCTTTGTTTCAGTGACTACCACCCCTACTCGCGTATCATATCTCCCTATCGCGCGATAACACGAAACAAGCTGCGCTTCTTTGCACTTTTTCGACGTCCTCCGTCAATCCTATCTGGTAAGGATCCCCGCGCAGCAATATTCCAACAGAGGACGGACAAGTGTAATGTAGACTGTCTCTTTAGTGGGTTTGTCGCATCTTCTCAGTGTTCTGCCAAAAAAGCGCAGACTTTGTTTCGCCTTCCTCACAATATTATGTATGTGGTCTTTCCAATTTAAGTTGCTCTTCATTGTAATTCCTGGGTATTTAGTCGAATTGACAGCCCTTAGATTTGTGCGATGTATCGTATACCCAAAATTTATCGGATTTCTTTTAGTACCCATGTGGATGACCTCACACTTTTCTTTGTTTAGTGCCAATTGGCTCTTTTCGCACCATACAGAAATTCTCTCTACATCATTTTGTAATTGTAATTGATCGTCTGATGATTTTACTCGACGGTAAATTACAGCATCATCTGCAAACAATCTAAGGGGGCTGCTCAGATTATCACCTAGATCATTTATGTGAATCAGGAACAGCAGAGGGCCTATGACACTACCTTGCAGAACGCCAGGTATCACCTCTGTTCTACTCGATGATTTACCGTCTATCACTACGAACTGTGATCGCTCTGAGAGGAAATCAAGAATCCAGTCACACAACTGAGACGATACTCCATACGCACGCAATTTGATTAATAGTCGCTTGTGAGGAACTGTATCAAAAGCCTTCTGGAAATCTCTACATGAGACTGCATAGAGGACGCTAGTGCGACCTATTCCTGAGTGCTGTTCGAGTATTTGGGATCCGCACCAGGTCGGAGTGAAAGAAGACATCGAAGAAGTTCCGAGGCGAGCTGCAAGATCTGTCAACGGTAGGTTCGATCAGCAGGCAACTGTTACGGATATGCTTCGGGAGCTCAAGCGGCGGGAATCCCTGGAGGAAAGAAGAAATTCATTTTGGAGAACACTACTGAGAAAGTCGACATAAAAGTTTTCTGGGTTTGGTACCGCGTCATAATGTAAAAACTACTGCTGCTAAAAAAAAAAACCAACGTTTCGGCCACGACTGCAGCGGCCTTCTTCTGGGACTAATGATTAGACCCAGAAGAAGGCCGAAACGTTGGTTTCTTCTATAGCAGCAGTAGTTTTTACATTATGACGCGGTACCAAACCCAGAAAACTTTTATGTCGACTGACTCTGGCCGCGGAAGCCTACGCAATTATACTACTGAGAAAGTTTAGAGAACCGACATTTGAAGCAGACTGCAGAACGACCTTACTCTCGCCAACATACGAGGGTTGCCACTATTTAAGTTCCAACCTACGTACATTTCGCATAGAGATCACGAAGATAAGATACGAGAAATTAGGGTTCATACGGAGGCATATAGACAGGAAATTAAAGGAAAACAAACGTTAACACAAGAGATACAAAAAAATACCACAAAACTATTGTTTTTCGAGTGCGCAGCTGACTTGTAGACACTACTTTTTTTGTCGCACATGTTTTCACATCACAGAATTATGAAGTTCACTTGGGACAGAGGTAAATAACAGTAATACAACTTAACTCCTTGTGACTTTGATTTGATTCCAAAGATGAAGGAACCACTTCGTGGCATTCGCTTCAGAACTGTTCCAGAGACTCGACAGGCAGTAGACAGCTCCATTCGCACCCTCAACAGAACAGGCACTGGAGACAGATAGGGCACGGATCTTGACCACTGTCTTGTGATGCACGTATTTGCTGAAGGTCAAGAGGAGCTAATCCCCTAACTTTTGAGTACATGCCGCATCTTGACGATCTCAGTAGGGCAGTTGTTCAAATGCAGACATAACTGCCGTACTGTGCGCCATACGCCGGCCGGGGTGGCCGAACGGTTCTAGGCGCTACAGTGTGGAACCGCGCGATCGTTACCGTCGCAGGTTCGAATCCTGCCTCGGGCATCGATGTGTACGATGTCCTTAGGTTAGTTAGGTTTAAGTAGTTCTAAGTTCTACGGACTGATGACCTCAGAAGTCAAGTCCCATAGTGCTCAGAGCCATTTTTTTTGTGCGCCATACGCACATTATGGATGCTCATATTTGCGGTTCTCACCTGTGCTCTAACACGGAAGACATGTCGGTGACGCCCCGGGTACCGTGTTAGCAGGAGATGCGAGTTTTGCTCTTCTGAAGAACGTGATAGTTTTGGAGAGTAACTTTTCCTGTCAGTGTATGAGACATTGTCAGTATGTGTGCATTCAAATGGCATCTACTTTCATTGCTTAGCATTACTTACGTTAATTCTCTGTGAATGTAATGGGTTCCTAAATGTAATGAAACCTGTTTTTTCTTAACTAGATGTCTTCGTTTCCTTGCAGGTTCTATTCTTGAGCCTAGAATTTTCTTTCTTGAAGTTCTTCGTCTCTTGCACCTTCAAAACTTCTAAATTGTACACTTCATAGTCCTCCTTTCTTGTTCTGCTGGTCCCAAGTTTGATTAGAGCGTGCTTCTACTTTTGATAATGGCAAAATGTCACGTGATTGACAGCTGCATAGGGTTACCCCCAAAGTACAGAAATACAGGTTCTTTTGCCACTTTTTTCTGCGAGAGCTAAGTGAGAAAGTTCATTTTTACGGTCGTGCACTGAAGTGTCTTCGCTCGGCACGCGACCACGCCTCAACCAGCTCCTTGCCGGTCCAAGCGACCTCTCCAGTATGCCTCATTATCCTGACTCAGCTAGGGGTACGGTAGTGCCGCTTTCTCCCGACAACTTACTGCTCAGACTATATAGTGTATCTTAATACTAACCACTTCTGATTACTACGCACTTTGTTTTTTCTCACGGAATAACTTTACAGTTTTAAATTTCCTTTACTTCACATCTACGGTCACAATTTGCTTTTGTCATCAGACTACCGGTTTCGTCTATGATGATCAGCTCTGGCTCCAGTATATAATGACATGTTTTTATAAAACAGATCTGAAGATGGTCATTATAGACCGAAACCGGTAGTCTCATGACAAAAAAAGTTTGTGATCATAGACGTGATGTAAAGGAAATTAATTTTATATTCAGGTCACTGTTCAATTCGCAACCATGTCCCAGCTTGTGTTTACAGTTTTACTCTACAGAAAAAATATGAAATTAAATGAAAATGATTTGTTGGTATATTTTTGAATTGCCCTGTTACGATTATGGTTATGATTGATGGTCATGATGCATGTGCAACTTGTGAAGGTTGGTGCACTGTCAGTTCATCATACAGGTAACGTACAGTGTGAGAATTATTGAACTATATGAAAGAAAACGTAAATTATTTAGAAACTACGGCGTGCACGCACTTTATTCAACGTGTAAACTTCACTACAGATATTCGGATTTACGTTATGACATGTTCGACATGCCTGACATCATTGACGAAGTGCGACGCAGACGAATAGCGAAATTTTGTACGAGCCGTTGAAGTATCGTAATGTCGATGCTGTCGATGACCTCCTGAAGGCAGTTTTCAGCTCAGCAATGGTTTTGAGTTATTGCTGCACACCTTGTTTTTAATATAGCCCCACAAGGAGATGCATATGTTCAGATCCGGAGAATATGTCGGCCAATCAAGGACCCATGCCAGTTGCCGCTGGGTACCCCAGAGCCAGAATGCGGTCTCCAAAGCGCTCCCCCAGGACATCAAACATTCTCCTGCTTCGATGGGACCGAGCTCCGTCTTGCATGAACCACCCCTTGTCGAAATCAGCCTCACTTTGGATAATGGGGATAAAATCATCTTCCAAAACCTTTACGTACCGTTCGGTACATCGGAGGAACATCGCACCGATTATTTCGTCACTGGACAGTCGAGGATGAAGAGACTTCTCAATCCGCTAAATGCGGCTTCTCAGTCCCCCAAACGCCCCGATTTTGCTTAAATGTGAGATTTCCTAAGGGACCAAACTGTTTAGGTCATCGGTCCCTAGACTTACACACTACTTTAACTTATACTAAGAACAACACTCTCACCCATGCCCGAGGGAGGACTCGCGCCTCCGGCGGGAGGGGCCTCGCAATCCGTGACATTGTCTCTCAAACCGCGCGGCCATTCCAAGCGGCAAATTTTGCTTATTCCTTGACATTTTCAGGTGAAAATAAGTGACAAAAACAAGGCGTGTGCGCATGCACATACTAATTCCCATCATGCCTCACGGCCAACCGTGCAGTTTGAACGTCCTACTGCAAACCGTTCAGAAGTTATGACAATTTTATTTCATATAGTTCAATAATTGTCACCCTCAACCAGAGTTAGTTGTAAGTTAATTTCTTCAACTACTAAGATTATTTATTGCGAAAAATTTCCTTTTTTTGTGATGATTCCTTCTCTCGGCGCCCGCTTCCCTTTTCGGCGACACGCAGTTGCCCGATGTTGCCGACTGGCGCTGTCGTTAACATCTGTGAGTATGACAGAAAACACGATTTGCACAAAAATGTTTCAGACACTGTTATTGTTGCACTACCATTACAATTTTTCTTAAATATCAGTTGTTTTAGATAATGATTCAAAGCAGTTACATAGCTTTTTACATTCAGTGTTTCTACATTGCGCTTGTTTCATTCTCTTTTTATTCCTTCCATGTTCCTTATTATGGGCCATCATGAATTCCTTCTCTACGCTAATATTATCATGATGATATCTATGCTACCTGCTGAATAGTCATGAATTAGTAATTGTTCAAAAATAGTTCAAATGGCTCTGAGCACTATGGGACTTAACATCTTTGGTCATCAGTCCCCTAGAACTTAGAACTACTTAAACCTAACTAACCTAAGGACATCACACAACACCCAGCCATCACGAGGCAGAGAAAATCCCTGACCCCGCCGGGAATCGAACCCGGGAACCCGTGCGTGGGAAGCGAGAACGCTACCGCACGACCACGAGATGCGGGCTAGTAATTGTGGGGCACTCCTTAAACATAAGACAAATATATCTCCTGCCTTCTTTCACTTCACATAGACATTTCCATTTAAGTCTTGGTAGTATAATATTACGAAAATATTTTCCTACTTCATTTGTCCGTCGTCATGAGTTTCTTCATCAAAACTGCGCTTCCATTCACTGCATCCCGCCCTCTCAAAACGTCAATGTAAATTATCGCTCTCGCTTCTACGATGAGCCCACCAAACATCATTTTGCCTTTGATTTACTGTGTTTCTTCACACCTTCCTATATACTTAACATCGTTCAAACAACGGAACAATCCCATCCGTCAAATGCATGTTGGCAGAGCAAGGAATGACTCCTCATTGGGAAAAACAAGAAAGAAAGAAGAAACGTAACCTTGTTCTGATGTTCATGTTGTGCTTAAGAGTACAGTTTCATTCCAACATTTCCGCTGTACTTTGCCAGATCTTCAGGCGCTTCAAAGAACCTATTATTCGTGAACCTCTGATTTTAAAATATTGCTACTAACCTTTCCTTCTTCTACGTTTCACAGTTCTTTACGAGGTGCGACAATAAAGTAATGAGACAGATTTTCTTTGCAAGATGTGGCAACCCTGCAGGCTTGCGTAGGTACAATATTTTTGACCTTGTTCTATAAGTTGTGCTGTAATAAGTTAACACATGTTTGTGTCTCTCGTCACCGAAATGGAACTGCATAATATTGCGCAACGGTATGCCATTTCTTTTTGCCTTAAATTGGGTGAAAACATGATGACAACTTACGGTAAGCTTCAGAAGACTTTTGGAGAGGAGGTTTTGTCAAGAGATCAAGTTTTTCGTTGGCATAAAATGTTTATTGAAAACAGAACAAATGTTGAAGATGAAAACCACAGTGGACGACCATCAACCTTCTTTGCTTCTTTGATTCCAAGGGAATTGTTCATAAAGAGTGGGTGACTCCTGGACAAACAGTTAACCAATATTACTACAAAGAAATTTTAGAAAGACTTCGTAAAATTGTTCTTCGTGTCCGTGCCAACATTGCTGATAATTGGATTCTGCATCACGATATTGCGCCATCCCATACTACTCTGTCAGTACAGCAATTTTTAACCTCAAAACAAATTTCAGTACTACCACAGCCACCTTATTCACCAGATATTGCTCCATGCGACTTTTTTCTATTTCCAAGAGTGAAAACGGCGGTCAAGGGACACCATTTTCAAACAACACAAGATGTCCAAAAAGCTGTGACTAGGGTCTTGGAGGATATTACAGATGAGTTCCAGAAATGTTACCATCAATGGCAGATGCGGTGGAAAAAGTGTGTGAAATCAGAAGGAACTACTTTGAAGGAGACAACACTAAACTTGACTAAAACGGTAAGCAACATTTTTTTCACATCTATCTCATTACTTTATTGTCGCACCTCGTATGTGTATACATTCTATACCACCTAAAATTTCTGCATGGTATGCTCTCTATTCTGTAAATGCCTGAGGCGGGTCATTTAATGGACCCCAATCGATTTCCCTGTTTTATGCTTTCGAGCTCGACTGCGTTCATTTGAGCAATGCCACGTCCCCGCACCAGTCCATAGAATGTGAAGAAAAACTTATGGTAGGTCCTTTTCTGACTGTTCGATGATCGGTGTGCTTTTACAAGAACTTTTTGTCCAACGTGGAATTCCATCACCGTTGCCGTCCGGTCGGCCCTCGCTTTGCGTTTCTGTCCCACAACCTGGATGTTGTGGAGCGCTTGCTACACAATTTCCTCGTACCTTAGTCGAGTTCTGGGTGGAATATCCACTATATCTCTAACTCCAGTGGTGATTGTTTCTCAACACCGTCATTTGTGGGAGTTGTCACGTTCTATGAGGAAGCTCATTTATGACATCCTGCAAGTCCCTAAAACACACGTCTCAAGTCAAGTGTTTCTTTGTGCTATACAGACTGCATAAATTTGTCCAAATCTTTCATAATGCGCTCGCACGGGTTCGAACTCGGGAGGTACCAGCTGATGTACACTGGAGTTCTGCACTTCTGTTGAAACTTCCCCTTTGAACAATTTATACAAGACTGTGCTTATACTGACACACAATGTTTTTAGCGCAACGCAATCTGACTTTCAAAATTCCCTACTAAAGAATGGTCCTGACTAACATTAAACTATACCTTTCACAAATCACTTACCTCACAAAAATCTTCGCTGCTCAAGCTACTGCAATACAGCGAGCGCCACTACTGCCAGCTAAATAAAAGATTCAAACTATGGAAGGCACTAACTACTGATAGGGATAGTTAGCAAATGAAAGATATTAATAGAGAACAAACAATGTATTTACCTTGATATCATCATATATAAATATAGCAGTTCATGACAAATTACAAATCTCCGCCATCTCTCTCCCCACATCCACCACTGCTGGCGGCTCACCTCCAACTGCGCAAGGCTACGCGCTGTTCACAGCCAGCTGCCTAACACTACAATGCAAAGCAATCACAGACTGCACACAGCACAGCCAGTGATTTTCATACAGAGGTGGCGTTACCAATAAAAAAACCTAAACAGCCTACTTACATAGCCAGTGATTTTCATACAGAGGTGGCGTTACCAATAAAAAAACCTAAACTGCCTACTTACACTGTGACCTATACTGTGAACCATTGTTTGACAGAATTCGGTCAACTGGTTTTATCTTATGGCTTCCAAATGTGTTTTGCCACATCTGTGACCTATATTTTGGGGCGTTGTTTGACACAATTCGGTCAACCCGACCCATTTGTGCAAGGAAATCTTTAAATGGTGCCTCTCTGATCGAGAACTCTGCTGCCTTCCATTGTGGCGTGGGATTCGCGTACTTAGGGGTTAACTCGACCACTGCCATTATATAGTTGAATCCTTAGGACGTTCGTGACAGGCGGCCCATCACATTCGATGCGGCTGTCTCCTTCAGTTTACTGGACACCATTGGATAAATGGGTAACTATGCCGTAACTCTTGACGTCTTTGTCTTCTGTGCCTCTCCATGTTCCTGAAGTGACACAGGCTCTGTAACTTTAGAAAATATTTCTTGGCACCGAAGTGGGCGCAGCTGAGATGTGTGTACCAATCACATTATTTATTTATTCCTCTGGGACACACACTACCCATAAAAAGCTGTCCACATTTAATCTGAAAAATAGCACGCCATCCCTCAAAAACAGCGCTCCCGCATCTGTGCCTACATCTTCTTTTTTCCATTTTGTTTTGTCTGTTAGGAGATGTGAGTTTTTATCTTGTTCCACTCTTATATCTTTCATTGAGGCAATTATGAATTTCTCAAATGCCACCTTTTTTAGATATACTGGGAAACGCCCATCTTCAAGCGCCTTTCTCCCACAGTTCGTTGGTCCTCTTGGTGATCACATTTGTTGGTCCTGGTTTATAGGTTGCTGTGAAATCGTACTTCTGAAGTACTGAAACTCATCGCCCAAGTCGCCCGTACGTGAGTTTAGCTGCTATGAGAAACATCAGCGCTTTATGAGCCGTGTACACTTCAGTTTTGCGTCCATACAAAAAGTAACGAAATTTCTGGAAGAGCCAGACGACAGACAGTACTAATTTCGTGGAGTAATTCATTGGGGACAAGATTTGTGACTCCCTTTTCGACAAGGATGATGAACTACATGGCCCGACACCTATTTCAGTATCACTTTCACTTGTTAAGCACGTATCGTCATCATTATAGTCATGTACATTGTACGCACAGTCGAGCGTACATGACACCACACATTCCACTGACTCATCTTACAGAAACATCAATATTTCATCTGCCACTTCTTTCTTACTCCGCGAAATACTTGGGTTCGTTCCTGACTTCGGCAACCGTTGTTGTAAATGTAATCCAATGTTTGACTTACTTATCATTGCTAATGCTCTGCTTTGTATCAACACCACTGTAGCACTGTTGTAAGTTACCAGTTGACTAAGCAGTTCATCCACGCTCCGTAGCCTCATGCTATGCCCACCACTGGATACTTCCAGTCCTGCGCCCTGTTACCATTAGCAGCCAACACTGATTGTATGGTAGACAATATTGGGACGTCGAATGCAGTAAACATCATTGGCCTTTTACCACCTCGCACTCAAAGGGTTCTTTATGAGACCGAACGGCAGCCATCTTAAGTGAAGGCACCTGCCAAACGCAACGAAGGCACTATACTGCTCAATTCTGGCGCTAATCCGATCTGCCAGCAGCTTTATCTGAGATAAATCGAGTAAAAGATCGATGAGCCGTAGTAAAATTTGCTGTTTTGAAGAGCGTGCCGCAGCGCGTAGTGTAAAGCAGTCGCATACCGTTTCTGGCGGTGGCGCCGCTGTGGCTATCCCAGCTTTGATCTCTGATGGGAAAGGGGAAAGGTTGTCTGTTCACGTGCATTTAAGGGGCGCTATCAGCTTGGCAGGTTGTCAACATCTTCACAACCAGGCAATTCCCCTCTGTCTGGAAACATGCTGAGGTGGTCACCATCCCCACGGCTGGGAAGGCTCTTCGTTCCCCTGCCAGCTACCATCCCATCAGTCTCTTGCCTGCCAAGGTGTTCGAGAGGCTGTACCTTAAACGACTGCTCATCCATATTGCCCGAGAACGAGTTCTCCCTGATGAGCAGTTTGGCTTTAGGCAGGGTCATGCAACCACTCACCAACTCCTGCGCCTTGTAGAAGAGGCACTGGACGCCACATAACGTAGGGAGTACTTCGGGGCCATACTCCTCGACATGTCCAGGGCGTTTGATTCGGTCTGGCACGAAGGGCTGCTCTACAAATTATTCTCACTTGGCTCTCCAGTGTCTGTCCCATGTACGGCTAATAGCCACACATCTGGAAGGTCGCCCCTTCCACGTTAGGATCCCTGACGGGAAATCTACACGATGACGTATCAGGGCAGGAGTACCATAATGCAGCGTACTTGGACCGCTACTCTACTCCCTCTTCACGGTCGACCTGCCCTCTGCGCCGAGGGTAAATTTAACCCTCTATGCAGATGACACTGCACTGTTCTCTTCTTCTCGGAGTGCGGCAGTTCTCCAACAGCGGCTCCAAGGGGCAACAGATTCCCTAACCGAATGAGCTAGGACCTGGCGTCTGGCATTTAATCCCTCCAAAACCCAAGCCCTTATCATCTGCCGACGCCATATTCCCATTCGGCTCCCACAGGTGTTGGTCCTTGGTACCCCAGTCCCTTGGACTCGTACTGCAAAGTACTTGGGCGTTACCCTGGACCAGCGCCTCACCTGGCGCCCCCCACATCGATGACGTGCGTCGAAAGGCGAAAGGGCGGCTATGCCTGCTCTAACCCCTCATCAATCCCACCTCTTCACTCCCTACACACCTTACTGTCAGATTGTACACCTCCCTTGTTCGTCCCATCCTTGAATATGCGGCTGTGATGTGGGGCAATGCTGACCCCACCCACCTCCGCCGACTCCAAACTGTCCAGAATCGGGCTCTCCGGCGTGCCCTCCGCCTCCCGTTCGACTTCCCTACCCAAGAACTCCACATCCTGGCCGAGGTGCCGCTCCTTCAATCCCGCATCCTCTCCGCTGCCACTTCCTTTTACCAGCAAACCCGCCACTCTACCAATCCTTTAATCCTTTCCCTGGGCACCCACGTCCACCGTCTTGCCACCACTCGATGGCCTACCTTCTATTCCGCCCCCCCCCCATGACTCCCCATTCACTAGCCACTTCATTTCATGCCAATTTTTCTTTGGCCTAATCCTGACAGGCCCTTCCTCTTTTCACTTCTCCATCTCTCACTGACTTCTTTCTCTTTCCCCCTCCCCCCCCCCCTCCACACTCCTCAAGGTTGTCTGCTACCACCATCACCGACGCCGCCACGAAGATGAGGCCAGGATAATGGCCCTTTGCTTTCATTTAACTCTTACTGTCCCTCCTCCTCTCCTTTAACCTGTCACTTAGTCGTAATTACCGGCTAGCCAATGGGCCGTTCGTTTCCCTCACACTCCTACTGTCCCTTCTACTGTACTGTCAGCTTTCATTTTTAAATATGACGCCGGCCAGTCGATCGGGCCGTTCGTTTTCCTCCTTCTGCTATCCCTCTGACTATTCTTTCATCTCATATAAAAAAAAACCAGCTCCAAGTCAAGTTAAAACCATAAGCACTATGTCATCTCCCCACCACCACACCATGCAAGAAGGAGAAGCGTCCCAGAGGCGCTAAGACTTCGCTCCCAGCTGAGGGTCCAACCCTCCGTCACGTGCGTCTGCGGCAGGTGGTCAGTTAGTCGGAGGCAGTTGGTCAGCCAGGGCAGTCTGTCTGGGCGAGTCTGGTCAGTTGGTCAGCCAAGTTAGTCTGGATCTGTGTCTCGTCCGCATTGGTGAGGCGGTTAGAGTCTGTCGGTCTTCCGGAGTGCTAGTGTGTGTTAGGCCGCCAGTCTGCTCGAGTTTGCTCAGGCAATGTGCATTGGCGGTTGGATCGATCGGTTGGTCGGTCGCGCACTGGGACACAAGAAGACTTGTCCGCCTGGAGCGTCGGCGCATGTGATTTCGCCACGTGAGTCCAGTGGCCGCGCCGTATAGCGAGGCGTAGTGGGTTCGCGGCCGACACGAGAGCAACAGGAGTCAACCCACGACATCGGTCTGGCCGGGGCGAGCTGCGACGCAGTGAGACGGGAGATTGGCGCGCCTTCCTACGTCCGTTGGTGTTGTTTCAGTTACTTGTTAAATTCCACTTGTTTTGCTCGTTTGTCTCTCGTCCGCATTTGTTAGGCTGTTAGTGTCTGTTTATCTGTCTGTCTGTCGGTCTGCCGTACGTTAATAGCTGCCTCTGTCATGTTTGTCGGATTCACTGTTAACGAATTTATAGAATTAAGGTAAAGGCCGAATTCCTGAAATATGTTTTTATCTTGCCTATCATCTCGCGAGGCGGTATATGCGTAATGCAGAGCATGTTGTACACTTTATGTTAGTCTGAATTTCATGGGTTTTATTTAAATAGTCATTTTTATAAAGTTGCCACACTTCCACCGTAAGAGCACTTTTAAAAACAAATTGCACTTTTGGTAGCAAATAATTTCTTAGTGTGAGCGTTTGTACCATTTCCACCCCTTTTACGGGGTGCATAGCTAATGTGTTTGTGTGAGTTGTTAATGTTGTGACTTGGCAAGACAGCCAAGTCACAATGAGAGGAAGCCGAAAGGCACGCGCTTAAGCTCACGCAGGCTGGCGAGAGGTCTGGAACAGTTAAGGGAATTAATAGTAGCAAATAAAGTACGTAGTTGATATAATACTTAACTTTAATCCACAATTGTAGAACATCTCTCTTGACGGTACATGTTATAACCACAATATAAAATAATATCCAATGCTATGGCGCCTTGCTAGGTCGTAGCAAATGACGTAGCTGAAGGCTATGCTAACTATCGTCTCGGCAAATGAGAGCGTAGTTGCCAGTGATCCATCTCTGGCAAAGTCGGCTGTACAACTGGGGCGAGTGCTAGTACGTCTCTCTAGACCTGCCGTGTGGTGGCGCTCGGTCTGCGATCACTGACAGTGGCGACACGCGGGTCCGACGTATACTAATGGACCGCGGCCGATTTAAAGGCTACCACCTAGCAAGTGTGGTGTCTGGCGGTGACACCACAGTTAAAATTTTTAGTTGAACGTAATCTGATGTGTTGCAGATTTGTACCAGTGTAGTTTTTCAGAGGTCGTTGTGAGCGGTCGTGACTTCGGCCGTGTTGAAAGGGAGCGGAAGCTTCACAGCCCGGAGGCTCCTACTGGAAAAAAAAAAAAAAATTGTTATTCTGCCTCTGAATAATTGTAACTTCATATTTAGAGGGTGCTTTCTGGGTTTTAGGAATAAAATTCACATTTGTTAAAGGTAATTTTATTTCCCATCAGTTACTTCCTGGCAACTACTTCCACGCTCACCTAGTGTAATTAAATGTGTTAATGTTATTGGTGAATCGCTAGTGAATGAAGTAAATTCTTTAAGAAAAAGATTTTGAAAGTTTAAATACACGGTTCAATCGACACTCTTGAAATTTTTATAGGCGCTCCTACAACTTTTCAGGTCTATCTGTTTCTTCCACAATTATTGTGTTAATTTGTCTCGAATCTAGGACTAAGCGGAAACTGCCATACCGTTTGTCCACAACCGTGAGTGGACTGTTGCATGTAAATGTGGCTTCTTCAGTTACATCATCATGAATCATCTTCTGTAGCTCCAGATAAACATTTTTTTCTGTAAGCCAGAGGATTCGCATATGGCGGGACTCTGAATGTCTTGTGTAGTTCTACGTTAATCCTGCACTGGAAGCCTTTAATGGCGCCCAGTAAGATACTTAGAAAACGCGCTACAGTACTGCCTCCAGTTCTGCCTTCTCTGATTCTGTGATTCCGGTAATGCCGGCTAATTTGACGTCTACGGCCGGGATGTTTCTGAAAGTGCCGCCTTATCCCTCTCACTAGTATCCATTTACTCGTTTATCACGGGTGTTCCTCGATGGTATCACTAACCGAGCTCTCGATCCGCAGTTTCAGACAGTTAGTGAGAATCAGCCCCTCCGTAGTTTGTTCATCAAATCGAATGATGATTTCACCTTTTCTCCCAATGTGATCTGCCCGCCTCTCATGTCCAATATTCCTTTATGCTCACTCAGGAAATACATATCCATAATTATCCCAGTTGCCAAATTGAGCACCTCAAATTACCTTCAAGCTTCATCCCTTGTCGCACAAATTTTAACCTGGTTTGCCCGCTAATTTCCGTATTTTTTCCTTGTATTGCCCCGCGTACTGTCGTTTTCTGAACTTTTAAAGTGGGTTATTTAAATATTTTGAACAAGTATTGTATAAATCTTCAGAGACAGCTGAGTGGCACTATCTAGAATGGCTCCCATTTTGATTTCACCTATTGTGATTTGTACTATAGGATACAAGTCATACCTGCTTCTTGTCTCCGTTTCCTCAACTAACAGTTCTGAAATGTCATCATAATCTAACAATTTCAGATTACTGTTTCCGATTCAGGTTGTGGGTTTGTCTGCAGTCTTTCCCGCTTCCTGTGCCAGTCTGTTCTGCGCGCCTTCTTCTTCCCTGACACAACTTGGATTCGGAGGACGCACCTCAACGATCTGATCCCAAGGCTGTGTACAGTTTTGCACCGTTTCATTTCGCCGAAAATGTGACCCATTATTCCGTCGGCCACTGTTCAATTTCGGCCCATTATCATTCTGAACTGCGAAGCGATGTGATACGACCTGTTCTGTTGCTTTATCAGTTGTTTTAGTTCTTCAAATTCTCCTCATTGTTACTATGCATCTGCACAAAGTTGGCCTCGCGCTGTCATCTTTTCTTTCTGGCCTGTACCTCGCTCACCAGAAATTCTACTTCCCGCAATATTCCTCTGAACGCTTCATCATCTCCACAACTGCCTATCAGTACAGGAAGTGTTATAAATAAGAAATACCATTTTGTTTTTCGTTCAAAAATTTCTCACTTTTACACATTAAGCAAACAAAATATCTGTAGCTCATACTGTGGGATGAACTTTGATGCTCCCTATATTTTCGAATACATACTACGTCAGGAACACTTCTAAATTAGGCTTACCACAGTTTGACATTTTTGGCTCTTCAGATTTTGGGTACAAATACGGAACAGTGCATTCGTTTCAAGTTTGTTAAAGTTAAAACAAATAATAGAGAATCTAATAATTCATTGTCAAAGCAAACACTATAAAACATAAAAACAGAAAAACACGAAATATACTACACTCCTGGAAATGGAAAAAAGAACACATTGACACCGGTGTGTCAGACCCACCATACTTGCTCCGGACACTGCGAGAGGGCTGTACAAGCAATGATCACACGCACGGCACAGCGGACACACCAGGAACCGCGGTGTTGGCCGTCGAATGGCGCTAGCTGCGCAGCATTTGTGCACCGCCGCCGTCAGTGTCAGCCAGTTTGCCGTGGCATACGGAGCTCCATCGCAGTCTTTAACACTGGTAGCATGCCGCGACAGCATGGACGTGAACCGTATGTGCAGTTGACGGACTTTGAGCGAGGGCGTATAGTGGGCTTGCGGGAGGCCGGGTGGACGTACCGCCGAATTGCTCAACACGTGGGGCGTGAGGTCTCCACAGTACATCGATGTTGTCGCCAGTGGTCGGCGGAAGGTGCACGTGCCCGTCGACCTGGGACCGGACCGCAGCGACGCACGGATGCACGCCAAGACCGTAGGATCCTACGCAGTGCCGTAGGGGACCGCACCGCCACTTCCCACCAAATTAGGGACACTGTTGCTCCTGGGGTATCGGCGAGGACCATTCGCAACCGTCTCCATGAAGCTGGGCTACGGTCCCGCACACCGTTAGGCCGTCTTCCGCTCACGCCCCAACATCATGCAGCCCGCCTCCAGTGGTGTCGCGACAGGCGTGAATGGAGGGACGAATGGAGACGTGTCGTCTTCAGCGATGAGAGTCGCTTCTGCCTTGGTGCCAATGATGGTCGTATGCGTGTTTGGCGCCGTGCAGGTGAGCGCCACAATCAGGACTGCATACGACCGAGGCACACAGGGCCAACACCCGGCATCATGGTGTGGGGAGCGATCTCCTACACTGGCCGTACACCACTGGTGATCGTCGAGGGGACACTGAATAGTGCACGGTACATCCAAACCGTCATCGAACCCATCGTTCTACCATTCCTAGACCGGCAAGGGAACTTGCTGTTCCAACAGGACAATGCACGTCCGCATGTATCCCGTGCCACCCAGAAGGTGTAAGTCAACTACCCTGGCCAGCAAGATCTCCGGATCTGTCCCCCATTGAGGATGTTTGGGACTGGATGAAGCGTCGTCTCACGCGGTCTGCACGTCCAGCACGAACGCTGGTCCAACTGAGGCGCCAGGTGGAAATGGCATGGCAAGCCGTTCCACAGGACTACATCCAGCATCTCTACGATCGTCTCCATGGAAGAATAGCAGCCTGCATTGCTGCGAAAGGTGGATATACACTGTACTAGTGCCGACATTGTGCATGCTCTGTTGCCTGTGTCTATGTGCCTGTGGTTCTGTCAGTGTGATCATGTGATGTATCTGACCCCAGGAATGTGTCAATAAAGTTTCCCCTTCCTGGGACAATGAATTCACGGTGTTCTTATTTCAATTTCCAGGAGTGTATTTTCAGTTACTAAATATTGTCACATTCTCTCTTGTGAAACCTAGAGATCTATTAAGTGAGGCTGCTGTGCGTTTTTAAATCGAAATATTCTTTTTGTGCCACTTCAAGAAAAGGCGTAACCACCCTCTTCCAGCCTGTTCACCAAAAAATGGATTCTGGATATTATTGGATTTGGGAAACTGAAATGCCATCTGTTAAAAATAATTTCAGATATGTCCAAAAAATTTAGTTTCTACTGGCATACTGTATTCAATCAGCTACAGTTCCTGTTCGTTAGATAGAACAGTTTTTCTCCCTAGTTCGGTCATTGTGGCTAAATCAGCTGCTAAATCTGATTTTACTAGCCTTGCACAGAGCGGCCTTGGGAACTTTGAATGTTTTTACTGCTTTCGAGTAGCCCATTTTTCTCTAACCTTTTTAATTGCTGTTTGCGTAGCAGACTCATCCCACTGCTTTCGAGCTCGTGAAGTCATTTCTGAAGCAATGCCTGTAAATGAAACTGGTTATGAAACTCTGGTACAAGTACAGCATACTAGTATTCCACATTAGTGACACAGCCATCTTGAAATTCAGAAACGCAAATAAGATCGAAAATTAAATTTAAATAGGCAACAAATAGTCCATTTTACAGCTTAATGTTAGCTAAATGTCTGTTCTGGAAACTTAATAATTTACGTATTATGACAAGAATGAAATAGAAATCCACCAACCTGCAACAGCTAATGCTCCTAGCGATTTATTGATGACAGTTCACTCACTCGCAGTGGCTGCCAACTGCAACATGAATGCATCCAAAAGCAGTCTACAGTTGATGAACGTAGTTTTCAAGTAGCTCACCAGCGGACAGGCAAGAAACTGTAGAATTTCATACTACTGTCTCCTGTATCGTTCCCCTACGCTCTGCCAAGAAGCATGGGACTTCATTTCCATTTCCACCCCTATTACATATTTGTACCTCTTCCTCTACATACTGATTCGACCTTGGCAGTTCTGTGAAACATAAGAGAATGATCTTTACTGAGCTTTCAGATCCAGACGACTTCATATTCTTATGAGCTCGCGTTTTATTCCGTCTTGAGTGGCTCGCTACCAGCAACGAGTCAAGAACGCATGTTTAAATTCTTCATACGTTCTGCATGAATTAGTCATTTGTGCATCGTTTCGGCGAACAAAACTTTTAGATGCACGCAGACAACATCTGTCTTTTTGTGCTCTGGCCATTACGGAGGTATGGCTTCAGCAAACTGTTCTTCGAAAGTAGGGGGATATAGAGTCTTTCTTTCTTCCTTGTAGTGCTAGAATTTTCTGACAGACAAAGTTCGTGGTCAAATGCCACTTAGTTTCCCTTCAATCCTGTTCAATTACCGCACTTTGTGCGCACCAACGCGTGTTTTGCTCTTGTGCTACCTTCATCTGGTAGTGCGACCCGCTTTTATCCATAACATGCATGTCACATCTTTTTGACGGATGCAGTTCTTATGCTGTTGCGATTCCCGTTTTGAACTTATCTCTCGCATCGGTTCCATATTTGTCGGCATGGTGAAATCTGAAGACCACTCTGTGCATGTGGTTCTGGCCATTGTGGCGCTTCTCACTGTCGAACATTATCACTCACCGCCGAAGCGCTGTGTGCATTTCCTTGTACACACTCGCTCCGTCGAGAGGATATGGGTCTGAGCACTATGGGACTTACCTTCTGAGGTCATCAGTCCCTTAGAACTTAGAACTACTTAAACCTAACTAACCTAAGGACATCACACACATCCATGCCCGAGGCAGGATTCGAACCTGTGACCGTAGCGGTCGCGCGGTTCTGAACTGTAGCGCCTAGAACCGCTCGGTTACACCGGCCGGCCCGTCGAGAGGATACGCTACACGTATGTGGATTCATGACATCGCTTCTGCGTGTGTCAGTTTTCTGTGCATTAGATACCTATTCCAAAGAGTACTTTTTTCAAAAACTTGTAGCTACCTTTGTCCTAAACCTTTCTTTATGTCTTTGTATTTTGCATCTTGAGTTTCACATGTCAAGTGGCCTGAATGCTGCCCTTTTTCTTGTTCTAGTTTCTTAACCCCATCCAGGTTGTATACAAATTTGGTTCCCTTCAGAGTCTGCTGATGCAACAGCTCCGTACTTAACAATCGTATACAACAGCTCGCTCGACGAAAGATCCGTACCCAAGGATTGGAAACTTTAACAGGTCCCACCAATATTCAAGTAAGGGAATACGCGTAATCCACTAAAAGGCCCATATCATCAACGTTGATACGCAGCGCCATTGTGGAACATATATTGTATTGGAACATTATGAACTACCTAGAAGGGAGTGGTCAGTTGACACGTAGTCAACAATGATTAAGAAAACATTGTTCTTTCCTCACACGAAGCGCTTAGTACTAACGACAAAAGTTTTCAAACTGATTCTCTATGTCTAGGTTTCCACAAAGCTTTTGACACAGTACCGCGCAAGTGGCTTGTAATCAAGTTGTGAGCTTATGGAATACCGTCTCAGTTATCCGACTGGATTCGTGATCCCTCTCAGAGATCACTGTTCGTAATAACTGACGGAAAATCATTGCGCGAAACGAGTGATTTCCGGCATTCCTCAAGGTAGTGTTTCAGGCACTTTATTGTTCCCGCTCCAGCACAAGTTTTCATTGTCATTCTATTCTACAGCTGACAGTTGTCCATATTCGCAATTGCAAGTACGTTTAATGTACTGTATATGGCAATTCGTTGTCAGGATCTGGTTTTCCGGCAGGATTGGTGCTATCGGCCTCATACAAAAGATTTTTTTTTGCGTACATCACGCTTTTGCGCCATTTCGTTTCCATTTTCTAACTTAATCGGTTCGCTGGTATCAGCATCCAGCTCAAATTAATTCCCAGGGATGCAACACTACAGAAAAAAGTTATTACGTGGTGCTACCCAGTATCACCCAAAGAAATGATCAATTATCTATCGTTAATCGCTAGCTCACATCGAATATATTGCGCAAACGAACCGTCATAATACAGGGTGATTCAAAAAGAATACCACAACTTTAGGAATTTAAAACTCTGCAACGACAAAAGGCAGAGCTAAGCACTATCTGTCGGCGAATTAAGGGAGCTATAAAGTTTCATTTAGTTGTACATTTGTTCGCCATTTCAGCCAATAAAGTTTTTGGTCCCTTTTTCTTCGAAGGTGCTACTGTAACTGGACTACAGTATCTGGAGATGTTAGAGAATTGGCTGTTCCCTCAGCTCGAACAAGAAGCACAACAATTCATATTTCAGCAGGATGGAGCGCCACCACATTGGCACTTATCTGTCCGTAACTACCTGAACGTCAACTACCCGAGGCGATGCATCGGCCGCCAGGCAGCCCGTGACAGAGCACTTCATCACTGGCCTCCAAGAAGCCCTGATCTTACCCCCTGCGATTTTTTCTTATGGGGGTATGTTAAGGATATGGTGTTTCGGCCACCTCTCCCAGCCACCATTGATGATTTGAAACGAGAAATAACAGCAGCTATCCAAACTGTTACGCCTGATATGCTACAGAGAGTGTGGAACGAGTTGGAGTATCGGGTCGATATTGCTCGAGTGTCTGGAGGGGGCCATATTGAACATCTCTGAACTTGTTTTTGAGTGAAAAAAACCTTTTTAAATACTTTTTGTAATGATGTATAACAGAAGGTTATATTATGTTTCTTTCATTAAATACACATTTTTAAAGTTGTGGTATTCTTTTTGAATCACCCTGTATTACATGTACGGAGGCAAAGTAAAGATGATTTGATGGTTTAAAATCCGTATCAAGGCGTTCAGTGTGACTTCATCTTCAGCATGAGTACAAGCGGCGAGTTACCGCGCGGCTGGCAGTGGAATTCGATCACAGAAGCCGGAATAAAAAGAGGGAGGGGGAGCCCCCACAGCGATCAGGTATCAGGTGGGCAGCAGGCGCCGGAGCGTCACGGATTAGGCCGTGATTGTAACGACCTCCGTCCAAATATCAGCGCTGAGACCCGTGGACAGCTGTGTAAACAATGCGGTAATAATTGCACGTAAAAGTCTTCATTTACTGACACGAAAATAATGCAAATGCCTTTTTTTAAAGAAATAAAAATTTTCCTCTTTACTGGGTATTCTCATAAATTACTATCGTGCTTTACACTATGAGAAATGGGGGGTTAGATGAGGAAGAAACCGAATTAAATAGCTAGGATAGATACAATCAATCTCAAATACGTATACAGGGTGGTCTATTGATCGTGACCGGGCCAAATATCTCACGAAATAAGAGTCAAACGAAAAAACTACAAAGAACGAAACTTGTCTAGGGTTGAAGGGGCAAACCAGATGGCGCTATGGTTGGTCCGCTAGATGGCGCTGCCATAGGTCAAACGGATGTCAACTGCGTTTTTAAAAATAGGAATCCCCATTATTTATTACACATTCGTGTAGTACGTAAAGAAATATGAATGTTTCAGTTCGAGCACTTTTTTCGCTTTGCGATAGTTGGCGCTGTAATAGTCACAAACATATGGCTCACAGTCTTAGACGAACAATAATAGGTAGGATTCTTAAATTAAAATACAGAACGTAGGTACGTTTGAACATTTGTTTCGGTTGTTCCAATGTGATACGTGTACCTTTGTGAACTTATCATTTCCGAGAACACATGCTGTTACAGCGTGATTACCTGGAAATACCACATTAATGCAATAAATGCTCAAAATGATGTCCGTCAACCTCAATGCATTAGGGAATAAGTGTAACGACATTCCTCTCAGCAGTGAGTAGTTCGCCTTCCGTAATGTTCGCACATGCATTGACAATGCGCTGACGCATGTTGTCAGGCGTTGTCGGTGGATCACGATGGCAAATATCCTTCAACTTTCCCCACAGAAATAAATCCGGGGACGTCAGATCCGGTGAACGTGTGGGCCATGGTATGGCGCTTCGACGACCAATCCACCTGTCATGAAACATGCTATTCAATACCGCTTCAACCGCACACGAGCTATGTGCCGGACATCCATCATGTTGGAAGTACATCGCCATTCTGCCATGCTGTGAAACATCTTATAGTAACATCGGTAGAACTTTACGTAGGAAATCAGTATACATGGCATCATTTAGATTGCCATCGATAAAATGGGGGCCAATTATCCTTCCTCCCATAATGCCGCACCATACATTAACCCGCCAAGGTAGCTCATGTTCCACTTGTCGCAGCCATCGTGGATATTACGTTGCCCAATAGTGCATATTATGCCGGTTTACGTTACCGCTGTTGGTGAATGAAGCTTCGTCACTAAATAGAACGCGTGTAAAAAATATGTCATCGTCCCGTAATTTCTCTTGTGCCCAGTGGCAGAACAGTACACGACGTTCAAAGTCGTCGCCATGCAATTCCTGGTGCATAGAAATATGTTACGGGTGCAATCGATGTTGATGTAGCATTCTCAACACCGACGTTTTTGAGATTCCCGATTCTCGCGCTATTTGTCTGCTACTGATGTGCGGATTAGCCGCGACAGCAGCTAAAATACCCACTTGGGCATCATCATTTGTTGCAGGTCGTGGTTGACGTTTCACATGTGGCTGAACACGTCCTGTTTCCTTAAATAACATAACTATCCGGCGAACGGTCCGGACACTTGGATGATGTCGTCCAGGATACCGAGCAGCATACATACCACTCGCCCGTTGGGCATTTTGATCACAATAGCCATACAGCAACACGATATCGACCTTTCCGCCATTAGTAAACGGTCCATTTTAACACGGGTAATGTATCACGAAGCAAATACCGTCCGCACTGGCGGAATTTTACGTGATTCTACGTACTTGTTGTTTGTGACTATTACAGCGCCATCTATGACAAAGCGAAAAAAGTGTTCCAACGAAAACATTCATATTTCTTTACGCGCTACACGAATATGTAATAAAAATGGGGGTTCCTATTTAAAAAAAAAACGCAGTTGATATCCGTTTGACCTGTGGCAGCGCCATCTAGCGGGCCAACCATGGCGCCATCTGGTTTCCCCCTTCAAGCTAGACAAGTTTCGTTCTTTGTAGTTTTTTCGTTTGACGCTTATTTCGTGAGATATTTTACCCGGTCACTATCAATGGACCACCCTGTGTATTACACTGATGGCAGAAAGTGAAGAAGAGTTACAAATCCTCTGACTGAAGGTGAAAGAAGAAAGCGCAAAGGCTAGTCCAGTGGTGAATGTCAGGTAAACTAAAATTAGGCAACTACACCTACCACTTCATGGCATACAGCAGGAGAAATAATGGAAGTAGTTTCTATGTTCAAATATCTCGGTTCCCAGAATTCTGCTGATGGTGAGCGCAGCCACGAAATCAATAGACGCTTCAACAGCAGCTCACAACAAGAGCAAGAATACACCGGTTAGGCAACCTATAAGGGCGACGTAGAGACCGCCCTTTAACAAAATCCTTTTAACTCTCAGCCACAGGTCACACAAACAGTATCATAACCAGTTTCCACTTATTAAGTCATCATTAGATGATATTAGAAACAGGATACTTATTAACAACGCGTCATTGGTAGATATTCAAAATACAACTAAGTTCCACTTCACAAAAACTTGTGAACAGGAAGATCCATTGCATATAGTATTGTAAGTAAATGTTCTAAGTCCTGTTCTACTGAAAGTTCATAGAAGGATAGAAGGAGGAGGCCTGATTGACCAGATAACCGCTTGTTGGGCTCCGGTATCCAGAAGCTTTATAGCTTCACTGAATGGGAGCGCTTCCGAGCTAAACAATTTAAGAGACGACGCAGAGTCACTCTTTACTCGACTAGCTACTTTTCTCGAGACTAGGCGATTTACAGCTCTTTTGCCTCAGAAGCCGCGAGAAAAAAAAGAGTCTGTAAATCACATACAGCGATCCAGTTAATCTGTTGATATACGGTAATTTTTCCAGGGTAGACGATCACTTTCAAAGGTGAAGATGGAGACAGTGTGTCATCGTAGCTACTACACTGCACCTGTGGCAATTTGAAATCACGTCTTTTTACGCGACGGGTTTTTGAGGAATACCTTTAAAAATCCTAGTGAAAAAAATTGTATAATTTTCTATTTTCGGCAGTGTTATGATGCTTCGTATTGCCACACAAACGGTGTCCGGGAAGTGGGGACGAATATTAAAATGCTACAGAACATTCAAAATTTATTGAAACTGTAATGTTTCTTTTTTTTCACACAAACGTTAAGTAACTTCTCCCATTTACATGCAAAAATTATATCCTCCATATGACCACCCAAGGCCACGCGGCGACGAACAGTGCATTCACTGAAGTTCTCCGTGACGCATTCACAAACATCTGGTGGGATATCGTTTAAAACCCCCTTTGATTTCATCTTTCAATTGTATTGTTTGCGGTTTGTTCACGTACACTTTTGATTTCACAAATCCCCACAAACAAAAGTGACGAGGCGTAAGATTCTAAACATTCTGCGTGGTGTCTGTTTGTTCTATATCGTGTCTCCCTACCACTTTCGCGCAACGACGCTCTGAACGTGTTTTTTAGGGAATTGACTAGTTTGAACCTGGGACCTGTTGCTGGTAAGGAGATGCCAGACCACACATGACACGTAGAATTCAGAAGAGTTCAGTGAGACTTGTTGTTGTTGTTGTGGTCTTCAGTCCTGAGACTGGTTTGATGCAGCTCTCCATGCTACTCTATCCTGTGCAAGCTTTTTCATCTCCCAGTACCTACTGCAACCTACATCCTTCTGAATCTGCTTAGTGTATTCATCTCTTGGTCTCCCTCTACGATTTTTACCCTCCACGCTGCCCTCCAATACTAAATTGGTGACCCCTTGATGCCTCAGAACATGTCCTACCAACCGATCCCTTCTTCTGGTCAAGTTGTGCCACAAACTTCTCTTCTCCCCAATCCTATTCAATACTTCCTCATTAGTTATGTGATCTACCCATCTAATCTTCAGCATTCTTCTGTAGCACCACATTTCGAGAGCTTCTATTCTCTTCTTGTCCAAACTATTTATCGTCCATGTTTCACTTCCATACATGGCTACACTCCATACGAATACTTTCAGAAATGACTTCCTGACACTTAAATCAATACTGGATGTTAACAAATTTCTCTTCTTCAGAAACGCTTTCCTTGCCATTGCCAGCCTACATTTTATATCCTCTCTACTTCGACCATCATCAGTTATTTTGCTCCCCAAATAGCAAAGCTCCTTTACTACTTTAAGTGCCTCATTTCCTAATCTAATTCCCTCATCATCACCCGACTTAATTAGACTACATTCCATTATCCTTGTTTTGCTTTTGTTGATGTTCATCTTATATCCTCCTTTCAAGACACTGTCCATTCCATTCAACTGCTCTTCCAAGTCCTTTGCTGTCTCTGACAGAATTACAATGTCATCGGCGAACCTCAAAGTTTTTATTTCTTCTTCATGAATTTTAATACCTACTCCGAATTTTTCTTTTGTTTCCTTTACTGCTTGCTCAATGTACAGATTGAACAACATCGGGGAGAGGCTACAACCCTGTCTTACTCCCTTCCCAACCACTGCTTCCCTTTCATGACCCTCAACTCTTGTAACTGCCATCTGGTTTCTGTACAAATTGTAAATAGCCTTTCGCTCCCTGTGCTTTACCATTGCCACATTCAGAATTTGAAAGAGAGTATTCCAG
This sequence comes from Schistocerca piceifrons, assembly GCF_021461385.2. Lineage (NCBI taxonomy): Eukaryota > Metazoa > Arthropoda > Insecta > Orthoptera > Acrididae > Schistocerca > Schistocerca piceifrons. The sequence continues at coordinate 128,174,490 of NC_060138.1, read as the reverse complement.
TCAACGTTGTCAAAAGCTTTCTCTAAGTCTACAAATGCTAGAAACGTAGGTTTGCCATTCCTTAATCTTTCTTCTAAGATAAGTCGTAAGGTCAGTATTGCCTCACGTGTTCCAGTGTTTCTACGGAATCCAAACTGATCTTCCCCGAGGTTGGCTTCTACTAGTTTTTCCATTCGTCTGTAAAGAATTCGTGTTAGTATTTTGCAGCTGTGACTTATTAAGCTGATAGTTCGGTAATTTTCACATCTGTCAACACCTGCTTTCTTTGGGCTTGGAATTATTATATTCTTCTTGAAGTCTGAGGGTATTTCGCCTGTTTCATACATCTTGCTCACCAGATGGTAGAGTTTTGTCAGGACTGGCTCTCCCACGGCCGTCAGTAGTTCCAATGGAATATTGTCTACTCCGGGGGCCTTGTTTCGACTCAGGTCTTTCAGTGCTCTGTCAAACTCTTCACGCAGTATCATATCTCCCATTTCATCTTCATCTACATCCTCATCCATTTCCATAATATTGTCCTCAAGTACATCGCCCTTGTATAGACCCTCTATATACTCCTTCCACCTTTCTGCTTTCCCTTCTTTGCTTAGAACTGGGTTTCCATCTGAGCTCTTGATATTCATACAAGTCGTTCTCTTATCTCCAAAAGTCTCTTTAATTTTCCTGTAGGCGGTATCTATCTTACCCCTAGTGAGATAGGCCTCTACATCCTTACATTTGTCCTCTAGCCATCCCTGCTTAGCCATTTTGCACTTCCTGTCGATCTCATTTTTGAGACGTTTGTATTCCTTTTTGCCTGTTTCACTTACTGCATTTTTATATTTTCTCCTTTCATCAATTAAATTCAATATTTCTTCTGTTACCCAAGGATTTCTACAAGCCCTCGTCTTTTTACCTACTTGATCCTCTGCTGCCTTCACTACTTCATCCCTCAAAGCTACCCATTCTTCTTCTACTGTATTTATTTCCCCCATTCCTGTCAATTGCTCCCTTATGCTCTCCCTGAATCTCTGTACAACCTCTGGTTCTTTTAGATTATCCAGGTCCCATCTCCTTAAATTCCTACCTTTTTGCAGTTTCTTCAGTTTTAATCTACAGGTCATAACCAATAGATTGTGGTCAGAGTCCCCATCTGCCCCTGGAAATGTCTTACAATTTAAAACCTGGTTCCTAAATCTCTGTCTTACCATTATATAATCTATCTGATACCTTTTAGTATCTCCAGGGTTCTTCCATGTATACAACCTTCTTTCATGATTCTTAAACCAAGTGTTAGTTATGATTATGTTGTGCTCTGTGCAAAATTCTACCAGGCGGCTTCCTCTTTCATTTCTGTCCCCCAATCCATATTCACCTACTATGTTTCCTTCTCTCCCTTTTCCTACACTCGAATTCCAGTCACCCATGACTATTAAATTTTCGTCTCCCTTCACAATCTGAATAATTTCTTTTATTTCATCATACATTTCTTCAATTTCTTCGTCATCTGCAGAGCTAGTTGGCATATAAACTTGTACTACTGTAGTAGGTGTGGGCTTCGTATCTATCTTGGCCACAATAATGCGTTCACTATGCTGTTTGTAGTAGCTTACCCGCATTCCTATTTTCTTATTCATTATTAAACCTACTCCTGCATTACCCCAATTTGATTTTGTGTTTATAACCCTGTATTCACCTGACCAGAAGTCTTGTTCCTCCTGCCACCGAACTTCACTAATTCCCACTATATCTAACTTCAACCTATCCATTTCCCTTTTTAAATTTTCTAACCTACCTGCCCGATTAAGGGATCTGACATTCCACGCTCCGATCCGTAGAACGCCAGTTTTCTTTCTCCTGATAACGACATCCTCTTGAGTAGTCCCTGCCCGGAGATCCGAATGGGGGACTATTTTACCTCCGGAATATTTTACCCAAGAGGACGCCATCATCATGTAATCATACAGTAAAGCTGCATGCCCTCGGGAAAAATTACGGCTGTAGTTTCCCCTTGCTTTCAGCCGTTCGCAGTACCAGCACAGCAAGGCCGTTTTGGTTATTGTTACAAGGCCAGATCAGTCAATCATCCAGACTGTTGCCCTTGCAACTACTGAAAAGGCTGCTGCCCCTCTTCAGGAACCACACGTTTGTCTGGCCTCTCAACAGATACCCCTCCATTGTGGTTGCACCTACGGTACGGCTATCTGTATCGCTGAGGCACGCAAGCCTCCCTACCAACGGCAAGGTCCATGATTCATGGGGGGGGGGGGGGGAGACTAGCGATGATATAACCAAATACTTAATGATTTCAGCGTCAGCTCCACTGCACTCCCTGTAAAAGAATCTTAATACTAACCAAATTTAGTGGAAGGGGTTCAAGGCTTTCCTATTTTTAGTTAGCTGGTAAAATAACGTCGAAAAAGCAGTTAAGTTTACCATTGGAATTTTTATTCTACTCACAAAACATCGTTTAAAAATTGCACTATTGATAAAAGGAAATGTTTTAATACAGGATGGTAAAAACCAACTGCGTTCAACAAAGATGTGAACGAATATTCCCTGAATGGGTTTCCAAGTTCTACAATGGATCGAAGGATGACCTATGCCATATCACATCTATAATCTAGGTTTAAATTAAGTTTCACAAAAGAGAAAACTATCAAAATGGTCTACAATGACCCTCAATTATCTTTAATTACTTATCTAACTTGTCGTAAATTACAGTGGCTGATGCGGCTTCTCAATAACTATATAACAGAAAAATCATCGCGTTTCAGATTTTTTACTTCAAGTGGCAAATGTGAACACCACGAGCTTCAATTGAAGATCGACACTAGTATTACACAAAAAGGGGGTGTAACAGATGAGACTTCTGCAGTTCTGAGTGAAGCTTTATGCGCTGTTATGCGGCATCGCGTGCGTTCATTACCTTGTCGGTGTTCGTCAGGGGGCGGCGGCCAGCACAGCTCCGCTCACCTCGCCGTCTCGGAAGCAACTCTCTCTAACTTCTCCTTACTACAATTTACCGAAGTTGGTTTAAAAAAACTATCTGGCTGTGTTTTCATCTGACCAATCAGGGTCTCAATGTTAACCTTAAGCTCCGCCTGCAAAAATTCTGTCCATCCAATAAGAAACGTTATACTTTTCGTAGTGGGGCAATGTTTTTAAACTTTGCTACGTAACAGAGACGCGAAAAACTCTCAAGCTAAAACTTGCAGCTGGTGCGGTCTTTTAGTGTTATCGTAAGATCTATACTGTTCTTCTGGAGGGCTCTATCTTTTAACATGGGCTGGGGGTGGTCCTGACGTAACAGAGACACGAAAAAGTCTCATGCTAAAACTTGCAACTGGGATGGTACCTTCGGTTAGCTGGCAACGGGGGTGTCTGTCCCTTATCGTAGGGCCTTCCAGCTTAATACTGTCCTGCTCTCAGCTTCTGTTCTCGTTTCTCCCCTCGGAACTGCGTCTGTCTTATGGTGGGAAGGTATGACATGCATTTAGGCATTCTTGTGTTAGTATGTGGTATTCCATTTGCTCGCTAGTTAATCATATTACTTTGGATAATTTAATGTCACGATTTATTCGGAGCTATGTGACATACTACTGGATTTGCTTATCATGTCAGTGTTTTCATGGAAGGTGTTGGATTTGCCTGACACCTCACATATCACCAACCTTCGAACTTAATTTTTGCACTGAATTTAGGCAATGATTGAATCATTGTCTAAGTCAGTCAAAAATTATTCCTTTGTCTAAATTTTGTTGCCTACTGTTCAGCCACATTATTCTGGTTCTATGCTAGTTTGTATTACTAATTTATATTTTTATATTCTTCCACATTATTCTCAAAAATGACAAGAGAAGAATATTTTTATGCTATTATTAATTTTTAATTATTTTTTTTCTTTATTTAAGTGTGAAGTTTGTTTTTTAAGAAGTTTGTTATCGAAAGTGAGGAGTCTTTCACATCGATTTTCTTAGAAATATTGTTTTTATAATTGTAGTAATTAAGTAAAATCTATTCCTAACACATTTTCTAAATATCATGTACATGTAAAATGTTTTTGTTTCTAGACACTCATTTCAACATTGTTACACCAACAAATAAGAATTATTTCCAAGAATTGCTTTGACAAAGAAATACACATGCACAAGTATTGAGATATTATCCTAAAAAATGGTACAAATGTTATAAAAAGGGAAAACATCCAGCAAGATAATTTTTTATTCGTTGTTTTTATAAGGAAAAAATAAGTAAAATATAGTTATTCTTTTATTTTTATGAGGAGAAAATAAGTGGCATATAGTTTTAGTGTTTATTATGCCTTACTTTTGTTCTTCATATACTGTCCATTTCAGAACTAATGACTTATTTTTATCGATAGTCTATTTTTTACTTAAGTCCATAGTCAATGACTGTTATTTTGTAGTTTATTAGCTGTATGGTGTGCTTAACTTATTTAGTTTTTCACACGTTTCTTTTGCACAATTCCTACATCACATAATTTGATTTCACACATTCTCACAATCCTATGAATGTTTGAGCATGAGGTTGGCGAATCTTTTTGCACGAAGGTGATGGACTTGAGCGAGATGGATGTGGGCAAGTATTTGATGTACAGCTTCGTTCGTCGTTCCTTGTTGGCTTTGCAAGTGTGTGTTGCTGTTGTGGAGGTCCCATAATGGAATGGAGCTGTGAGTGCAGAATCTCGTGGTTTACTGGCTTTGTATGCGTGAAAGTCATCGTTATGTGTCGCTGAAAGCGGTCGTTTTTCGTTGTAATACTTCGCAGACGACTAGTTTACAGTAGGATAGGAGTTTGGGAAGGTATGTCGTCTATTCTTCACCCATCTTCTTTATTGGTCTCAATCTTGTGAATCTTCAACTTCTGTTCTTCCTGTTTTTTCTCTGCTTCTTACTTGCTTCTTGGTTCTTCTTTGGGCAGGATATGGAAATATTTATTGATAACTAGTCGCTTTGAAGTTCTCCTCTTAGTAATAGTTTGATAAATTGTTTGGGCATGTCATTTTTACTTTGTGGAAGTTTTCTTCAGTTTCGTGCATCAGCGTGCTGTTTAATAGCGGTAGTGCGACTTTTACACATTTTTTGCCAGTGGTGGCTTGCCCAAGTGGTCTTCTCGTCGGGCCGTTTTTTGCTCGCTCCGTTCATTCGGGGCGCCCTGGGGCTTACAAGCGGTGAAATTCCGGTGTTTTCTTGTCAGTCCCTGCACTGGTCCCTTCAGCAGTAGATTTACAAGTGCCCTTTGTTGGTCTCACTGTCCTTTCCCTTCTCTCGACGTTTCTGCCTTGTAGGAATCGTATCTTGCTAATTACGTCCTTTTCTTTCTTGATACTTCTCGCTTTGCAACTTGTGGGTCGTTGCATCTGGTCTTTGCTGGAGTTTTTACAATGGCTCTTACAAAAAGTTTTACTTATAATCATCTAACATATCTCTAGTACCTACATTGTTTTACGCCTTCTTAAAAAGCTTTACAAATTTCGGCGTCCTTTCCATGTTACACTTTTTTTTATTTTTTGTGTAGTGTCGTGGTGTATAGCATTTTAGTATTTCATGCTGTTAGACTATCTACGCTTTATCCCTTCACCTTAATCTATGGTACTATTGGTGTTATTTTTGTTTTTGTTTTTATTGAAACTACTTTCCTTTTCCCACCTTCCTCTCTTCATTCTTCTTTCTCCTGACGATCTTATCTGCAACATAATCTTGAAATATTGTGCTGATTATTTACCAATAATAAAATTAATCTTCAAACTTGTACTGAAAGTGTTTAATACTGCCAGTCTTAGGTAAAAATACCTCTGCTTCATCTCGTAAAATACCCTCTAATTCTCTTTTACTGTGTTCTGAAATACCTTCAGCTTCTTGCAATTTTTCGTCGATTTCTTTATGAACTTCTAACATGAGTTGAGGCGATTCCCCCTTTTGTGCATACCATTCTAATTCTTCATCCTCTTTATCTTTGTTTATAACTGGTATTTCTTCTGATTTTAGCTTTTGCTCAAAGAGAAGTGTGACATTCCCGAATGTTACGCTACCTTTCCCCATATCTATTATCGCTCATCTCTCATTTTAAAAAATCTGCACCTATAATCAAATCTACAGTTAGTTTAGGTATAATCGCGAAGTTGGCTTCGATCTTTTGACCTTGGCACGAAAGAGTTAACCTTGTTTCTCTCGTAACTTCCACAGCATTGTTTCTAATAGGACCTCTTACTTTAATCTTACGTGTTTTCAGAACTGGGAATTCCTCATTGGCATTACACTGCATGAATAAATTTTCTGAGATCGCAGTCAGTTCACTTCCGCTATCAATTACAATATTGACTGGGATATACTTTACCATGGCCTTCACAATTGGTTGAATTTGAAAGGGTTGGTTCTGTTCTTCTTCTTCTTCTTGCATCAACGAATCCTCCACTGAATCATACATGAGTCTTTTTAGGAATTTCCCTTGTGAATTCGAACTTGCTGTAGGATAAGCTTCTACTGCTACTTCTCTCTCTTTTATTTCCTCTTCTGTATTTCTTCCTTCATTTACGCTTTCTTCAACATCCTCTACTTTTTCCTCATCCTCGTCTATCTTCTCCTTATTCGTCGCTACTTCCACATAGTCGCATCTAAATGCTCTAATTATCGCTTCATAACTTCCTTCATTATATACGTTGGGTTGTGTGCCCACTTGTAACTTATTTTCAACTTCTGTCGACTGCACATTAGCCTCATTGAATTCGCTTTCTCTGGTTTCCATCTCAAATAGCTCTGCAATACTCATTACTTCGTCCTTTCCTCCTACATTCGTTGTGCATGCCTCTGGTAATTCATCTTCCTCGTCAGTATTCTCCCAATTAATTTAGTCCCAACACGATATTGTTATTTTCTTGTCTTCGTTTTCATCTGGTCCCTGTGGATTTGTTTATTCCTCCTTCTCTTCTCGTGATAAGATTTTTACTTCTCTGTTCAAGGTGCTGCAATTGTCCTGGGTCGGTGCGTCATTCTCTTTGGCATGGGCGCTTAGCTGTTAATTCGAACGTTTATCGGGGTTTGGTGGTCTTACCTCCACCTCTTCTATCTGTATTCTCTTTTCTTGTTCAGCTTGTTGATAGTGGTTTCTTTGTTGATAATTTGTCACTCTATTGGTTCTCCAGTACCCGTTCCGGTTGTCGTTATTCCATCTGTAATAGTTGTTGCCGTTCCTGGGTGAATTATAGTTATTGCCATATTCTCTTCTAAATCCATAACCGGTTCTTTGTTGAAATCTATTGTCGTCTCATGGTGCGAAGTTATCACATGGTTCGTAATTATTCTTTCTTCGTACTGTGTCTTGTGGATTCCACTGCTTTTTGCTTTCGTTTTCACGTGCGCTTCGTCTTTTTCTTGCGTCATCTTCCGAAAATATGAACTCTAGTTCCCTTAGAATACCTTTAAATGCTTCGACGTCATTGCCTCCGCGACCTACTAATGATTGCTGGTATTTCAATGGTAGCTTCATCGCGCATAATTTAATCAACTCTGTCATTGTATGGTACATCTAAGCATTGATTTTTCTTTGCCATTAATTCGAAAAATTTCACGGGACTCTTCTCTCCTGAATTTTCAAAATATGAGTTCTGTAATAATTCGTACTTCACTCTGTTCTGTGCTTCGCTGGACCAATATCGTGAGAGAAACTTCTCTCTGAAATCTTCGTACGATCGGCATGTCGCTGCAACATTCTGCATGGTTTCTGCGACTGTTCCTGACGTATGTGCACATATAAAGTCTAATTTGTGTGCTAGCGTCCAGTGTTCTGGTAATCCTCCTCGGAATTGATCAATAAAAGTTCGTGGATGTAATGAGTTTCCTACCCGAAAGTGTTGAAATTTTCAGACTGTGAGGAAATGATCGTTGTCGTACTTCGTCACAGTTCCATATGAAATTCGCGATTCTTCGCCACTTTTGTTTCTGATCATTTCTCCCGTCGTTCTTTCCGGTTGTGGTAGATCCATTGGATATTGTCCACTGTAACTTTCGCCTACCCTTGCGTAGTATCGTTGGAGTGGTACGCAATAATTTTCTTCCATCGGTTGTGAACGTGTAGCTGAATGCATTGCACTGTACTCTTCGCGACCTGGCTTTCCATTGTCAGGTATTGGTTCGGTATCTAGACTGGCTAACCTTGCTGCTTCATTGCACGATCCAAACTGTCTTGAAACATACATTTGTGGTTCCGCATGTGTTTGTGATGACGTTTGTTCATCAAGAATTTCGAAACGTGTTTGTTGCTGTGCAGGCTGTCTGATTTCACATATGTTACTTTCCGCCTGTGATTGGAATCGCAAATGCGTAATATCTTCGTTAATTGCTTGTTTTCCGCTGCTGTTACAGATACGGATGTGGTTGCAGACTCTGTGCTTGTTCGATCCTGTTCACTACGCTCTTCAATGCTTTGCAACAACTCTGTTCGCAATTTCTGAATTTGGGCTTCGTTTGCGCTTCTATTTTGACTATGCGGTTATCATATCTTTTCAGCGCAGCTTTTGTGATACGTTTGTGTAACACAGTTTTCAACAACTTCACGCGCTGTACCTGCTGCTTGTTTAGTAATTTCGTTTATCTGTTTCTCTAGTTTCTTGACTTCTCCCTGGGTGTTGTTACGTGTTTTGATCTCGTCCTGAGTGTCATTACGCAATGTTTGTACGTCCGCTTGTACCTTGTCAATGTCTGTTCTCAATTGATTGTGACCTGTTATTAAGTTTCCTATCACTTCTCGAGATTCTTTTGTCTCGTCTTCAATATGACTTAGGTGTAACTGAATTTTTTTTGTTTTGTTCTTTAATCTCAAGCATTTGTCTCGTGGTTTCTGCATTCTGAATTTTAATTTGGTTCGCAATTTCTTTATTTTGTCTTGTCATTGTCTCCGTAATTTGTTGTCATAATTCTGCCAGATTGGTGGGTCCTATTGCGTTTTCTTCCGACGTCCTACGCTCTGTGTTTTCGCCCAAGTGTTGGTTCGCAACCGATTGCATTGAACTGTGCTGTGACACGTTTCTGCTCGCATTCCCCGTACTCTGTGGTGAGGGAGCTCTGATTACTTGTACTATGGGTTCTACGTATTCAAGACGCAAGTTAGAATCCTCATCGACTGTCTCTCTACTTTCCTGCTCCTCTGTCGTATGCTGACTTATGTTTTCTATGCCTTGACGTACATTATCCTCGTTATGGTGTGTTATATGTCCTATTTCTCGCGATACTGCATCGTCTGTTGTACTGTTCTCTATTCTCTGTCCATTTTCATGCTGGGTCTCTACCTCAATGATATTTGCCGTTGCTAATCTTTCCGAATCCCTTATTTTCTGTTTTTAAAAGCAATTCACGCGCCCTACTTCGCGTCAACATGCGCTCATACGATCTTACGCGTTTCATAAACTTCTTGCACACATGACTTGACAATCCATTCACTTACTTGTTGGGTCAGAACCAACTTGTCAACGATGTATCCGCCACCTGTGCGCTTGAATTGAGGAGAAAACTTAAATCTAACAATTTTTAAAATTCATAACTTAATTATGCTATTGTCTCTGCTAGAATGTCTCACTATTTATTGAATACTTTCTTACTATCTATCGCTGCAGTACTGTTTTCGGCTATGTATGCCTTTCAAAAAAAAATTTTTTTTATTACGAAAATTTTTTAACAGGATATTTTTCTGACCTAGTTAGGCATGTGGTCGATCTTCAATCATGGTATTTTACCATCCTGGCAGGGTCGCCATTTTCTAACATTCTGCGTGGTGTCTGTTTGTTCTATATCGTGTCTCCCTACCACTTTCGCGCAACGACGCTCTGAGCGTGTTTTTAGGGAATTGACTAGTTTGAACCTGGGACCTGTTGCTGGTAAGGAGACGCCAGACCACACATGACATGTAGAATTCAGAAGAGTTCAGTGAGACTAGCGATGATATAACCAAATACTTAATGATTTCAGCGTCAGCTCCAATGCACTCCCTGTAAAAGAATCTTAATAATAACTAAATTTAGTGGAAGGGGTTCAAGGCTTTCCTATTTTTAGTTAGCTGGTAAAATAACGTCGAAAAAGCAGCTAAGTTTACCATTGGAATTTTTATTCTACTCACAAAACATCGTTTATAAATTGCACTATTGATAAAAGGAAATGTTTTAATACAGGATGGTAAAAACCAACTGCGTTCAACAAAGATGTGAACGAATATTCCCTGAATGGGTTTCCAAGTTCTACAATGGATCGAAGGATGACCTATGCCATATCACATCTATAATCTAGGTTTAAATTAAGTTTCACAAAAGAGAAAACTATCAAAATGGTCTACAGTGTCCCTCAATTATCTTTAATTACTTATCTAACTTGTCGTAAATTACAGTGGCTGATGTGGCTTTCAATAACTATATAACAGAAAAATCGTCGCGTTTCAGATTTTTTACTTCAAGTGGCAAATGTGAACACCATGAGCTTTAATTGACGATCGACACTAGTATTACGCAAAAAGGAGGTGTAACAGATGAGACTTCTGCAGTTCTGAGTGAAGCTTTATGTGCTGTTATGAGGCATCGCGTGCGTTCATTACCTTGTCGGTGTTCGTCAGGGGGCGGCGGCCGGCGCAGCTCTGCTCACCTCGCCGTCTCGGAAGCAACTCTTTCTAACTTCTCCTTACTACAATTTACCGAAGTTGGTTTAAAAAAACTATCTGGCTGTGTTTTCATCTGACCAATCAGGGTCTCAATGTTAACCTTAAGCTCCGCCTACAAAAATTCTGTCCATCCAATGAGAAACGTAATACTTTTCGGGGTGGGGCAATGTTTTTAAAGTTTGCAACGTAACAGAGACGCGAAAAAGTCTCACGCTAAAACTTGCAGCTGGTGTGGTCCTTTAGTGTTATCGTAAGATCTATACTGTTCTTCTGGAGGGCTCTATCTTTTAACATGGGCTGGGGGGTGGTCCTAACGTAACAGAGACGCGAAAAAGTCTCACGCTAAAACTTGCGGCTGGGGGGTGCCCTTTTTGTGTTATCGTAAGATCTATACTATTCTTCTGGAGGGCTCTAGCTTTTAACATGGGCTGGGGGGTGGTCCTGACGTAACAGAGACGCGAAAAAGTCTCACGCTAAAACTTGCGACTGGGGTGGTCCTAGCGGTTAGCTGGCGACGTGGGTGTCCGTCCCTTATCGTAGGGCCTTCCAGCTTAACACGGTTCTGCTCTCGGCTTCTGTTCTCGTTTCTCCCCTCGGAACTGCGTCTGTCTTACGGTGGGAAGGTATGACATGCATTTAGGTATTCTTGTGTTAGTATGTGGTATTTCATTTGCTCACTCGTTAATCGTATTACTTTGGTTAATTTAATGTCACGATTTATTCGGAGCTATGTGACATACTACTGGATTTGCTTATCATGTCAGGGTTTCCATGGAAGGTGTTGGATTTGCCTGACACCTTACAAGATCGCGTGATCTGGTTGCCACGGAAAGAGAATTTTTGGAAGAAACTTTTTATTCAGCAGAGCAATCGTTTCACGGGTTGTGTGACATGTCGCACATTCTTGTTGAAACCAAAAATTGTTGTTTTCATAAATAAGAGGGAAGAACCAATCAGAAAGCATGTTTCGGTAACGGTCGCTGTTGACAATGACGGCAGTTTCATCATCATTTTCAAGAAAGTTCGGGCCGATCGCTCCTCCTTCCCATAACCCGCACCACGCAGTCGTGCGTTCTGGATGCGTCTCATCTGCCACAGTCACTCGCGGATTTTCATTACTATTCCAAGTTCTGCAGTTTTGCATTATTGACGTACACACTGAGGAAGTGCGCCTCATCTGGGAAAATTATTCTTTTTGCGAAGTTCTCGCTCTCCGCTTTTCGAACCAAGACTCACTTAGCAAATCGATGCCTCTTTCTCTGATCTGCAGGCTTCAAAACTTGTGTAAGTTGAAACTTCTATAACGCATTTTCAGATCTGTTGAAAGGATTTCATGCAGTGAACTTTGTGATCAATTGTTGAGCCCGTCAGCGAACCGATTTTGTGTGGCTTACGGTCACATTGTCAGGCACGACAGCAATGTTTTCTTGTGTTCGAACAGAACGCGGTCGTCCTGTTCTCTTAACGTTTGAAACGTAATCCGTGATCTCAAACTTCCGGATCAACTTCCAGAGTGATGATTCTGTTGGTGCAACATTACATCCGAGTGTCACACGCTATTCACGAGCGGTTGCCGTGGGACTTTCACGTCTTTGTTATAACTTTTTATCACTTCGATAAGTTGCTCAGTTATCTGCTCCGTGACGAAAATAAATGTCAAACAACAATGCTCACCACACAAAAGCTATCAAGCTGTTAATGGGGAAGATCGCGGTTAACAAACATGAAAAAGCCACGGCTGCCAACCGTCATATGACAAAGTGATTGTAGAATATTCTACTCTACTTTGTACAGGAGCGACGTGCTTCTTGGAGAAACGAAAGAAATTAGCGACAGGAGTGATGAGCCCACTCACTGCTGAACTGAAAGTACATTTTGCTGTCATTGTGTCTAAGTTAAAAAGGTAATAAGCAGTATCTTCTGGGCCCTATTTGGGGGGGGGGGGGGAGGGGGAGCAAATGGACAATTTTCCAGGGCGGCAAGTTTTAGGGGCCAGCAGTATTAGTGGAAAGTTGTATATAAAGCATGGGCATCACACAGATTCCTAAAATTCAAATCTCTTGCTCACACGGGAAAATTAATTGACGCACATTAGTAGTGCTCACTACTTTCCATGTCACGTACAGATTCCTAAAATTTAAATCTCCCGCCCACTGGGAAAGATTGATGTTACGTAGTGTCGTTTATTATCGATACTATTAGCAAAAATAAGAAATAGTTCAAGGTTTTAATGTCGTTAGCCGCATTTGGACCTTGAAATGTATCTATCTTAACATGTGATAATTTGTGCCGGATCGGTACTCTTACTAGGATTTCCAGCTTTACATGGGCGATAGTTAACCGCCTCGGCCATCCTAGGACGCTTCTCCTCTGATCCAAATTCCTAGCCAGTTACACACTACTCACGTAGTGTCACCCCTAACCAAGAACCCCTTAACGCAGTTTCTGTTTTCCGTAAGGGAAGTCATGGTGTGCATCTACACTGAAAGACAGGATCGTTGACCGTCGTCATCACCGAAAGAAAAGACATCGAATATATATATGTAAGAAATAGTTTGACATAGTGTTGTTGCTAGTTCTTGTTTATCATTTATGAGGGGGCGTTTTTACGTGTTTCATTTTCTATTGATAATTACGTTTTATTGTGGCTGAAATGCGTTTAAGGTACGTCCACAACAGCGTGGTTTCATTAACTGTGGGTAAACTCTTCAGGGGCTCCGGAAAGGCTCAAAATCATGAAAAGTTCAATTTTTACTTTTTTGCGTTTTCTGAATCTTCAGACTATTACCTTTTAATAGATATATAATTTATTCAATTCCGAAGACTACAACTATTTTTAAATTTTTTTTGAAATGTGTTCTACATGGGCGTGACCCACTGTGGCGCTGTTAAACTGCTGTCAAATGGTGTTATTATTAACGTCCGTGTTCGTCAGGTACATTTTAGTGATGTGAGATAAAGTATGTGTTGTGGCTAACCTGTGATGGTTCAATATATATCGCTGGTGTGATTGTCGATTGTTTCATGTTTATTTACTCTGTCGTTATCTCGAAAATATTCGTAATTAATTCTGTTTCTTGAGTCTCTGTTTTGTTGAAGTATAATAATGAGTAAAAGTAAAGTTATTAGAAATCCTCTGAAGGCTTTTAAGAAAAGGAGAAATGTTGGAAAGCCAAAGGTATGTGTTATTACTGTAAACAATAAAGACGATAACCAAGTGAGTGAACCTAACCTCTCAAGTACACCAGCCCTAGCAGTCAAAGTGGGAAAGAAAATACTTCACAGAAGAAGCTTGGTTCAATGAGTGAAAACTATGAATGTTTTATGGGCGAATCGGATGTGAATGAAATATTTGATATGTCGGTTCTCAAAGGAATTTTTTCAAACTGTGTAAGATGTATTCATTGTAGTGAAGTTGGTCTGGAACTCTCCATAATAAGGCACGTAGGACTTGCTAGTGAAATACAACTGAAATGTGATAAGTGTTCGTACATGACCACCTTTTGGAACAGTGTTGCAGTAACTGCAACTGAAGAAAATGGTAGCAAAATCTACGAACACAACATTAGATTTGTTTATTCCTTGCGTTCAGTTGGTAAGGGTGCTACTGCAGGTGCAATTTTCTGTGGCATCATGAATGTTCCAAATCCCCCAACCAAGTTTACGACCTATAATAAGTTAATAGGGTCTAAAGTAGAAGATGTCTGTATAGAATCTATGAAGAACGCTGTGGAAGAGGCAGTAATGGAAAATAATGGTAACAGAGATTTGACTGCAGCGTTCGATGGTACCTGGCATAAACGGGGACACACATCTCTTCATGGTGTAGTATCTGCCACCAGTATGTATACAGGGAAAGTTTTAGATGTAGCAGTAATATCAAAGTATTGTAGATGTCCACAAAAATATAAAGGTACACATGAAAATAATTGCAAAGCTAACTATAGTGGCAGTAGTGGAGGAATGGAAGTGGCTGGTGTTGCCAGTATATTCCAGCGTTCTGAGGCATGTGATAAAGTGCGATATGTTAATTACCTTGGTGACGGTGATTCTAAAAGTTTCAAACATGTTCAAGGACTGAAGCCCTCTGGTGATGATGTTGTAGTGCAGAAATTTGAGTGTATTGGACACGTACAGAAGCGAATGGGAACAAGACTAGGGGGCCGGAAAGCTTCGTACAAAAAACAAAAACTCAGTGATGGTAAAGGGTTGGATGGAAAGAGAAGGTTAGCTGACAGTGTAATTGACAAAATACAGAATTATTATGGAATGGCTATTAGGCAAAATACACAAAGTGTCGACGAAATGAAGAAGGCTGTTTGGGCTCTTTTTTTTTCATACTTCTTCAACCGATGAAAATCCCCAACATAGCCTGTGTCCCAAAGAAGAAGACAGTTGGTGTAAATATAACAAAGGATTGCTAACTGATGAAGTGTACACTCATAAGCATAGTCTGCCTCATGCAAAATGGAGATGATAAAACCTATTTTCAGAGACTTAGCAGCACCTGAACTGTTGAAAAAGTGTATTCACGGAAAAACTCAAAACCCCAATGAAAGTGTAAATAGTGTTATATGGTCGAGAATCCCCAAGACTGTATTTGTTGGAATAGAAACACTTCACTTTGGTGTGTATGATGCTGTTGCGACTTTCAATGATGGCAACA
This sequence comes from Schistocerca piceifrons, assembly GCF_021461385.2. Taxonomy (NCBI): domain Eukaryota; kingdom Metazoa; phylum Arthropoda; class Insecta; order Orthoptera; family Acrididae; genus Schistocerca; species Schistocerca piceifrons. The sequence continues at coordinate 128,159,183 of NC_060138.1, read as the reverse complement.
TTGTAAGGTGCAAGGTATTTAGAAATATGGGAATGAAGATAGGTTCTAACATGGTACGAGCGATGCTTGCTTTAGACAAGGAACGCCTTCGGGCTGCAGACAGGGCTGTAAAGAGTCTAGAAATACAAGCAAGAGTAAACAGGAGGAGGAACAAGAGGAAGCTGGAGGAGGAGTTTGCAGAGGATGAAGATAATCCATCCTATGGACCTGAAATGCACTAAAAAGTTGATCCAATCTTTGTCGCTCGATTCCCAAAACTTTTATTTTCTCATACTAATTACATGTTTTCTAAGGATCTTCCAAACACATTTGTTTCAAACTTTCAGTAAATGTTACACAGTACCTTCTGCATAATTTAACACAGCCTTTTTCCAAAAAACTGTATATTTTTGAATATATAAATAAAAAATTGCAAAAAATGTTGTGAATTTTCATTACAATTGCAAAAAAATCATCTTTAATAACTGAACTAAACTTTTGTAAAATCCCTGTGTTAAGTTGTAGCCCATATTCCAATAAATAATCTGTAAAAAGTTCAACTTCCTACCTCAAATACTTTGTGAGGAAAGATGTAATTTATAAGCGTTATTTTAACATTGCAAGTATAGGGCGTTCCGGAGCCCCTTAACAGAAGATATTCATGCACATTTTTCCAGTTATTTTTGAAACTCTAAGGGCGTCTTTTACAAACGGAATGATTTAAAGTTTTTGTGAGTCAAATGGATCAACTTACAATCGCGTTTTTGTTACCTATTTTACGTTGCGCCTGCGACTATAATAGCAGAGACAAGCAGATGCACTCTGTATGATTTTTACGGGAACTACCGAATACAGTTTGCTTTATTTCGTTAAATCAAATGGCAAGTTACTTCTAATACCACTCCTGCCCTACGTTAATGGATGGTGCTTTGCGATATATTGATAATCACTGTAGAAAATTACTGGAACGAAACTAAGTGTTCCTCAGTATCTAACTCTAACAAAAGAAAACAAAAAGCCGAAGCATTGAAGAAACTTCCGCACTTTGACGTTTTTCTAAAATCCTCAAAGTGTTCAGGTAGAGAAAAAATGGACTCCTCAAGTGTAATTGTAGGAGACAAGGAAAAGACCAGACATCCTAAATAAACCGAAAGATGAAAAAAAGGAACTTCCACTAAACCAAAGTGAAATTGGAACTCCTACTCTTGTCGAGTAACATTACACACTTAGTCATTTTATGCTGTAAGATGCATAAATAATTACTTAAGGGCATCACAACAAGATCTTAGTTATTTTGGTGTCCTTGCTATTGTGTCACACTGCATAGTGAAACAAAACTTAGAAGAAAGCAGAAACTTGTCCGCAGGAAAAAAACCACTTAGTTTAACTTATCAGTGTTTTGCATCCTGGTACCGTTCTAAATATAAAGTAAGTTGTTTATGTTGCTTCCATTTAATTTTAATAAAATCGCAATTATAGTATTCGCATTTACTTTATTACGTTTTTCTATTTGTAGTTTTTATAAAAGTGTGGTTTTAGGTTTGCAGCTCATAGCTGAGTACATAGCTGAATATTACAGAGAGAAAAAACGTGCTCACATGTTAGGCAAAGCTTAATAGATATCTATTTCCAGTCTGGGGGAAGGGACAGGAAGTGGGTTGCTGAATTACCCAGTGGCGTCAGGAGCCCTAAGAACAGGCCTGACTGTCTGAAAGGGAATTCAAATCAGGTGTGCAAAACAGTGATGGAGAAGGAATTCGATAAAGTTTTTTTATTAATTAATTAGAGTTCCATGACTGAATCTGTAAAAACGGAACCCCAATAGGACAACTTTGCTGTGCGTGTCCGTCCATCTGTTAACCCTTTTTTTTATCAGGAATGGATGTATGAATCAAGTTCAAATTTATGTCACATATTAAGCTTTGTCATATTAAACTGTCACATTTTAAGCTTCTAAGTATCTTCGATCAAAAGATGCGGCCATTTATGTCTCATTTTGATATTCGAAAACCCACATCAAAACCTATAGGGTGCTTCCCATTGATCTAGAATCATGAAATTTGGCAAGAAGAATTGCGAAAACTGTTAATTTTGTAACTATATTAGACGAAGAAATACGTTCCGTCATGTTTTAACTGGGTGTCTCTCCCCGTCTGTTGAGACCCTTTTTCTCTGGAACTGTTTGGCGTATTAAGTTAAAATTTGTCGTGCACTGAAGTTTATGGCCCCTTGAGGGTACAAAAGAGTTTAGCTAAGTCAATGGAACCAAAAGATTCGGACATTTATATCACATATTTTGATACTCGCAAAAATCTAAACCTATAGGGTACTTTCCGTTGACGTAGAATCGTGAAATTCGGCAAGAAGCAAGGTTACACAGTGCAAGTAATGTAAAAAAATCTGAAACTTGCTAAACTGTAATTATATCAATACCATTTGCCACTTTAACGTATATTGCATTTAGTCACTCGTCAACATCATTATGGACGAACATTATTACTGCGTGTGAACATACAATGTAAGATGTAGTCATGTTTTAGTAAGTAAATAAAAGTTTTATTAAATTATCTCTCTCTACATATATAAACTGTTTCGTTTTGTATGTTTGGAGTAGTCTGAGGAACCACAGTCGAGATTTTGATACGGTCTTGGAATCCGTGGGACCAACACACACACACACACACACACACACACACACACACACACACACACAACTTGAGTTTGTACGGAACACTCGGTGCGCGAGCGTTACTCGCACTTGGCCCACTTTTTCTGATACACGCAGTACGGCAGGCAGAGCGGACCGTTAACTGCAGTTATGAAACATAGCTGTCTGTGTGATAACGTACAGAGGGCATTGCAATCTCAGGAATTAATCGAAAAATATAGCACAGGGTAGCCACGCTCCTTGTTCACTCGAATCCAACGTTAACTGAGCCAGGCACACCGCGGTGCGTACGTCACGAAGGTAGGCCCGAGCTCACTCCCTTTGCTCAGCAGACAAAATGCTTTTGTAAACCTAGAAACTCGTAAATAGATGTTTAAGTAGTAACTAGAATTGCATCTTCTACTGAAATCTATTATGGAGTCTTACTGATAAGTAGTACTAAAATTAAATACACAACTTTGCAGTATGCTGCAAGTTAAGATCTATGCGCGGCCAAATGTCAGTGGACGCCTCAGGTTTAAAGGAAGAACTAAACCGGCATGGGAAGGTGCAGGCCATTTATGACAAGTCATTTGCTACTTCACAAAGCTCAAAAAATTGTTCAAATCGCTCTAAGCACTATGGGACTTAACGGCTCGGGTCATCAGTCCCCTAAACTTAGAACTATTTAAACCTAACTAACCTAAGGACATCACATACATCCATGCCCGAGGCAGGATTCGAACCTGCGACCGTAGTAGCCGCGTGGTTCCGGACTGAAGCGCCTAGAACTGCTCGGCCACCGCGGCCGGCTCACAAAGTTCAACACGGCAAATCTTGTAATTAATCTGCTGACAAAAAACATTCTTACTGAATACAGAGCATTGTTCAAACATACATTAAAAAAGGGAACTCCAAGGTAAACAGAAGAATATAAAAATTATTTGTAATAATAAGTTATCAACAGACCTGTGGGCTTCCGATCGTTACAGGACTAACGAACAGTAAGACTCCACAATGTGGCCGGGTCTATACTCACAGTTCGTCGGCTGAGTCGGGTGAGCGACTTACGCGCCGCAGCCTGTCTTTCTCTTGGACTCTCGTGGCCCTCGGTAACTGAGCATGTGACTTCACTGTGTTGGCAAACAGACCAATATGGCAGGCAGAAACGTAGCAACTGCTAGCGATGAAAATTTCTTCTACCGCCAGCATTTTTTAATCGATTTGAAATACGACCTGCGTTCAATATGTAATGCAACACTTTTTTTTCTGAAAGCAGATTGATTTTATTTAGGATTCTTCAATGCAGCTTAATATTCCCCACTCGTTTGGCTACAGAACTTATTTTTCAACATAATCTCCGTTCACTACGACGGACTTACGCCACTTCGCTATCTATACGTGCACGATACCACTGTACTGGTCGACGTCGGAGCCACCGTCTTGCTGCATCAGTAACGTACCCATCAACCACGTACAGCCAGCTGCCTGCGGAGTGCATTCCGCACAGATGGTCTTTTGTTGTTGTTAGTGGTCTTATATTAGGCGGCAAAGAACTCAGAGGGCACACACCTTTCAGTACCCCAATTAGCGGACGGATGTGTCAGCACTAACAACAGAGATGTCCAGCTGAGCAGCGAGGTCTTTAATTATTTATTTGTAATTTCTGCTACTAGTCGGAAGAGGCAAAATTAAAGTTCGCTAAAAAACATCTTGAGGGCAATGCATAATCACGAACAAATTTAATGAGTGCTTCATTTACTAACTATGAAGTGTCTGACAATTGTTTCCTGAACATGTTCTGAAGTGGTGCGAAACAAATACGACTTAAGAATGAGTTCCTAAATGGACCAAATTTCAAAATTTTTATGAGCGAGAATTGGTTAAGTTATATATAAAGCGTCCGCAGGAAGCGTTAATGGCGATTACGATGCTAAAAGGACGACTATCAGAATATTTACAGTGAGATATTGTCCAAAGTTCAACAAATTCCGTTCACGTGTTCACATCAAAGAAGATTTTGCATCATCTCGGTTCCGAAAGTTCCGGAACCTGTACAGAAAGTTGGAATAGAGATCAACATAAACATCATTTCCGCCATTTTTATTGCTCATGAAGACCACACCCTGCATGTTGTACCACCATACAACGGGACCTTCAGTGGTCCAGATTGCTGTACACACTGGTACCTCTGATGCCCAGTAGCACATCCTCTTGCACTGATGCATGCCTGTATTTGTCATGGCATACTATCCACAAGTTCATCAAGGCACTGTTGACCCAGATTTTCCCACTCCTCACCGGCGATTCGGTGTAGATCCCCCAGAGTGGTAGGTGGGCCGCGTCGTCCATAAACAGCCCTTTTCAATCTATCCCAGGCATGTTCGATAGGGTTCATGTCTGGAGAACATGCTAGCCACTCTAGTCGAGCGATGTCATTATCCTGAAGGAAGTCATTCACAAGATGGAGGCGCGAATTGTCGTCCATGAAGACGAATGCCTCGCCAGTGTGCTGCCGATATGGTTGCACTATCGGTCGGAGGAGGGCATTCACGCATCGTACAGCCGTTATGGCGCCTTCCATGACCAACAGCGGCGTACGTCGGCCCCACACTGAGCCGTGTGTGGTTCGTGTTCCCGCCATATGTACTCTACACCCTGTTTTTAACGTACTTCCACCTCACTACGTTAATTTAAATTACTACTGTCACTGAGTTGCCACTTTGCCTGGCCGTGAGCGGCGTTAGCAGCGCGTATCGATATACCCCTCGCGTAGTATCTTTGCTCGACTGCTATTACTTCCCGGTCGTTGTCTGTCGAAAGCGAGTCCGGGTTGCGAGTTCGGGTCGCGACTTCGGGCTGCCAGTCGGTCGGAATGCGTCTGGAGAGCAGTCCGGACCTGCCAGTCGGGGAGTTGCAATGCGGCCCTAGTGCAGTCGGGTTGGAGCAGCAGTGAGGTCTGCGTCGACATGGCTCTCCCGACCATTGCCGCCACGCATCACTTGAGCCGGGCCACGGTCTTGGTGGATCGTCGGTCGGTCGTCCTACCAGACGACCCGTTTTGGCTCGCCGATCGTTCGTGAGTGGGCTCTGTGTGTGTGTGTGTGTGTGTGTGTGTGTGTGTGTGTGTGTGTTGTGTGCGTGTGTGCGCCCATCGACTCCCGATTTGTCATCGTGTGCGCTTAGTTACTGTTGGGTATCGTTCAGGTCTTCGTGCAAGTGTTTGTCAGGTTGTGTGTGTAGTTTTGGCAACTCAGTTCACATACACGTTTGTTTGGGGATAGTGATATTTGTAATTTTTTTGGGGGACCTTGAATCCTCGTGTACTCCGTCGTGGCAAGCAAGCGGTTGGTCAGTCAGTCCATGACTGTCCCTTGGTTGGGATCACACGAATTAAGTGTAGTTGGACTCACTATCTGTCTCGCCTAATTGAACGAGGGCAGACCGATCCACTGGAGACTCTTGAGTGCCGTTCTCTTAATTATCCTTTTGGCAGTCTTAATGTTGTTGTAAGTTAACTGTATTTCATATTTTTAATTTGGCAAGGTTAGTTGTGGGCCTTCAGCCCTGGAGTTTTCTTAAAGTCCAAACATTATCGCCTTCTGCTCTTGAAAGTTTATTGTAATTTCCTCTGAAAGATTTTACAAGTTATTGTGGGCCTTCCGCCATTGGTGTTACAAAAAGGAAGTTTTTAAATTTAATGTATTGTTTTACCGATAGTTGCAATATATATATATTTCCTTAATTTGCAGAATCTAACTTTGCGGCCTTCAGCCATCTTATTGCGTTTGTTTATCTCTTTCTGTGCACCTTGTGGGCCATTAGCCCTTTTAGCATCTTAAAACATTGTGGCCTTCTGCCTTCAGTAATCATCATAGTATATCTGGAATTTTGAACACTTAATCCGGCGGCCTTCAGCCGCTCCGCATGCTGATCTCATATATGTATACGATTTATCTTATTCGCAAATTTAACTGTGTATCATGTCTTTTCAAAATTGAACTTATTCTAGGACATCTGTTTGGAGGCCTTCAGCCGCAAAGCAAATTTAATTCTTTCAAAAGTGTATTTGTGAATTAAATGACAATAAATTACAATTGTGAAATGAATCCGACCGCAACTCCCTTGGCCCTTTCAACAATATTACTTACCTGTTAGCCCTGCGTGATTTAGCAGGCCTTTCATCCACCTTGCTGCACTCGCTGGACCGTATGTCTAAGGCGTTCAACCTGACCGGGGTACCTACAAACACGTCTGCCACGATTGTCTGGTTGAAGGAATGTGCCAGAACGGGAACAATAATAAAATCCACAATCATCACAATAATCACCAAAATAATTATTGCCGCAGTGGTAACAATGATTTTCGAAGGGGAAATGGGAATTCTCACAACGGAAATCAAAAACGAGAAAGAAGAGTTGAGGGGCAGGAGCCTTTCGCAATGCAGTACAGGAATATGAGGTCGGGAAATTAGAGGTCGCAGCATCTCAGGTCCGGAGGTGGCGAAATAAAGTGTCGTTGAAATGGACAAGCAATTTTAAAAATTCTGTGGGTGTCGAAAATTCGAAGAAGAAGCCATAAATGTTGGAGATAAAGGTTATAATAAGAAAGAATAAAACGGGGAATAATTTTAAGTAGCGCAACCATAAAGAGGTCACAAGAAATGTTGTACAATGTTTAGAGATATTTGATAATAATGATATGGGGGTGAAAATTTTATTTTGTGAAATGGATGTGAATGATGGAAGGAATGAATGTATGTTTGGTGGGAAATTTTGTCATCAGAAGAGATGCAGGGGTAAACCTGAATTGGGTGGAGATAGAATGTATGGTGAGTTCTGATGAGGCGCTAATCAGTAGCAACTGTTATAGTAATGTGGGTGAAAGTAATATAGATGCTCTATCGACGGAAATCTGTGGGGATATCTGCGAAGGCGGCGACGATGTAGTCTCGTCAGTTGGAGATGAATTTTGTGGTTTATCAGCAGAAATACGTGAGGATATTTGTGAAGATGCCTTAGCAATAGTCTCGTCAGCTGCATATGAATTTTATTATGTGTTGGGAGATGTGGGTGATTTATTGTTAAAGAGAAGTAAAAGTGATGCTATAGGAGCTGATGTTGCGAAGGTTGAAGCTACTGATTTAGGTATCTCGGAGGAAGGAGTCTGTGCATTTATTTCTGTTGACGGAGGTGAAACGCCGGCTCTTGATGAAAACATGAATTTTAAGTAGATGTTGAAGGATGAATGTGAAATTGTGTTAGACGCTGTGTTAATGCATAAGGTGGCGGAGGCGTCTGATAGAGGAGAAAATGTGAAGGAGAAAGTGTTCGATCCGAATTGGGCGGAATTCATGCGTACTGTGAGTTCTGATGTTGTACGCTGAAATACTGGCAATTTATACGGTATATTGATGGAGGTTAACGGAATTGTTGGCTGTGATTTCTACAATGTGTCAATGGATGTAATGGATGTTTTAAGTAGGGAAGTTTATGAGTTATAGGCGGATGTTAATGGAGTTAATTGTGATAAAGTTTTGTAGTGATTCGGTGGAAAAAGGTGAGAATTTATTTGTTTTGTAAATAAAAAACGCTTTCTCTTGCTGCACTGTATTTTATTCTCCTAGAAGCGTTTCGCGTTTTTTACTTTAACGCATCATCAGCGGTATCTACACTATATGATCGAAAGTATACCTTTTTCATATTAGGTGCATTGTGCTACGACCTACTGCCAGGTACTCCATATTAGCGACCTCGGTAGTCATTAGACATAGTGAGAGAGCAGACTGGGGTGCTCCGCAGAACTCACGGACTTCGAACGTGGCCAGGTGATTCGGTGTCACTCGTGTCACACGTCTGTATGCGAGATTTCCACCCTCCTAAACATCTCTAGGTCCACTGTTTCCGATGTGATAGTGAAGAGGAAACGTGAAGAGACACGTACAGCACAAAATATAGGCGGACCTCGTCTGTTGACTGACAGAGACCACGGACAGTTAAAGAGGGTCGTAATGTGTAATAGACAGACGTCTATCCAGATCATCACACAGGAATTCCAAACTGCATCAGAATCCACTGCAAGTACTATGAAGTTAGGCAGGAGATGAGAAAAGTTGGATTTCAAGGTCGAGCGGCTGCTCATAATCCACACATCACACCAGTAAATGCCAAACGACGCCTCGCTTGGTGTAAGGAGCGTAAACATAGGACGATTGAACAGTCGAAAAACGTTGTGTGGAGTTACGAATCACGGTACACACAAAAAAAATGTTTAAATGTGTGTGAAATCCTATGGGACTTAACTGCTAAGGTTATCAGTCCCTAAGTTTGCACACAACTTAACCTAAATTATTCTAAAGACAAACACACGCACCCATGGCCGAGGGAGGACTCGAACCTCCGCCGGTACCAGTCGCACAGTCCATGACTGCAGCGGCTAGACCGCTCGGCCAATTCCGCGCGGCCACGGCACACAATGTGGCGATCCGATGGCTGGGTGTCGGTATGCCGGATGCCCGGTGAACGTCATCTGCCAACTTTTGTAGTGCCAACAGTAACATTCGGAGGTGTTGGTGTTATGGTGTAGTCGTATTTTTCATGTAGGGGGCTTGCACCCCTTGCTGTTTTGCGTGACACTATCACAGCACAGGCCTACATTCATGTTTTAAGCACCTACTTGCTTCCCACTGTTGAAGAGCAATTCGGGGATGGCGATTACATCTTTCAACACGATCGAGAAGCTGTTCATAATGCACAGCCTGTGGCGGAGTGGTTACATGACAATATAATCCCTGTAATGGACTGGCCTGCACAGAGTTCCGACCTGAATCCTATAGAACACCTCTGGGATCAAACTTCCTGGCAGATTAAAACTGTGTGCCGGACTGAGACTCGAACTCGGAACCTTTGCCTTTCGCGGGCAAGTGCTCTACCAACCACGACTCACGCCCCGTCCTCACAGCTTTACTTCTACCAGTACCTCGTCTCCTACCTTCCTACCTTTACAGAAGCTCTCCTGCACCTTTGGGATGTTTTGGAACGCCGACTTCGTGCCAGGCCTCAGCGACCGAAATCGATACCTCTGCTCAGTTCAGCACTTCATGAATAATGGGCTGCCATTCCCCACGAAACCTTCCAGCACCTGATTGAACGTATGACTGCGAGAGAGGAAGCTGTCATCAAGGCTAAGGGTGGGCCGCAACAATACTGAATTCCAGCATTACCGATGGAGGGCGCCACGAACTTGAAAGTCATTTTCAGGAAGGTGTCCGGATACTTTTGATTACACAGTGTATAATGGTACACTTATGATACACTTTTGTTTTGATATGTATTATTCGTAGATTATAAAACAGTTCGCTACTCGCATTTTATGCAAATAAGAGATTACTTACAGTTCTTCGCGTTTTTAGTTGGCATCTACGTTTCCTCTGATCTGGTCGCATTCTGGAGGTCGCACTACTGCTCAATTTACTAAACATAAGCCTATTTTTTTGTTTCGAACATTTTTCTTCCCGCTTTTCGTTTTGATTGTCCTTGTTGTTGTCTTCTATCATTAATACAGACATTTGATCGGAAACTGTGACTTCAAGACGTAACTACTTCGAATTTCCTGTGTGTCTTATCCTGTTTGGTTTGTTTACATACATGTTGTCAACCTAGCGAAGCGTATGCCGAAAACTAAAGTATGTTCATTTCTGTTATGTTTATATCTGCGTGTATGTGTGTGTGTGTTTTGTGTGCGTGCGTGTGTGTGAGCGTGTGTGTGGACGCGCACGTGTATGTGGGGGCGCGCGCGCGCGAGAGAGAGAGAGAGAAAGTATATATGCAAGGATTTGTTTTATATGAATGTAATGGCTGTCAGAGAATAGTTGAAAGATATTGTATTTAGTTGACCTGAGTTTTGGTTTAAATTTTTTGTGGAGAAGCTCATGGACAAATGAGTGGAAAAGGGGCTGGATGATATTATTATTATGATGATTATAATTCTCTGTTGCAGAGTTCCTGTATTATTTTATCTGTTAGTGTAAACAATGAGTTGTTTGGCATATGTACTTGGCCATTCAACAGGGTTTTCTTTCTGTACGTGGTAAATTTCTTGCAGGTTTAGGAGATGATTTTTGGTGTTGATTCTAATTAATTTCATGTCTTCTCCTCTAGTGGTTGGTTTATCACTGTGTTCTCTTAGGTGTTCTGCAAATGTGGGGTGATTTGTTCCATACTTCCAGGCTCTCATGTGTTCTTTGTAACTGCCACCAAGTGTTTTGCCTGTTTGTCCTATGTACCTGCCATCACAAGTGTTACATTGTAACTGATACTCGTACATACCTGCTTTCTGGAATATATCTCTGTTTTTTTTTTTGTCAGTTTTGGGATGTAGTTTTGAATAGAAGTGTCTGTTGTGTATACTATGTTTCTTCCCTGTCTGTTGATTTCATGTGTGGGTTTCTTCATATGTCATTGTGAGCCATGTTGTGTTTTCTCTTATATTTGCCTGGTTGTTCTGTGTAGTCGTTATGGTACTGACTGTTTGTGACTGTGTCTGGTTCTCCTGCGATGTTGTCAATGATTTTGTGCTTTCTGCTTATATTTTGTTGTTTAGCTTTGACAATTGTACCCACTGTTTTGGGCTACCTGCATTATTATGTCCAGTTCTTTTTGATAGCTTTTCTAGTTAAGTGGGACTATGTTTAGTCTATGGAGTATGCGTCGGTGCTACTTGGTTTTGTGTGTGTGTGTGTGTGTGTGTGTGTGTCATTATCCCCATAAACAACGCAAATATTTATGGCTGTCTTCGGTGCTGTCACCTCTCTACTGAACTCAGACGGAAGAATATGTCGCAAACGTTCCGATCTCTCCACTTAGCACTCTATTTTCTAGCGTCCACAATTCCACTCACTATCTCCAAATGACAATACGTAAATTCAAATAGCAACAGTGAACTGTAAATAATAAATGACAATCGATAAATAAACGCATAACAACCGGAAAACCAACATGCAAAACAAAAACGCTACGAACTTATGCACCAACCTAAAAGATGGCAGGTCACCAGGCATGCGTGCACTACTCGGTGCCGCCGAAGCGGACGTGGAATTTTTCTTCCATTCTGGTAAGCCTGACCTCACCTATCGACTACAGTCACTGCCGACAACTGGCTGAAACTCTGCGCTGGCCCATTAGATAACACGGCTGCATTCTTTCCGCTGCGTGTAGCTGTCACCCACGAGGGCTCCCTGCTACTGTTTAAAACAGGGGCGGGCAGGAATCCTGCACGTGTGCGATGCACTTGCACGTGTGCAGTTAACAGGTGTTCTGCGTGCACACTGGGGCAAGCTGGCCACCCGCTTCTCTCCACTCCCCACCATACCGTCTCTCCGCTTCTTCCTCTGTAATGCGTTTTGTTTCCTGGCCTGCTTTATTGAATGAAGGAATAAGCTTAGTTGGAGTGCTTGAAAGAAATGGTTCAAATGGCTCTGATCACTGTGTGACTTAACATCTGAGGTCATCAGTCCCCTAGAACGTAGAACTACTAAAACCTAACTAACCTAAGGACATCACACACATCCACGCCCGAGGCAGGATTCGAACCTGCGACCGTAGCGGTCGCGCGGTTCCAGACTGCAGTGCCTAGAACCGCACGGTCACCGCGGCCGGCTGCTTGAAAGAAATTATGGTTTGAAAGAGGACCTATTAGCTACGATACGTTTCATTTAATTATCACAGGTGGAGTTTACAATACGTTTAATGTCTGGAACAAAATTTCTACATACAGACAAACGCAAACAGTTACGTAAATTTTCATTTCTGATGTTTGCTCTTAACCGAGACTTATTAATTTTCATAACAGAAAAAACCTCTCACAAACGTATGTCGAGCCAAACATTGACATTATCTTCGCGGCTTCACGATGGAGACGAGGAAACTCTTGCTGCGGAAAGTCGTGATAAAAATCTATTACACGTCTTGCCAAAAGGAACTTGTCTCTCAGACTTATGCTGTAGAATCTACAGTGCAGATCTATTAATTCCATTTGCAAACTGGGATGAATATCATCTACAGAAACAGCAAATTGTGTCGAGAACCTTAGGATAAGTATGATATATCCCCAAATTGCTTGAGAAATTCCTCTTTTATTGCACTAAGTACGGGAACATATTGAAATTTATTATAATGGCGTTCAATATTAAACTTCCGCTGACCAGCGAGAATACTGTCACATATTAAACATTTCGAATTTTCACGTTTTTGTACAAAGAAAAAATGATTCTCCCATTCCTTTTTGAAAGACAGAAAATTCCCACTTCTCCGTTTCCTTGATTCACTCTGCATTTTCCGGTTCTTGAAATACAACATTCACTACGTAGTGGTCGCTTCGCTTCAACGTCCACAGCTTAGCCTGGTACTTCACTGCCGCAACCTGCCGGCTGTCGTCACTGTCCCGTTTGACGATTTCACGCGAGCAGCACACGTGCAGCGCCGTGTGCTCATGAGCCGCGTGCAACGTTCGCCCGCCCCTGGTTTAAAAGAACCCTGAAACGGCCTCTCACTCTGAACGTTAATGTCACAATATTATTGTGACGATACACTGCGCAAAAGTGTGAAGCCAAGGAACGGCACAATACTATTGTGCAATACTAATTATGTCCGGGACGCCTGAGTTAGAACACCACCTTCATAGCGAAAGTATCGGCGTTCGACGATGTGGATGTCTATTGCGAGTGGGGTGCTTGCCTTGCAAAACGCAAGCAGAAATCACGCAGAGCAGGCGAAACAAGTTCGAGAAGCATTCTGTGAACGTCTTAATGGATCAAGGACTCTTTCATAGATTCCAAACACCACAATAACAATAATTACAAAATAAACAAGAGAACTGTGAAATTTACACTACTGGCCATTAAAATTGCTACACTAAGAAGATGATGAACGGGTATTCATTGGACAAATATATTATACTACAACTGACACGCAATTTGGGTGCATAGGTCCTGAGAAATCAGTACCCGGAACAACCACCTCCGGCTGTAATAACGGCCTTGATACGCCTGGGCATTGACTCAAACAGAGCTTCGATGGCGTGTACAGGTACAGCTGCCCATGCAGCTTCAACACGATACCACAGTTCATCAAGAGTAGTGACTGGCGTATTGTGACGAGCCAGTTGCTCGGCCACCACTGACAACACGTTTTCAATAGGTGAGAGAGCTGGAGAAAGTGCTGGCCAGGGCAGCAGTCGAACATTTTCTGTATCCAGAAAGGCCCATGCAGGACTTGCAACATGCGGTCGTGCCTGCTGAAGTGTAGGGTTTCGCAGGGATCGAATGAAGGGTAGAGCCAAGGGTCGTAACACATCTGAAATGTAACGTCCACTATTCAAAGTGCCGTCAATGCGAACAAGAAGTAACCGAAACGTGTAACCAATGGCACCCCATACCATCACGCCGGGTGATACGCCAGTATGGCAATGACGAATACACGCTTCCAATGTACGTTCACCGCGATGTCGCCAAACACGGATGCAACGATCATGATGATGTAAACAGAACCCGGATTCATCCGAAAAAAATGACGTTTTGCCATTCGTGCACCCAGGTTCGTCGTTGAGTACACCATCGCAGGCGCCCCTGTCTCTGATGCAGCGTCAAGGGTAACCGAGCTGCCATGGTCTCCGAGCTGATAGTCCATGCTGCTGCAAACGTTGTCAAACTGTTCGTGCAGATGGCTGTTCTCTGGCAAACGTCCCCATCTGCTAAGTCAGGTTTCGAGACGTGGCTGCACGATCCGTTACAGCCATGCGGATATGTTGCCTGTCATCTCGACTGCTAGTGATACGAGGCCTTTGGAATCCAGCACGGCGTTCCGTTTTACCCTCCTGAACCAACCGATTCCATATTCCGCTAACAGTCATTGGATCTCCATCAACGCGAGCAGCAATGTCGCGATACGATAAACTGCAATCGCGATAGGTTATAATCCGATCTTTCTTAAAGTCGGAAACGTGATGGTACGCATTTCTCGTCCTTACACGAGACATCACAACCACGTTTCACCAGGCAACGCCGGTCAACTGCTGTTTTTGTATGAGAAATCGGTTGGAAACTTTCCTCATGTCAGCACGTTGTAGGTGTCGCCACCGGCGCCACCCTTGTGTGAATGCTCTGAGAAGCTAATCATTTGCATATCACAGCATCTTCTTCCTGTCGGTTAAATTTCGCATCTGTGGCACGTCATCTTCGTGGTGTAGCAATTTTAATGGCCAGGAGTGTATTACGTAAATGCACTGTTTTCTATGAATTTATCCGCCGTTACAACTGTTACAAACGAAGTAAAATATTGAAGGATTAGAAAGCATATGCGAGCCTACACTGCGGTAACAAAAGTCATGTGATACCTCCTAATATCGTGTCGGAACCCTTTTGCCAGGCGCAGTGCCGCAACTCGCACGTGGCATGGTCTCAACAAGTCGTTCAAAGTCCCCTGCAGAAATACGGAACCGAACTGCCTCTACAGCCGTTTATAATTGCGGAAGCGCTGCTGGCGACGTAGACCGTGCACGAACTTACTTGCCGATTATGCCCCGCAAATGTTATATTGGACTCATGTGGAGTGATTTGGGTGACCAAATCATTCGCCGAAACGGTCCAGAATGTTCTTCAAACTAATCGTGAACAACTGTGGGCCAGTGACATGCCACTCCGTCATCCATAAAAATTTCCATTGTTGTTTGGGAACTTGAAGTCCATGAACATCTGAAAATGGTCTCCAAGTAGCCGAACATAGTCATTTTCAGTCAATGATCGGTTCTGTTGGACCACAGGACAACCTCCATTCCATTTAAACACAGCCCACATCATCATGGAACCACCAACAGCTTGCACAGTGACTTGTTGACAACTTGGGTTCGTGGCTTCATGGGGTATGAGCCACACTCGAGCCCTCCCATCAGCTCTTGCCAAATGAAATCGGGAATCATCTGACCAGGACACTGTTTTCCAGTCGTCTAGGTTTCAACCGATATGGGCAAAGGGAAGCGTTGCAGGCGATGTCGTGCTGTTAGCAAAGGCAACCGCGTCGGTCGTTTGCCGCCATAGCCCATTAACGCCATATTTCGCCGCACTGTCACCGTTCGCCGTACGTCCCACATTGTTTTCTGCGCTTATTTCATATTGTGTACCGTGTCTGTTAGCACTGACAACTCTACACAAACGCCGCTACTCTCGGTCACTTGAGTGAAGGCCGTTCGCCACTGTTCTGTCCGTGGTGAGATGTAATGCCTGAAATTTGGTATTCTTGGCATACATTTGACACTGTGGATCTCGGAATATTGATTTCGCTAACGAAATGGAACGTCCCATGCATCTAGCTCCAACTACCATTCCATGTTCAAAGTCGTGTGGCCTTAATCACGCCGGGCCGGCCGCTGTGGCCGAGCGGTTCTAGGCGCTTCAGTCCAGAACCTGCTACGGTCGCAGGTTCGAATCCTTCCTCGGTCATGAATGTGTGTGATGCCATTAGGTTAGTTAGGTTTAAGTAGTTCTAAGTTTAGGGGACTGATGACAACAGATGTTAAATCCCATAGTGCTTAGAGCCATTTAAACCAATTTTAATCACGCCGGAAACCTTTTCACATAAATCACCCGAGTACAAATGACATCTCCACCAATGCACCGCCCATTTATACCTTGGATACGCGATACTGCCGCCTTCTGTACACGTGCATATCGCTATCCAATGACTTGTCATTTTGTCACCTCAGTTTATAGCCATGCTATGGAATCTATTTCATGAAAAGTAAACGTGTATGCTCACTGAAATGTTGATTTGATGCTGTTTATCGACTTTGAGAATCGTCACAAGTAAAATAAATATTTCCGCTTCTGCTATTATGTATCGATACCAGCTACCAGCGCATCACAGTTGGCAGTGGAGTTGAAAGTTTCTGTCGGTTGCTGATAGTGGTTTTGCGGAACCCGGAGGACCCAATGGAGCACACCCGCTGGCCCTAGCACCAGCAGCTCTATACTTGGTGCGTTCTTGGTTGCTGCAATACACACTACTGGCCATTAAAATTGCTACACCACGAAGATGATGTGCTACAGACGCGAAATTTAACCGACAGGAAGAAGATGCTGTGATATGCAAATGATTGCTCTGAAAAGCTATTCACACCGGTAGCGTCACCTACAACGTGCTGACATGAGGAAAGTTTCCAACCGATTTCTCATCTCTTCTTCCCAAACCAACCAAACAACCGATTTCTCATACACAAACAGCAGTCGACCGGCGTTGCCTGGTGAAACGTTGTTGTGATGCCTCGTGTAAGGAAGAGAAATGCGTACCATCACGTTTACGACTTTGATAAAGGTCGGATTGTAGCCTATCGGGATTGCGGTTTATCGTATCGAGACATTGCTGCTCGCGTTGGTCGAGATCCAATGACTGTTAGCAGAATATGGAATCGGTGGGTTCAGGAGGGTAAAATGGAACGCCATGCTGGATCCCAACGGACTCGTATAACTAGCAGTCGAGATGACAGGCATCTTATCTGCATGACTGTAACGGATCGTGCAGCCACGTCTCGATCCCTGAGTCAACAGCTGGGGACGTTTGCAAGACAACAACCATTTACACGATCAGTTCGACGACGTTTGCAGCAGCATGGACTATCAGCTGGGAGACCATGCCTGCGGTTACCCTTGACGCTGCATCACAGACAGGAGCGCCTGCGATGGTGTACTCAACGACGAAACTGGGTGCACGAATGGTAAAACGTCATTTTTTTGGATGAATCCGGGTTCTGTTTACAGCATCATGATCGTCGCATCCGTGTTTGGCGACACCGCGGTGAACGCACATTGGAAGCGTGTATTCGTCATCGCCATACTGGCACATCACCCGGCGTGATGGTATGGGGTGCCATTGGTTACACGTCTTGGTCACCTCTTGTTCGCATTGACGGCACTTTCAACAGTGGGCTTTACATTTCAGATGTGTTACGACCCGTGGCTCTACCCTTCATTCGATCCCTACATAACCCTACACTTCAGCAGGATAATGCACGATCTCATGTTGCAGGTCCTGTGCGGGGCTTGATGGATACAGAAAATGTTCGACTGCTGCCCTGGCCAGCACATTCTCCAGATCTCTCATCAACTGAAAACATCTGGTCAATGGTGGCTGAGCAACTGGCTCGTCACAATACGCCAGTTACTACTCTTGATGAACTGTGGTATCGCGTTGAAGCTTTATAGGCAGCCGCACCTGTATACGCCATCCAAACTGTGTTTGACTCAATGCTCAGGCGTATCAAGGCCGTTATTACGGCCAGAGGTGGTTGTTCTTGGTACTGATTTCTCAGGATCCATGCACCCAAATCGCGTGAAAATGTAATCACATGTCAGTTCTAGTATAAAATATTTGTCCAATAAATACCCGTTTATCATCTCCATTTCTTCTTGGTGTAGCAATTTTAATGGCCACTGGAGTAGGACGGCCGGGAGCAGCGACTCAGCCCGACTATCGCTCGGATGTACTTTGCAACGACACCACTGATCGTGCCTCGTACAGCGAGGTTAACATTGTGATAGCAGGACCCTGTTTCTTACAGTATCTTTTTTTATGATCCTTCGTATTTTTGGAGAAATAAAGATTAAGTAAGCCTTCTGTTTGTTGATCCAACTTGTTCGTTAATCATTCCTGTTCCTGTCTGCCTTTCTTGCGACGAGACTTACTGTACCAATCGGTAGCCAACGTCTCCTTACCGTTGTGTACAATGTTGTACACAACATTGCTTACTGTCAAGAAGCCATGAACTTACTTTCTTCTGATATTGTGTAGTCAGTGGTGCCCTGTAAATATTGGGTGGGTTGGGTTGGGTTGTTTGGGGAAGGAGACCAGACAGCGAGGTCATCGGTCTCATCGAATTAGAGAAGAACGGGGAAGGAAGTCGGCCGTGCCCTTTGAAAGAAACCATCCCGGCATTTGCCTGGAGCGATTTAGGGAAATCACGGAAAACCTAAATCAGGATGGCCGGACACGGGATTCAACCGTCGTCCTCCCGAATATTGGGTGTGTGAGGGTCCTTTTTAGCGATTATTTTCGTCATCCCCTTACTATCCTAAATGAATGGAGTTTTTAAATCACTCTATCCCTAGATGCAACAGGGTTAACAATTTCCAGTTTTTCGATGTTTCTCCCTCATTGAGTCATTCTCATTAATTTGTTCATTGACACATACCGTAGTGTTCGGATTATCCAGTCGTGAAGGAAACTACACTGTCGAGTCACATTAATGTGACCACCTGTGAAAAGTCTGAGCACCCACATTATGCAGATCGGACCTCTGCGAGATGTGCAGGGAGAAAGCCAATGAAGAGATGTGGAGTCATACCAGTGCATTGGTCAGCTGCGTTAGGTTTTACGGGTGAGGATTCATGGTGCGAACAGCCTAATCGAGGTGTTCCCAGATTCTCGATTGGATTTAAATACAGAGAGTTTGGTGGTCAGTGGAGTAGAGTAAACTCATCCTGGTGCTGTTCGAACCACGCACATACACTGTGAGCTGTGTGACATGTTACTTTGTCGTGATGGTAGATGCGCCGTGTCAAGGAAAAGTAAAATGGTTTTCAAAGGTAGACATGGTCCCCAGGGGTAAATGAATACTAGTGTTGATCTATTGTGTCTTCCAGAATGACGAGATCACCCAGGGAATGCCAGGAGAACATTCCCCACACCATAACGCTCCCTCCTTTTTGCTTATAGACGTTTCTACACCTACATCTACATATCTACATATATACTCCGCTAGAAACCAAGCGGTGTGTGGCGGAGCGCACAATTCGCGCCAAAATCATATTTCCCCCCGTCTGTTCCACTTGCGGATCGCGCGAGGGAAAAACGACTGTCTGAACGCCTCAGTACGAACTCTAATTTCCCTTATCTTTGGTGATCATTGCGCGATCTGAAAGTTGGTGGTAGTAATATATGCTCTAAATCCTCGGCGAAGATCGGATTTCGGAATTTAGTGAGCAGCCCCATCCGCTTAGCGCGCCGTCTATCTACAAGTGTGTCCCACTTCAAACTTTCTATGAGATTTGTAACGCTCTTGCGATGGCTAAATGTACCTGTCATGAATATTGCCGCTCTTCTTTGGACCTTCTCAGTCTCTTGAATCAGACCCAACCCGTAAGGGTCCCATACAGACGAACAGTACTCTAAGACTGGACGAACTAACGTATTGTAAGCTATTTCCTTTGTTGAAGGACTGCATCGCTTCAGGATTCTACCAATAAACTAAAATTTAGAGTTCGCCTTGCCCGTTACTTATGTAAGCTGATCATTCCATGTGAGATCATTTCGAATAGTCACACCCAGATACTTGGCGGATGTTACCGCTTCCAAAGACTGAGCATTTATTTTGTACTCGTACATTAATGGGGATTTTCACCTTGTTATACGCAGTACGTTACATTTACTAATATTGAGAGATAACTGCCAGTCATTACACCACGCATTTATTTTCTGCAAATCCTCGTTGATTTGTTCACAACTTTCGTGTGATACTACATTCCTGTAGACTACTGCATCATCGGCAAACAGTCTAACGTCGCTGTCAGTACCATCAACCAAATCGTTTATGTAAATCGTAAAAAGCAAAGGACCTATTACACTACCCTGGGGCCCACCGGAAGTTACGCTTGTTTCTGTAGAAGTCACCCCGTTCAGGACGACGTACAGCTCCCTGTCTGTTAGAAAACTACCTATCCAACCGCATATGTCATCGGATAGGCCGTAAGCGAGCACCTTTTGGAGCAAGCGACAGTGCGGAACTGAATCGAACGTCTTTCGAAAGTCGAGAAATATGGCATCAACCTGGGAGCCGGTATCTAGAGTCTGTTGTATATCATGCACAAAGAGGGCCAGCTGTGTCTCGCATGACCGCTGTTTCCTAAAACCGTGCTGGTTTCTGCAGTTCAGTTTCTCAGGGTCTAGAAAGGTCATTATGTCTGAACACAAAACATGTTCCATGATTCTACAACAAATCGATGTCTGTGAAATTGACCGGTAATTATGTGAATCCGATTTTCTACCCTTTTTATACACTACTGGCCATTAAAATTGCTGCACCAAGAAGAAATGCAGATTGGAGAAATATATTATACTAGAACTGACATGTAATTACATTTTCACGCAATTTGGGTGCATAGGCCCGGAGAAACCAGCACCCAGAACAACTACCTCTGGCAGTAATAACGGCCATGATACGCCTGAGCATTGAGTCAAACACAGCTTGGATGGCGTGTAAAGGTACAGCTGCTCATGCAGCTTCAACACGATACCACAGTTCATAAAGAGTAGTGACTGGCGTATTGTGACGAGCCAGTTGCTCGGCCACCATTGACCAGAAGTTTTCAGTTGGAGAATGTGCTGGCCAGGGCAGCAGTCGAGCATTTTCTATATCCAGAAAGGCCCATACAGGACCTGCAACATGCGGTCGTGCATTATCCTGCCGCAATGTAGGGTTTCGCAGGGATCGAATGAAGTGTAGAGGCACGGGTAGTAACACATCTGAAATGTAACGTCCACTGTTGAAAGTGCCGTCAATGCGAACAAGAGGTGACCAAGACGTGTAACCAATGGCACCCCATACCATCACGCCGGGCGTTCAGCGCGATGTCGCCAAACAGGGATGCGACGATCATGATGCTGTAAACAGAACCTGGATTCGTCGGAAAAAATGACGTTTTGCCATTCGTGCACCCAGGTTCGTCGTTGAGTACACCATCGCAGGCGCTCCTGTCTGTGATGCAGCGTCAAGGGTAACAACAGCCATGGTCTCCGAGCTGAAGTCCCTGCTGCTGCAAATGTCGTCGAACTGTTCGTGCAGATGGTTGTTTTCTTGCAAACGTCCCCATCTGTTGACTCAGGGATCGAGACGTGGCTGCACGATCCGTTACAGCCATGCGGATAAGATGCCTGTCATCTCGACTGCTAGTGATACGAGGCCGTTGGGATCCAGCACGGCGTTCGGTCTCTACGGTCGCAGGTTCGAATCCTGCCTCGGGAATGGATGTATGTGATGTCCTTAGGTTAGTTAGGTTTAAGTGGTTCTAAGTTCTAGGGGACTGATGACATCAGATGTTAAGTCTCATAGCGCTCGGAGTCATTTTTGAACGGCGTTCCGTATTACCCTCCTGAACCCACCGATTCCATATTCTGCTAACAGTCATTGGACGCGAGCAGCAATGTCGCGATACGATGAACCGCAATCGCGATAGGCTACAATCCGACCTTTATCAAAGTCGGAAACGTGAAGGTACGCATTTCTCCTCCTTACACGAGGCATCACAACAACGTTTCACCAGGTAACGCCGGTCAACTGCTGTTTGTGTATGAGAAATCGCTTGAAAACTTCCCTCATGTCAGCACGTTGTATGTGTCGCCACCAGCGCCAACCTTGTGTGAATGCTCTGAAAAGCTAATCATTAGCATATCACAGCATTTTCTGGTGTAGCAATTTTAATGGCCAGTAGTGTAGATTGCTATGACCTGGGCCTTCTTCCAGTCCCGCGGAACTTTCCGCTGTTCCTATGAACTCTGATAGATGACGGATAAGAATGGTGTTATATTTGTAGCATAGTCAACATAAAATCTTACGGGGATGCCGTCTGGGCCGGATGCCTTCCTGGCGTCTAAGGATCTTAACTGTTTCACAAATCCCAGATACACACACGCCGTATACACCAACGACCGTCAGTCCGATAGAGCATAAAACGTGATTCATCTGAAAAGGCAACCTGTCGCTACTAGCAAGGGATCCTCCCCATCACTGCGAGAGGGCTGTACAGGCAATGATCACACGCACGGCACAGCGGACACACCAGGAACCGCGGTGTTGGCCGTCGAATGGCGCTAGCTGCGCAGCATTTGTGCACCGCCGCCATCAGTGTCAGCCAGTTTGCCGTGGCATACGGAGCTCCATCGCAGTCTTTAACACTGGTAGCATGCCGCGACAGCGTGGACGTGAACCGTATGTGCAGTTGACGGACTTTGAGCGAGGGCGTATAGTGGGCATGCGGGAGGCCGGGTGGACGTACCGCCGAATTGCTCAACACGTGGGGCGTGAGGTCTCCACAGTACATCGATGTTGTCGCCAGTGGTCGGCGGAAGGTGCACGTACCCGTCGACCTGGGACCGGACCGCAGCGACGCACGGATGCACGCCAAGACCGTAGGATCCTACGCAGTGCCGTAGGGGACCGCACCGCCACTTCCCAGCAAATTAGGGACACTGTTGCTCCTGGGGTATCGGCGAGGACCATTCGCAACCGTCTCCATGAAGCTGGGCTACGGTCCCGCACACCGTTAGGCCGTCTTCCGCTCGCGCCCCAACATCGTGCAGCCCGCCTCCAGTGGTGTCGCGACAGGCGTGAATGGAGGGACGAATGGAGACGTGTCGTCTTCAGCGATGAGAGTCGCTTCTGCCTTGGTGCCAATGATGGTCGTATGCGTGTTTGGCGCCGTGCAGGTGAGCGCCACAATCAGGACTGCATACGACCGAGGCACACAGGGCCAACACCCGGCATCATGGTGTGGGGAGCGATCTCCTACACTGGCCGTACACCACTGGTGATCGTCGAGGGGACACTGAATAGTGCACGGTACATCCAAACCGTCATCGAACCCATCGTTCTACCATTCCTAGACCGGCAAGGGAACTTGCTGTTCCAACAGGACAATGCGCGTCCGCATGTATCCCGTGCCACCCAACGTGCTCTAGAAGGTGTAAGTCAACTACTCTGGCCAGCAAGATCTCCGGATCTGTCCCCCATTGAGCATGTTTGGGACTGGATGAAGCGTCGTCTCACGCGATCTGCACGTCCAGCACGAACGCTGGTCCAACTGAGGCGCCAGGTGGAAATGGCATGGCAAGCCGTTCCACAGGACTACTTCCAGCATCTCTACGATTGTCTCCATGGGAGAATAGCAGCCTGCATTGCTGCGAAAGGTGGATATACACTGTACTAGTGCCGACATTGTGCATGCTCTGTTACCTGTGTCTATGTGCCTGTGGTTCTGTCAGTGTGATCATGTGATGTATCTGACCCCAGGAATGTGTCAATAAAGTTTCCCCTTCCTGGGACAATGAATTCACGGTGTTCTTATTTCAATTTCCAGGAGTGTAAGTCGTAGGGTCAGTATTGCTTCGCGTGTTCCAATATTTCTACGGAATCCAAACTGATCTTCCCCGAGGTCGGCTTCTACCAGTTTTTCCATTCGTCTGTAAAGAATTCGCGTTAGTATTTTGCAGCTGTGACTTATTAAACTGGTAGTTCGGTAATTTTCACATCTGTCAACACCTGCTTTCTTTGGGATTGGAATTATTATATTATTCTTGAAGTCTGAGGGTATTTCGCCTGTTTCATACATCTTGCTCACCAGATGGTAGAGTTTTGTCAGGACTGGCTCTCCCAAGGCCGTCAGTAGTTCCAATGGAATGTTGTCTACTCCGGGGGCCTTGTTTCGACTCTGGTCTTTCAGTGCTCTGTCAAACTCTTCACGCAGTTTCGTATCTCCCATTTCATCTTCCTCTACATCCTCTTCCATTTCCATAATATTGTCCTCAAGTACATCGCCCCTGTATAGACCCTCTATACAGGGTGTTACAAGAAGGTACGGCCAAACTTTCAGGAAACATTCCTCACACACAAAGAAAAAAATATGTTATGTGGACATGTGTCCGGAATCGCTTACTTTCCATGTTAGAGCTCATTTTATTACTTCTCTTCAAATCACATTAATCATGGAATGGAAACATACAGCAACAGAACATACCAGCGTGACTTCAAACACTTTGTTACAGGAAATGTTCAAAATGTCCTCCGTTAGCGAGGATACATGCATCCACTCTCCGTCGCATGGAATCCCTGATGAGCTGATGCAGCCCTGGAGAATGGCATATTGTATCACAGCCGTCCACAATACGAGCACGAAGAGTCTCTACATTTGGTAACGGGGTTGCGTAGACAAGAGATTTCAAATGCCCCCATAAATAAAAATCAAGAGTGTTGAGGTCAGGAGAGCGTGGAGGCCATGTAATTGGTCCGCCTCTACCAATCCATCGGTCACCGAATCTGTTGTTGAGAAGCGTACGAACACTTCGACTGAAATGTGCTGGAGCTCCATCGTGCATGAACCACATGTTGTGTCGTACTTGTAAAGGCACATGCTCTAGCAGCACAGGTAGAGTATCCCGTATGAAATCATGATAACGTGCTCCATTGAGCGTAGGTGGAAGAACATGGGGCCAAATCAAGACATCACCAACAATGCCTGTCCAAACGTTCACAGAACATCTGTGTTGATGACGTGATTGCACAATTGCGTGCGGATTCTCGCCAGCCCACACATGTTGATTGTGAAAATTTACAATTTGATCACGTTAGAATGAAGCCTCATCCGTAAAGAGAACATTTGCACTGAAATGAGGATTGACACATTGTTAGATGAACCATTCGAGTGTACCCGTGGTGGCCAATCAGCTGCTGATAGTGCCTGCACACGCTGTACATGGTACGGAAACAACTGGTTCTCCCGTAGCACTCTCCATACAATGACGTGGTCAACGTTACCTTGTACAGCAGCAACTTCTCTGACGCTGACATTAGGGTTATCGTCAACTGCACGAAGAATTGCCTCGTCCATTGCAGGTGTCCTCGTCGTTCTAGGTCTCCCCCAGTCGCGAGTCATAGGCTGGAATGTTCCGTGCTCCCTAAGACGCCGATGAATTGCTTCGAACGTCTTCCTGTCGGGACACCTTCGTTCTGGAAATCTGTCTCGATACAAACGTACCGCGCCACGGCTATTGCCCCGTGCCAATCCATACATCAAATGGGCATCTGCCAACTCCGCATTTGTAAACATTGCACTGACTGCAAAACCACGTTCGATGGTTCAAATGGCTCTGAGCACTATGGGACTTAACTTCTAAGGTAATCAGTCCCCTAGAACTTAGAACTACTTAAACCTAACTAACCTAAGGACATCACACACATCCATGCCCGATGCAGGATTCGAACCTGCGACCGTAGCGGTCACGCGGAAAACCACGTTCGTGATTAACACTAACCTGTTGATGCTACGTACTGATGTGCTTGATGCTAGTACTGTAGAGCAATGAGTCGCATGTCAACACAAGCACCGAAGTCAACATTACCTTCCTTCAATTGGGCCAACTGGCGGTGAATCGAGGAAGTGCAGTACATACTGACGAAACTAAAATGAGCTCTAACATGGAAATTAAGCGTTTCTGGACATATGTCCACGTAACATCTTTTCTTTATTTGTGTGTGAGGAATGTTTCCTGAAAGTTTGGCCGTACCTTTTTGTAACACCCTGTACACTCCTTCCACCTTTCTGCTTTCCGTTCTTTGCTTAGAACTTGGTTTCCATCTGAGCTCTTGATATTCATACAAGGTGTTCTCTTTTCTCCAAAGGTCTTTTTAATTTTACTGTAGGCAGTATCTGTCTTACCCGTAGTGAGATAAGCCTCTACATCCCTACATTTGTCCTCTAGCCATCCCAGCTTAGCCATTTTGCACTTCCTGTCGATCTCATTACTGAGACGTTTGTATCCCTTTTTGCCTGCTTCATTTACGGCATTTTTAAATTTTCTCATTTCATCAATTAAATTCAATATTTCTTCTTTTACCTAAGGAGTTCTACTAGCCCATGTCTTTTTACCTACTTGATCCTCTGCTGCTTTCACTACTTCATCCCTCAAAGCTACACATTCTTCTTCTACTGTATTTCTTTCTCCCATTCCTCGCAATTGTTCCGTTAAGCTCTCCTTGAAACTCTGTACAACCTCTGGTTCTTTCAGTTTATCCAGGTCCCATCTCCTTAAATTCCCACCTTTTTGCAGTTTCTTCAGTTTTAATCTACAGCTCATAACCAATAGATTGTGGCCAGTGTCCACATCTGCCCCTGGAAATGTCTTGCAATTTAAAACCTGGTTCCTATATCTCTGTCTTACCATTATATAATCTGAAACCTGTCAGTATCCCCAGGCTTCTTCCACGTATACAACCTTCTTTTATGATTCTTGAACCAAGTGTTAGCTATGATTAAGTTGTGCTCTGGGCAAAATTTTATCAGGCGGCTTCCTCTTTCATTTCTTACCCCCAATCCATATTCACCTACTACGTTTCCTTCTTTCCCTTTTTCTACCACCGAATTCCAGTCACCCATGACTATTAAATTTTCGTCTCCTTTCACTATCTGAATAATTTCTTTTACTTCATCATACATTTCTTCAATTTCTTCGTCATCTGCAGAGCTAGGTGGCATATAAACTATTACTACTGTAGTAGACATGGGCTTCGTGTCTATCTTGGCCACAATAATGCGTTCACTATGCTGTTGGTAGTAGCTTACCCGCACTCCTATTTTTTATTCATTATTAAACCGATTCCTGCATTACCCCTCTTTGATTTTGTATTTATAACCCTGTATTCGCCTGACCAAAAGTCTTGTTCCTCCTGCCACCGAACTTCACTAATTCCCATTATATCTAACTTTAACCTATCCATTTCCCTTTTTAAATTTTCTAACCTACCTGCCCGATTAAGGGATCTGACATTCCACGCTCCGATCCGTAGAACGCCAGTTTTGTTTCTCCTGATAACAACGTCCTCTTGAGTAGTCACCACTCGCTGATCTGAATGGGGGACTATTTTACCTCTGGAATATTTTGCCCAAGAGGACGCCATCATCATTTATCCATACAGTAAAGCTGCATGCCCACGGGAAAAATTACGGCTGTAGTTTCCCCTTGCTTTCAGCCGTTTGCAGTACCAGCACAGCAAGGCCGTTTTGGTTAGTGTTACAAGGCCAGATCAGTCAATCATCCAGACTGTTGCCCCTGCAACTACTGAAAAGGCTGCTGCCCCTCTTCAGGAACCACACGTTTATCTGGCCTCTCAACAGATACCCCTCCGTTGTGGTTGCACCTACGGTACGGCTATCTGTATCGCTGAGGCGCGCAAGCCTCCCCACCAACGGCAAGGTCCATGGTTCTTGGGGGGAGGTATTATTGTCTAGCACTCGTATTTCGCAAAGGAAAAATACAGATTATCGCCCGATATTTTCCCGAATTCGAAGTTCACTGCCAGGCCATTCTGAGAGTTGCTGTCGGTTTCCGTATCGTAACATGGACCTTGCACTTCTGATACTTTGGTTCTGTGACGGCATTGTTTTCCGCGTCCCCCGGCGCGCTTTATATACCCTCCACTGCTAGTGCTGCCATCTGCCGTCTGTGAGTGTTTGTTTCACGATGATGTCGACCATAGGCTACATTAATGTAGCTGGATAGTGTATAAGTGATTTGTCAGAAGTCAAAAGGCAGTAGCAGCCACCGACGTCTGTCTGTGTAATATTACTAATAACCAGTTATGGCTAGATGTAATCTGCTCACACTGAAGTTTCTGCGAATTACTAGTAGATAACTTGAAAGTAGTTGCACAGCTGTTGTTATTAGCTATTACTTCATACTAATCATTAATGTAACTTCACTATCAGCTGTTCTTACTGGGTGTAATTGAAGTACGTGCACAAGATTTTTGAATAGATAAAGACTTATTATATGACCGCCAGGTTAGCTGAAAACGCTAATGCGCTGCTTCCTGGACTCGGGTACTCGCGCCGGCCTCGGATCGAATCCGCCCGTCGGAGGGCCAGTGTGCCAGCCACTCTGGATGTGGTTTTTAGGCGGTTTTCCACATCCCCCTAGGTGAATACCGGGCCGGTCCCCACGTCCCGCCTCAGTTACACGACTAGCAGATATCTTGAACACGTTCGCACTATTCTATGACATCCACTAGAAGCAGACAGCTGGGGTACACTCCTTCCATCCCGGGGATTATGGGATGGTTGCAAAAAGGGCATCCAGCCACCCCTTAAAATTAACCATGCCAAATCCGTCGTTAACTATGCCGACCCTGCACAAAATGCGGGACAAAGGCACTAGCAAACGAACGCACGAAAGACTTATTATATGACAAAAATGTAACTGATGCACTGTTTGAATTTTGACGCTGGTGATGTCCAGAGACGGTGTTTCTATCTACTACGCGATGAGTATTTTTTAGGGATATTGCTGAAAATGTCGTCTGTTTACATTAATGCATATCTGGCATCTGCATGCTAATGACAGTCTAACACTCTCAAAACAACCAGGTGTTTCATGATAAGGCTGAGGCTTCTGCCAAATGGGCATCTAATTCTTGTGGAGTGTCTATCGGTGTCTTGTACGCCAATCGTTTCACATTCCCCCACAAAAAGAATCCATAGGAGGTCAGCAACAGCTATAAAACGAAATGCAGCTTGAACACTGTCTCTGAACATCATCAACGTCATAACCTCTATGGACGCCTCGTGGTGAAACGGTGCACTTGCGACATTTTTGTCACATGATAAAAGTGTTCCTTTTTATCTTCTCTAATCGCTCTGACATTTTGTATGCGAAGTTTTTTTACACTCTATATAATGAGAGGAAATTTAAAATCTGTAATCAACACCTTCGTTAGGCACAATTTTCATCAACACATCCAAATAATCTGGTAATTTATACGAGGACGAGCTGGGTAGTAATGCCTCCGAATTTTTATTCTTTTCTCATTATCGGTTGAAATATTACGTCATGCATATTATTCGCTCCCGCTTCGCTGACGCAAATTGCAATCCTCTGCCGCTAGAGGTCTCCGAATTTTAGCTTGTAACATGCAGCTGTGTAACTTAACTAAGTCGGTGCGTGAGAAACGACTTGCTGTAATCGAGTTTTGTAATCGTCCACAAATGGAGCACGCTCGTCTTCAGCAAGTAAATGCCAGACCACACACGAGCGCAGCGGCATCTTCAGCAATTCGACGCCTTGGGTTCTATGTCATTCATTATCCTCCATTTAGTCCCGACTTGGCCCCATTCGATTTTCATCTGTTTCCAGAACTTCAACAATATTTTCAAGGGCTTCACTTTGATAGTGATGAGACGGTGCAAGCAGAAGTGAGGTTAACAAACAATCTGCAGTGACAGTACCACAAACTGGCCTGTCATTGGGATAAATGTGTTCGTCGCCAGGGTATGTTGAAAAATAAATATGCAGATATGAAGGATAAACATGTACACTAGAATGAGATTTTCACTCGGCAGCGGAGTGTGCGCTGATATGAAACTTCCTGGCAGATTAAAGCTGTGTGCCGGACCGAGACTCGAGTGCACTTGGCCGCGAAAGGCAAAGGTCCCGAGTTCGAGTCTTGGTCCGGCACAGTTTTAATCTGACAGGAAGTTTAATATGTACACTGTTAATAACGTTTGTTTTATTTGAAAAGCTTTGAGTTTTCAAGTAAAAAATTCGGAGGCATTACTTTTCAGTACGCCCTCGTAGGAGTGAATAACAAAGTACCGCTTTTTGGTTTGTCTTTATATTGAGCAATTTCTAATTTCCTGAATGTTGTCTACCTATAACAAGTTGAATTTACGACTGAAGACATAGCGAGGTCCACACGACTGCGCTGAGAAGGCACGTTTATTTGTGTCTCCGTTACACAGGTGATCGCAAACTGTGCATGCGCGGGGGAGTTGCAAAACTTTTTTTTTTTTATATTCCACCCGCTAGAGAGGAAACGTATTGATACGTGTAGGTTACTGAGATGTTCTGTGTACAAATTACGATTAATATTTGCTGTTAAAGAAGTTAAATAAAGGAAGATACCTAAACTAAATGAATTGCTCTAGAACAGCAATCGTGGCCATGGCTGTCTGAACCTCTACGAAAGAAGCATACATGGGCCATGACCGGTGCAGGCCAGTTCTTCTGACTCAGTTACGTAGGTTAGATAAGCATGCTAGTGATAAGTCGCGAGACCATTGACATGCGCGTGAATCAATAGGACTGTTGCCCGTTACCTAATTGGTTAAGTTTCCAACCACGAATCCACAAGTTCAAATGTTCAAATGTGTGTGAAATCTTACGGGACTTAACTGATAAGGTCATCAGTTCCTAAGCTTACACACTACTTAACCTAAATTATCTTAAGGACAAACAGCCGGCCGAAGTGGCCGTGCGGTTAAAGGCGCTGCAGTCTGGAACCGCAAGACCGCTACGGTCGCAGGTTCGAATCCTGCCTCGGGCATGGATGTTTGTGATGTCCTTAGGTTAGTTAGGTTTAACTAGTTCTAAGTTCTAGGGGACTGATGACCACAGTAGTTAAGTCCCATAGTGCTCAGAGCCATTTGAACCATCTTAAGGACAAACACACACACCCATGCCCGAAGGAGGACTCGAACCTCCGCCGGGGCCAGCCGCACATTCCATGACTGCAGCGCCTCAGACCGCTCGGCTAACCCCGCGCGGCTATCCATAAGTTTGGGGTTCGTGCCCCAGGCAGTAATAGGATTTTTTATTTCTCATTTAGCACACACTTCACCTCTGGCTGTGTTTGTAACGTGAAAAATGCAAAATTCCAAACAGTTCCACGCCTTGTGGTGCTCAAACCAATCTTTAGGTTTTCACTTAAAGCTTCCGGGCTGATAGGCCGTGGTCGAAGTATAAAACTCTCCCCTGACGTTTCGTCTCCGACTGCAGTTCGCCGCTGTACCTCCGAGGATGTCTCCCACAGTCGGAGACGAAATGTCAGGGGAGAGTTTTATACATCGACCACCGTCTATCAGCCCGGAAGTTTTAAGTTAAGACAATACCGGCCGTGAAAGCTTAAGTTGAATGATAGCTTTGCACATGAGTCAATAAAAATATAGTCACATTTGGTGGTTCTTCATATCAGCAGCAGTACTTGGAAAACTCGAACCCAGTGTATTTGTTTCTTGGTTATCACATAAGGACGCCCTACTCGGAAAGATTCTCTGCGATGGATGGTTAATGATGGCATTTCAGAAACCTCAGAGTCCAGATCTGCGACGGTGAGGTGTCTGAAATTCCAAGAGGGAGGACCTCAAGGAACGTTACATGGAGCGGTAAGTCAAACCATCAGTTTAGGTGGAGCACGGATACGTAGGTGATTGAAGGGCAGACACCTGTTAGCAAAGGGACGTGATATGCGACAGTCATTTTGGTCTCCACATCCGTCGCATACGTTTTGGAGTGCATCTTGAAAATTCCGCGATCATTTTCGCGTTAGTGTCTATTGATGATAACTATTCTACTGTCACAGCATTAATTAACCAGGCCAAAGACAAAACAGTTTTTGGTTGCTTTTTGTTAAGTAGTAGCTAAGTCGTTTGATTTTTTGTGGTACTGATTGCATATCAGACCTCAATTTCTGTCTGTACGCCGTACAGTTTTGTCACAATGAGACTTCATATTAAACGAAAAAATTATCAAAATACCGGTCGTTAGAATGACCAGTAATTTTTCTTTCGTTTACATGAAGAAAAGTTTTATTGAAGTATAAACATGGAAAGACCTATTTCATTATTACATAGGGATTGCGTATCGACTAGTTTACTTTCTCTCTTCTCCTTAAATGGATGAAACAGCTGTCTCTCTGGTGAATTGCCCACTGCATGCCTCGGTGAAGCGATGAACAGTAGTATGTTTTGAGCAACGCTTACCTCCCTTGAACGTTCACACTATGCTGGATACAACAAAAATGCAGGGCTGTTACAAATGATTCATTCGTTTTCACTGTTCTATATTTTCCAAAGTATTGGATGTACACGTATGATCGTAAACACGCGACTTTGCGTTGTGACCACCATTTGGTGTTACGAGTGTAGTGCTTGACAAAATGGCGACAAAACTAGAAGAGAGTTTTGTGTGTTGGACTACGGGAGATGTTTATCTGTTACAGGAGTGCAGCGTTCATTCAGAAGGAATTACGGAAAATAGTCACCATGTAAACGGAACTTTTGGCATTGTTATCAACAAATTTAGGACACTGGCTATCTCTGTGAACAGAAAAGCACCAGTTGACAAATTGTTATGGAGAGGCTGAGGGAAAGTTTCGTACGCAGTCCAAGAAATTCAGCGATCCGTGCAAGCCACGAACTTTGAATACAGCAGCGAACTGTATGGAAGGTTTTGCGACGGCGGTTACATTTCAAACCATACTGTCTGTAGCTCGTGCTACAATGGCCGGGGTTTGGGCGGTCTCCTGATTTGCATCACATTGCATGGAGTACTAGAGGATGAATATTTCGTCTCCATGTTGATGTTGAGCGATGCTGCAACCTTCCATTTATTTGGAAGTTTTAATCGCCGTAATATGAGAGTGTGGGGTGCTGAAAATCCTCATGAAATTGTGGCGCATGGACGAGATTCGTCGAAGGTTAATCTTTTCTGTGCAGTGTCACACACGAACCTCTATGGGCAACTTTTCTTCTGCGAGAAAACTGCTACTGCTTTCCTTGATGTGTTCCAGTTGTGGTTGTTTCCACCACTGACTGCTGATTCCGAGAATTTCATCTTCCAACGAGCACCAATGTTCGTCGCCATGTAAACGACAGACTTCCGCTTCGCTGCATTGGTTGTAGTGGTGAAGATGATTTGACTCTGTTCCTTTGCCGCTCCCCAAGTCGCCTGAACTAACGCCTGGTGACTTTTTTCTTTGGGGTTACGTTAAGGAACCTGTTCACGTACGCCCACTGCCAACAATACTGGAACAGCTCAGAAAACGCATCAATGCTGCTGTGCTGACCACTGACAGGTTTGTTCCTACATAAGGTATGGAACGAACTTGACTACTTCTTGGTGCATAATGCAGATTTGGCGAGTTTACAGTTCTATTCATGCAACTATCATATTTGGACATGTAGTATTACTTTGGAAAATATAGAGCTTTGAAAACGAAAGTCGTCAAGTGTAGCAACCCTATATAACAAGATCTCTTTCCGTGGCCTAGGGACTTAGTAGCAACCTCATTTATTGGTACACAAGCATCACACTTATTTACAGCAATTTTAACTGAAAGTCGGAATCGAATAAGAGTCTTCAGGTCCAGCAAAGGCGCCTTCTTTCAATTTCGCTTATGATAGATGACGAAACTTCTCACAGAGATGCTTGAAACATTCTCCATTTTTGGGTAAGACTTTCGCAAACTGTTGCTTTAGGCGCAGTTTAATGTGCAGGAGCAGTATTTTTTTTATCTACGAGGTTCTTGAGCAATACAGTCTTCTGTCGAAGCCTCAAAAGCTTCCTCGCAGACCGTTTTAATCCGGCCTGGTGTTGATTCTTTGCCCTATTGTCCGGTTCATAAATCAAAATAATCATGTCAAAATCTCCAACAACGGAATTTTTAAACAATGAGTGTAATCTGTAAAAATGGTAGTGACACGGCTTTTTGCTACTATACAGAGGGGTCCAAAAAATGTATCCACTGTTTAAAAGTCCATAACTACCAAACTAATTAACGGAGTTGTCTCATCTTTGGTAGTGTAATAGTTTGTAGTTCCAGCAATCGTCACACAAGCGTTGTATTGCGTTGTTTCGTTTTGTCAGATGACAGTTGCCACATAGTCAGTGTTTTGATTTTAGTTGCACCTAGTTACTCGAGTAAACATGGCGGGCGCAATGCCAGTGTGCCCGTGAAACTGGAGTGAGTCGCTCAAGTGTTCGGCGAATTTTGAAGACAGCAAAGTGTGAGTGCTACATCCCACGATTGCTACACGCAGTGAACGAAGACGATCCAGATCGTAGAGTGGAGTACTGCGAGTGGTTTACTAACATGGTGCGCAACGATGAAGAGTTCGCAGAGGTGATTGTGTGGTCTGATGCACAGTTCAGACTCAATGGTGCAGTAAATCGCCACAATTGCATCTACTGGGCCCCCGAAAATCAGAAAGTCCATGTAGACAAAGCCGTGAATTTGCCAGGAGTAAATCTGTGGTGTGGGTTGTCTTACCGTAGCTTCATTGGGCCATTCTTCTTTGACGGCACAGTTACCGGTGAGGTGTACCTTCAGAAGCTTCAGACATCCATTTTACCTGCCATCCGAGACTTGTATGGAGACGGAAGAGTTTACTTTCAACAAGATGC
This sequence comes from Schistocerca piceifrons, assembly GCF_021461385.2. Classification (NCBI taxonomy): domain Eukaryota; kingdom Metazoa; phylum Arthropoda; class Insecta; order Orthoptera; family Acrididae; genus Schistocerca; species Schistocerca piceifrons. Next base: position 128,124,512 of record NC_060138.1, on the reverse strand, counting down.
CCCAGCCCACTACTAAAATCGTGTTAGGGCGTATCTCGACGAAAATTTACCAGGAAGGTTGATAGGCCGTAGAGATGCTGTGGAGTATCCACCACGTTCCCCAGACCTAACTCCTCTGGACTTTCACCTGTGGGGAACACTAAAGGACGTCGTTTATCGACAAAAGCCACGCACATTGGATGAACTTCGAGAATCCATCGTACATTCATGTGCAAATATCTAACTGAACACGTTGCAGTCAGTAGTTCGTGCTGCAGTTCGGCGGCATCGTTTGCGTGTGTCGATATTAATGGTGACCATTTCGAACACCTACAGTGATATCTTTAAGTTGGACTTGAAGCTACACTTTCACCAAAAATGAAACAACTCCGTCAATTAGTTTGCAAGTTATGGACTTTTAAACAGTGGATACATTTTTTTGGGCTCCTCTGTATTATAATAGAGCTCATTAAAATCACAAGAATAAGATACTTTCATTAAACAAAGGTTTTTTAGTAATTAGTCTGTGTAGTTGAAGGCCCCGTCGGAATAGTTGATGTTTGACATTCGTTATAAACCAATTTGACTACTTTGAAATTATCCTTACTATCGAGTGATTATAGACCAAGGTGTCTGGGCAAACTCGTTGCGGGGGATATAGGAGGGAATGAAAGGCAAACAGTGATTGTAAAGGGCTGTGTAACCGCACCACGTTTCCTGTTACCGACGGTGTGACACAATCGCGGCAGTCCCCAAGCACGACAGGAAACCTACACGTTATCGCATTATGTAACTGCCCTGTAGGGACGGACTGCCGTTGCTCGAAAGCCTACACGGACGCAGCCAACGTTTCTGGCGGGAGGTTGCGGGTTATAAAACATTAGACAACGCGTGTTATTTGAGATCGGTCTGGTGTAGGTACCGAGTTCTATGTTCAGATTTACTTCCGCCATTTGTCGTGTTATAGGGTGCACCATCCACAGATAACGACAATCACACAATGGAGTAAACAGCTTAACAAATGGTTCAAATGGCTCTGAGCACTATGGGACTTAACACCTGAGGTCATCAGTCCCCTAGACCTAGAACTACTTAAACCTAATTAACCTAAGAACATCACACACATCCATGCCCGAGTCAGGATTCGAACCTGCACCGTTTAGCAGCAGCGCGGTTCCGGACTGAAGTGCCTAGAACCACTCGGCCACAGAGGCCGGCAAACAGCTTAACACATGCAGTCTAGGCGCTGCATTCTGTAACCGCGCTGCTGCTGCGGTCGCAGGTTCGAATCCTGCCTCGGGCATGGATGTGTGTGATGTCCTTAGGTTAGTTAGGTTTAAGTAGTTCTAAGTCTAGGGAACTGATGACCTCAGATGTTAAGTCTCATAGTGCTCAGAGCCATTTGAACATGCAGTCCTGACGGACGTCTATACACTGCTTGGCAATACTGATAGAAGCATCAAGATTTTCCAATTATCTCTGATCACTACGTGGACCATCGTTCAGGTACATTTTCTGAGTATTTTGGTATGGGAGATCCGTGGTCTCTGTTGGCTCGTTCTTTTCTTATTCCCATACAATAGCTGACCAAAAGTATCCGGACACCCATTACTCAACATTAATATGGGGTCTGTCTATCCTTCACCCATATGACGGCTTGAACTCTGCTTGAGGCACTTTCAATGAGGCGTTTGAATGACTGTGTAGGATTGGCAGTCCGCTCTTCCTCAAGACCCGAAACCAGAGGAGGTGATGTTGGTCGCTGGGATCTGGAGTGACCTCGACTTTCTCACTAACCCCAGAGGTGTTCAACTGATTTTCGGTCGCGATTGTGGGCAGGTCAGTCCATTTCAGGAAAGCTGCTGTACGCAAACCACTACTTCAGATTGTCAATCGTCGTCTCAGAACTGTTCCTCTGCTGTGCGCATTACACAGTGCTGTAAAATTCGTTGATACTATTCCGCATTTATCGTTTTCTTCGGCACGATAAGGGAACCACACCCTAACTACGAGAAGCACTTCCATACGACCTCGCCTGCTCTTCACTATTGGCACTGGACACGAAGGCAGTTAAGTTCTCCAAGCACTCACCAAATCCAAACCCTTCCGTCAGATTGCCACAGGGTACTGCGTGGTTCATCAAATCTCCGTTTGCAGTCATCCACTATCTAGTGCCGTTGAACTTTACCCGACCTCAGGCGTCGTTTATCTTTGACTACAGAAATACAGGGGATAGGCAAAATAACGTTGGACACATGTACTTACTTGGGAATGGTTTATTAATAAGGTGTTGGACCCCCATATGCCCTTAATACAGCTATGATTCTCCTTGGACTATTGACATATAATGATTCGCGCGGGATTAGCTGTGCGGTCTAAGGCGCTGCAGTCATGGACTGTGCGGCTCGTCCCAGCAGAGGTTCGAGTCCTCCCCCGGGCATGGGTGTGTGTGTTTGTCCTTGGGATAATTTAGGTTAAGTAGTGTGTAAACTTAGGGACTGATGACCTTAGCAGTTAAGTCCCATAAGATTTCACGCGCATTTGAACATTTGAGCATATAATAATTGTATAGTCTCCAGTGGAATGTTATGCCGCTCTTCGATCAGAACCTCTTCTAACCCATGTAGTGACGAGGGACGCGGAAACCTGCTCCGGAGTCTGCGCTCCAATACCACCCGCAAGTGTTCCCTAATGTTCAAATCTGCTGGCCAGAGAAGAGGCTGCAGTTCGATTGCATGCTCCTCATACCACGATTGTACTGGGGCTGTATGAATCGTTGCATTATCGTCCTGGAATATGGCATCATTGTTGGGGAACATTTGAATCATGAGGTGCACCTGATCACCTAAAATGTTCACATAACCGTTGGCTGTAACACGGCCTTTGAGAGTAATGATGGGGCCAGCAAAAAACCATGATATAGCAGCCCACACCATCACACTTCCACTTCCATGCTTAACCGTTGGAATCAAGGAATCCAGGATTGTAGGCTTCTTTTGGCGTTCTCCAGACGTAAATCCGGCCCGATATTGACTCGTCAGATCATCTGTGCAGCATTTATGCTCCTGACAACAAGTTTTATGCTTATTTGCGTTGGTTGTCGTCACTAATGGTTTCGGTGTAGCAGCTCGACCACGAATATTTGCTTTATGGAGCTCTCGGCAGAAAGTACGGGCCTCGAAGATGGCTATTGAGCTCTGCTGTAACTTAGGCCGCCGTAGTTTTGTGCTGTTTTGACACAATTCGCGTTAGCGTACGACGATCTCTGTCATTTAATTTTGATTTGCGCCCACTATTACGTTTACACGATGATGTCTTTCCATGTTTTGTGTGGGCTGTCCAGTGACACAACAGAGAGCATTGTTGGGTCTACTTGCATGCCACCTCTCTGCCATTTACATCACTTGTTATGGTTCCGCTGCTCTACACGTCCTCTTATAGTGGCGTGTTGCAGACCACTGCTTCTGAGTGTTTCACCTTTTACAAATGATAGTGTATTACTGTTTTGGGATAGTTCCTTTTTCACAATTAAAAAACTTAGTTACCTAAGCATTGGTCGTTGTTATTGTGCAGGGTAAAATTATTAATTATTTGAGCCCCTGCTGTTCAGATGCAGCTTTATCATTATTGTTGTTCTGGGCTGTTTTTTTTAACTATTTCAAATTTAATGTTGTGTATAAGGTTTGTCATTTATTGATGTGGAGTAGAATCACTAACTATTTACTGTGGAGATAAACTTTGGCTATTTAAAAGGGCTGACTGTATGAGTACCTTGTTATTAATTATTTTGAGGTTCGATACCTGTAGTCGAAATTTCATTGTCTTGAAGACAGAAATTTTTTTTATGTTTAAAGTTGGTTTCTAATATCTGGAAATGTTGTTTGTTAACTGTAGCCTGATTTAAAATAGTCATGTATGTAACTATGAATACTGCTGCTCTTCCATTTTTTCCTGATCCAGACTTCCACTCCATAGTCACGTGCGCTGCACCTTGCGTCATTTTACCCAAAGAGACGCACCAGTTAGCAGAACGATTCAGTTCAGAATTGTGGTTATTGTTGTTGCTACCGTTAACCTTGCCGTTACTACACTCCCGGAAATGGAAAAAAGAACACATTGACACCGGTGTGTCAGACCCACCATACTTGCTCCGGACACTGCGAGAGGGCTGTACAGTGTACAAGCAATGATCACACGCACGGCACAGCGGACACACCAGGAACCGCGGTGTTGGCCGTCGAATGGCGCTAGCTGCGCAGCATTTGTGCACCGCCGCCGTCAGTGTCAGCCAGTTTACCGTGGCATACGGAGCTCCATCGCAGTCTTTAACACTGGTAGCATGCCGCGACAGCGTGGACGTGAACCGTATGTGCAGTTGACGGACTTTGAGCGAGGGCGTATAGTGGGCATGCGGGAGGCCGGGTGGACGTACCGCCGAATTGCTCAACACGTGGGGCGTGAGGTCTCCACAGTACATCGATGTTGTCGCCAGTGGTCGGCGGAAGGTGTACGTGCCCGTCGACCTGGGACCGGACCGCAGCGACGCACGGATGCACGCCAAGACCGTAGGATCCTACGCAGTGCCGTAGGGGACCGCACCGCCACTTCCCAGCAAATTAGGGACACTGTTGCTCCTGGGGTATCGGCGAGGACCATTCGCAACCGTCTCTATGAAGCTGGGCTACGGTCCCGCACACCGTTAGGCCGTCTTCCGCTCGCGCCCCAACATCGTGCAGCCCGCCTCCAGTGGTGTCGCGACAGGCGTGAATGGAGGGACGAATGGAGACGTGTCGTCTTCAGCGATGAGAGTCGCTTCTGCCTTGGTGCCAATGATGGTCGTATGCGTGTTTGGCGCCGTGCAGGTGAGCGCCACAATCAGGACTGCATACGACCGAGGCACACAGGGCCAACACCCGGCATCATGGTGTGGGGAGCGATCTCCTACACTGGCCGTACACCACTGGTGATCGTCGAGGGGACACTGAATAGTACACGGTACATCCAAACCGTCATCGAACCCATCGTTCTACCATTCCTAGACCGGCAAGGGAACTTGCTGTTCCAACAGGACAATGCACGTCCGCATGTATCCCGTGCCACCCAACGTGCTCTAGAAGGTGTAAGTCAACTACTCTGGCCAGCAAGATCTCCGGATCTGTCCCCCATTGAGCATGTTTGGGACTGGATGAAGCGTCGTCTCACGTGGTCTGCACGTCCAGCACGAACGCTGGTCCAACTGAGGCGCCAGGTGGAAATGGCATGGCAAGCCGTTCCACAGGACTACTTCCAGCATCTCTACGATCGTCTCCATGGGAGAATAGCAGCCTGCTTTGCTGCGAAAGGTGGATATACACTGTACTAGTGCCGACATTGTGCATGCTCTGTTGCCTGTGTCTGTGTGCCTGTGGTACTGTCAGTGTGATCATGTGATGTATCTGACCCCAGGAATGTGTCAATAAAGTTTCCCCTTCCTGGGACAATGAATTCACGGTGTTCTTATTTCAATTTCCAGGAGTGTATTTTCTTCGGACAAAAGTGGGACAATTTTTATTTCTCGTTAAATATCACTTTTAATGCTAACATTTCTTCTTCCTCTGCAAATATAGCCTTCACTGACGTGTGTGTGTGTGTGTGTGTGTGTGTGTGTGTACAAAACCAAACAAAGAATGGAAAGACTAGAAAGAAGTACATTCAAGTTTTCAGAAATTTACTTGTTAAGAAATGTAACACAGAATGTAGAAAGACATGCAGTAACAATCACTACAAAAAAAATTCTTACAAGGGGAGGCCGCCAATTGTGAAATTCAGATTCAATTCATACTGCGCATAATAAAAGCTCATGGCCAGAGGTGTAATGTGGCAAAGCACCAAGATGCACTTCTCAGCCGTTGTCGAGAAAATCGACAGTTAAAATAAACCGTTGCGGTGAAATACTCTCAACGATTAATGATTATCGACAGCGTCTTGGCGCAGCGGTAAGCGCTCGGGTTCGTAATCCGAAGGTCGCCGGATCGAATCTCGTGCCATGCAATCTTTTTTTTTAGTATTTGTTTTTTGTTATTCAAATGTGTCTACACACACACATATATATATATATATATATATATATATATATATATATATATATATATATATATATATATATTCCCGGCAATTCCCGGCAATCAGTTGCAACAATTATGCATATAATAAGTTGTTGAAAGTCGTTTGTCGTGGAAAAACTGGCGACTTCGAACATCATTATGTCACAAATGCTATTAATTGTCTTCATAATGTTAACCACGTATAGTTAACGGAAGACGTAGAAATGATATTCCGAAACGAATACGTATAGCGTAAGTCAAACGTTCGAATTAGAATAGAGACCCCACGAACACAAATTTGCTGTGGCAGGTATGAAATATAAGCTCCGTTACTCGCTCGTTACACTTGAAGGACAGATTTTGAATGGGCCGAAACGAGCCGCCGCATAAAAGCGTAGTTGCCTGCTAACTTCGAAAGAAGGTAGATGCGGTCCCTAGCGCAACTTATAACATCGTCGAAAATCAGTGCGGACGTGAGAGCTTTGGTACACCCTGTTAAACAAACGGAAAAATGGAGGCGGTACAATTGAAGAACGATCCGCCTTCACCAAAATGCATAAGCAATTCATTAATAGTATATATATATATATATATATATATATATATATATATATATATATATATAATTTTTTAATTACAAAAAACTAATAATAAAAAAAAATGTTGAATGGAGCGAGATTCGATCCGGCGACCTTCGGATTACAAATCCGAGCGCTTACCGCTGCGCCATGACGCTAAAGAAGAATATTAGGCGTAGAGAGCATTTCACCACAACGGTTTCTTTTACCTGTCCATTTTCTCGACAACAGCTGAGAAGTGCATCTTGGTGCTTTGCCACATTACACCTCTGGCCATGAGCTTTTATTATGCGCAGTATGAATCGAATCTGAATTTCACAATTGGCGGCCTCCCCTTGTTAGTGAACACAAGGAATTTATGGTTTTGTGGATTCCACACTTCAATCATATTTCTCCTAAGATGAAATTTCATTCAGCAACTCAGGTTTGCCTAATAGGTATGAATAGAAGTCAGTGCAACTGTATTTACTGATGTTTAAAAAGGTCAGTAAAATACACTTAACGCTCCTCACCGTAAATCTATTCCTCTCATCTGTCCACTGTGACGATAGTAAGCTGAAAACTCTTTCAACATTTGCATTGTGTGCAGGGAGTGAAAAGAAGTACTGAACTGTTCATTACACTGGCAGGATCTGCAAAACCTACACCATTTTTCATGTGCCATCAACTGATTCCATTGTTCACTGTCTGTTTCCACTTGTTGTTTTACAAATGACTGTATATGAACTATTTCATCAAATAAGAGGCTGTCATTTATTAGAATGCCCTTTTCATTTAGCCACATTAAAGTATTTTTAACTACTGACCATTCTGGTGGTTCTGTGAGCATCATCCATGAGAATACAGAAAACTGTATTCCCTGTAACCATGAGGATAAATAGTCTACTGAAGCATCATAAAACGTTGATACTGCTATGTCAAATTTCTTAACAGACTGGTCATCATTCAGCAGTTTTTTTTACACTTAGTGGTACAAAATGTTCATGCTTCCTAGAATTTAGACTTGTTAAAGCTTTATTTAAGACTACTAATACTTCACGTATGGAATTATTCTATTTCTCAATGCTCAGAATGGATTATTGGAAAACACTCATTTGTGAATGTACAAAAAGTAAATAACATTCATCTATAGGAAAAAACTCTTTAAGATTGCAGGGCACTTTGAGTTACACTGTGACAAAAAGTAAGATTTCAAAGGTTCATACATTTTCAAGATCCTTTCTATAGCTGGCAACAATGAAAGCCACCTTGTTTTGGAAAAGGAAAGTAATTTTTTGTGACATCAACAAATTCACAGAATTCAGTGAGTTCTGCAACACGAATAGAAAAAATATGAAAATGGTTGTACAACTTCATGACAATGCAGTCAATGTCAACAGGTAAAACATCACAAGCACTTTGAAGTGTATTATGTACAACATGAGCTGGACAACCTATGACAACAATGTTAGAGTTTTTTAGTGTTTCTTTCAGATGAGTGAAACCATTATTACCCTCTTTCTTCATTAACCCCCCAAAATTACAGTTACCATTGTGTGCACCAAATGCAACACACTTTGAGATGATACTGGATGACTGTATAACATGAGAAAGATAATTGGAAATTGTTTCTGACTTTTCGCTCTGCAATTAATCACGATCAAGCAATTTCGTCTGCAGTCCACCCTCACTTACAGAAAAATACCGAACTATCACAGGAAAAGTTAGATATTGAAAAGATATTGAAAAGTTAGATATTGAAAAGTATTTTGCTCTGTTTACAGCAGCTATTACCTGTTTCTGGGACTGCGGAGCTATAACATTGTTGATAATTGCTTCACACTTTGTTCTTCAACACGAAACATTTTCTGCAATCTTAGAATGAGGAAAAAATTTTTAGTTTAGTTGAACACTGCAGTCATTAGAACGATAGCTTTGGTGGTGTTTAACAACATGGAATGACAGGGTTCCTTCTGCTGCAGCTACATTTTTCTGTTCCTGTGTATATGAAGTTACAAAATATCTCGCCATTTTTTGCGAGGAACCAGCCGATCGAAGATTCTTCCTGTGTTTCTCTGATTCCATATGATGCCTGAGATCAGCAGCACCACCATGAGACACGGATACAGCACGTTAAGTACCTTACATTTTGCTGAACAGTCATTGTCTGTAGCAGTGAAGAAAGGAAATTTCCTCTGAAGCTCTTCCGAAAACTTTGATTTTCGTTTCGGCATCGCCACGACGTGCTAGCACTTCACGAAACTGATACTGACGAGGGAACCTCCCCATCGCACCCCCCTCAGATTTAGTTAAAAGTTAGCAGAGTGGATAGGCCTTGAAAAACTGAACACAGATCAATCGAGAAAACAGGAAGAAGTTGTGTGCAACAATGAAAAAAATTAGCAAAATATACGAACTGAGTAGTCTACGTGCAACATATGCAACTTCAAGGGTAACACGCAGCAAGGAGCGCTGTAGCCTTGTGGTTAGCGTGAGTTGCTGTGGAATGAGTGGTCTAAGGTTCAAGTCTTCCCGCGGCTGAAAATTTTAATTTTTTGTTTTCAGACAATTATTATCTGTCCGTCTGTCCGTGCGATGCGATCACTTTTTTGGGAGTGATAATCACATCCACAAGAAAAGCTAAATCGGGCAAGGTAGAATAATCTTTTTACCCATTTGCCAAGTGTGCAAGTTAGGTGGGTCGACAACATATTACTGTCATGTGACGCACATGCCGTCAACAGTATCGTATAGAATACATCAGACGTGTTTTCCTGTGGAGGAATCGGTTGATCTATGACCTTGCGATGAAATGTTTTCAGTTCCCATTGGAGAGGCACGTCCTTTCGTCTACTAATCGCACGGTTTTGCGGTGCGGTCGCAAAACACAGACACTAAACTTATTACAGTGAACAGAGACGTCAATGAACGAACGGACAGATCATAACTTTGCGAAAATAAAGAAAGTAAAATTTTCACTCAGGGGAGGACGTGAACCGTGGACCTCCTATTCCGCAGCTACTCACGCTAACCACAAGACCACGGCGCTCCTGGCTGCAAGTCACCCTTGTAGTTGCATATGTTCACGTGGACTACTCAGTTCGTATATTTTGCTAATTTTTTTCATAGTTCCACACAACTTCTTCCTGTTTTCTCGATTGATCTGTGTTCAGTTTTTCAAGGCCTATCCACTGTTCCAACTTATAGCTAAATCTGAGGGGGGTGCGATTGGGAGGTTCCCTTGTGAGTGCTGACAACATGGCTGCTTGGTTCAGTGACCGTTTTTAAGTTCAAATAGAAACAAATGAGCCCTCGGTCACTATTATTTTTAGTCTTATTGACCACGTTTCAACACTTCTAAGAGTACCTTCATCAAAATTAAAACAATTAAAATTTCCTATGACATAGTTACAAATTTATAGGAAAAGACATTTTTTGTATAAAAAGTGTAAGTACTGACTAACAATAAAAGACAGAGGCAGTACTTACATGTCACACATAAAGTCCTTCTGGCTTGTTAATTTTTTATATGTGACTTGTAAGTACTGCCTCTGTCTTTTATTGTTAGTCAGTACTTACGCTTTTTATACAAAAAATCTCTTTTCCTATAAATTTGTAACTAGAGTAAGGTGGGGTAAATCCGACCTAGTAATTTCTTGTGTCTATAAAACGCTTATCCGAGGTCGGGTCTTAACGTTATATGCGTTAAATTATAGGTAATATAAAGGAGCAACTGTTTGCAAAATATTTTTGTTTTACCATCAATAGTTTTTGAGATATCCGTATTTTAAGAAACGTCCATTTTTGCCATTTGCAAAAATGGTTGGGGTAAATACAGCCACCTGTTTGTTTGGCTGATTTTGCACAGAAATAGTTCAAAATGAACGTTTTTTTGAGAAAAAATTATAAACAATTATGTGTGTTTACATAAATGAACAAAACGTATTCCAAAAATAATGTTTAGAGTACTAAATGTACTGAACGTTAAATGAATGTAAATTTAATTGGAAAAAGATTACATCATTGCACGGCGGTGCAACAGCAATCTCGATCTCGGAATGTTAAAATCATGAGCGACAGCTCGTAAAGACATTCCCATTTGCATTGCAGCAACTGCTCGGCGAATATAGTTTTGACTGCGTTTGGTCGTTTTTCGTTTGTAATTTCCTACCATTTTCCTAAAAAAAAAACAAAAATTCACTTTGTTTCCATAAATAAATAATTCCATAATCATAAACGTTAAGAAATATGCGATCTGATTTACCCCACCATTTAGCGGTCGGATTTACCCCACCATCCCATTTTTCATTTAACACACATAGAAACAATTCCCCCCCCCCCCCCCTCCATGAACCATGGACCTTGCCGTTGGTGGGGAGGCTTGCGTGCTTCAACAATACAGATAGCCGTACCGTAGGTGCAACCACAACGGAGGGGTATCTGTTGAGAGGCCAGACAAACGTGTAGTTCCTGAAGAGGGGCAGTAGCCTTTTCAGTAGTTGCAGAGGCAACAGTCTGGATGATTGGCTGATCTGGCCTTGTAACACCAACCAAAACGGCTTTGCTGTGCTGGTACTGCAAACAGCTGAAAGCAAGGGGAAACTACAGCCGTAATTTTTCCCGTGGGCATGCAGCTTTACTGTATGGATAAATGATGATGGCGTCCTCTTGGGTAAAATATTCCGGAGGTAAAATAGTCCCCCATTCGGATCTCCGGGCGGGGACTACTCAAGAGGACGTCGTTATCAAGAGAAAGAAAATTGGCGTTCTACGGATCGGAGCGTGGAATGTCAGATCCCTTAATCGGGCAGGTAGGTTAGAAAATTTAAAAAGGGAAATGGATAGATTAAAGTTAGATATAGTGGGAATTAGTGAAGTTCGATGGCAGGAGGAACAAGACTTTTGGTCAGGTGAATACAGGGTTATAGATACAAAATCAAATAGGGGTAATGCAGGAGTAGGTTTAATAATGAATAAAAAAATAGGAGTGCGGGTAAGCTACTACAAACAGCACAGTGAACGCATTATTGTGGCCAAGATAGACACGAAGCCCACGCCTGCTACAGTAGTACAAGTTTATATGCCAACTAGCTCTGCAGATGATGAAGAAATTGATGAAATGTATGATGAAATAAAAGAAATTATTCAGGTAGTGAAGGGAGACGAAAATTTAATAGTCATGGGTGACTGGAATTCGACAGTAGGAAAAGGAAGAGAAGGAAAAGTAGTAGGTGAATATGGATTGGAGCTAAGAAATGAATGAGGAAGCCGCCTGGTAGAATTTTGCACAGAGCATAACTTAATCATAGCTAACACTTGGTACAAGAATCATGAAAGAAGGTTGTATACATGGAAGAACCGTGGAGGTTTCAGATAGATTATATAATGGTAAGACATAGATTTAGGAACCAGATTTTAAACTGTAAGACATTTCCAGGGGCAGATGTGGACTCTGACCACAATCTATTGGTTATGAACTGTAGATTAAAAATGAAGAAACTGCAGAAAGGTGGGAATTTAAGGAGATGGGACCTGGATAAACTGAAAGAACCAGAGGTTGTACAGTGTTTCAGGAAGAGCATAAGGGAACAATTGACAAGAATGGGGGAAAGAAGTACAGTAGAAGAAGAATGGGTAGCTTTGAGGAATGAAATAGTGAAGGCAGCAGAGGATCAAGTAGGTAAAAAGACGAGGTCTAGTAGAAATCCTTGGGTAACAGAAGAGATACTGAATTTAATTGATGAAAGGAGAAAATATAGAAATGCAGTAAGTGAAGCAGGCAAAAAGGAATACAAACGTCACAAAAAATGAGATAGACAGGAAGTCCAAAATGGCTAAGCAGGGATGGCTAGAGGACAAATGTAATGATGTAGAGGCTTATCTCACGAGGGGTAAGATAGATACTGGCTACAGGAAAATTAAAGAGACCTTTGGAGAAAAGAAAACCACTTGTATGAATATCAAGAGCTCAGATGGAAACCCAGTTCTAAGCAAAGAAGGGAAAGCAGAAAGGTGGAAGGAGTATATAGAGGGTCTATACAGGGGCGATGTTCTTGAGGACAATATTATGGAAATGGAAGAGGAGGTAGATGAAGATGAAATGGGAGATATGATACTGTGTGAAGAGTTTGACAGAGCACTGAAATACCTATGTCGAAATAAGGGCCCGGGAGTACACAACATTCCATTAGAACTATTGACAGCCTTGGGAGAGCCAGGCCTAACAAAACTCTACCATCTGGTGAGCAAGATGTATTAGACAGGCGAAATTCCCTCAGACCTCAAGAAGAATATAATAATTCCAATCCCAAAGAAAGCAGGTGCTGACATCGGGGAAGATCAGTTTGGATTCCGTAGAAATATTGGAACACGTGAGGCAATACAGACCTTACGACTTATCTTAGAAGAAAGATTAAGGAAAGGCAAACCTACGTTTCTAGCATTTGTAGACTTAGAGAAAGCTTTTGACAATGTTGACTGGAATACTCTCTTTGAAATTCTAAAGGTGGCACGGGTAAAATACAGGGAGCGAAAGGCTATTTACAATTTGTACATAAACCAGACGGCAGTTATAAGAGTCGAGGGGCATGAAAGGGAAGCAGTGGTTGGGAAGGGAGTGAGACAGGGTTGTAGCCTCTCCCCAATGTTATTCAATCTGTATATTGAGCAAGCAGTAAAGGAAACATAAGAAAAGTTCGGAGTAGGTATTAAAATCCATGGAAAAGAAATAAAAACTTTGAAGTTCGCCGATGACATTGTATTTCTGTCAGAGACAGCAAAGGACTTGGAAGAGCTGTTGAACGGAATGGACAGTGTCTTGAAAGAAAGATATATGATGAACATCAACAAAAGCAAAACGAGGATAATGGAATGTAGTCGAATTAAGTCGGATGATGCTGAGGGAATTGGATTAGGAAATGAGGCACTTAAAGTAGTAAAGGAGTTTTGCTATTTGGGGAGCAAAATAACTGATGATGGTCGAAGAAGTGAGGATATAAAATGTAGACTGGCAATGGCAAGGAAAGCGTTTCTGAAGAAGAGAGATTTGTTAACATCGAGTATAGATTTAAGTGTCAGGAAGTCGTTTCTGAAAGTATTTGTATGGAGTGTAGCCATGTATGGAAGTGAAACATGGACGATAAATAGTTTAGACAAAAAGAGAATACAAGCTTTCGAAATGTAGTGCTACAGAAGAATGCTGAAGATTAGATGGGTAGATCACATAACTAATGAGGAGGTATTGAATAGAATTGGGGAGAAGAGGAGTTTGTGGCACAACTTGACTAGAAGAAGGGATCGGTTGGTAGGACATGTTCTGAGGCATCAAGGGATCACCAATTTGGTACTGGAGGGCAGCGTGGAGTGTAAAAATCGTAGAGGGAGACCAAGAGATGAATACACTAAGCAGATTCAGAAGGATGTAGGTTGCAGTAGGTACTGGGAGATGAAGAAACTTGCACAGGATAGGGTTGCATGGAGAGCTGCATCAAACCAGTCTCAGGACTCAAGACCACAACAACAACACGTGAATAAATAGTTGCCACTATTTAATTTCCAACCCTCGTATATGTCAGTGTTTCCTACGTATAGCTGGAACAGAGAGGCGAAATGTTTCCCCAGTTTCTAAGTCGGTGCTTCACAATTATACCGAAATTTTCTCTCTGGTCGGAGCTCAGTATTATCTACTACGTGTATGATGTCGGCGCAGAAAGGAAGTGAAGTAAAGTTCAAGACACAGCACCGCATTATATCAGTCTTCCTAGGCAAACGGACGCCAACTCTAGAGCTAAGTGGAATTTGCCCCACGGCGCGTTCAACGTGCAGCTCTGCGTAGTATTGACTCGGGCCGGCAGCAGAGCAAACAGGATTTATGCACACTGCACCTAGCAAATAAGCCAGGAGATACTGCGTAGCTATGCCAACAGTCCATTTTAATTACCGAGTTAACGAGATGCAAGGCGGAATATTCTCGTTGTTTTGTTTGTCTTTGGTCAAGTAACGGAATGATGTCCAAGCATTAAGAAAGACCTTGTAAACAGAAACTAATGATAGTGATAGTAGCCTAGACAAAATCAGCTGCTCGTAATTGTGCAGAATTGTGCTCTTTTGTTTATTTATTGTATCATCCTGCATACCCAAAGTGGGAGGGCAGTGCTCTGTCAACATACACGGCCGAAAAAAAATGCAACACGCTCAAAGACAAGACCATTTTCATCATTAATTATTTATTTATTTATATACACGTCAAGTTCCGTAGGACCATATTCGGGAGCAACTCTCCAAGGTCATCTTACTTGTCAGTACATGAAATCACAACATAAAGTAACAGCCGGCCGCGGTGTTCTAGCGGATCTAGGCGCTCAGTCCGGAACCGCGCGACTGCTACGGTCGCAGGTTCGAATCCTGCCTCGGGCATGGATGTGTGTGATGTCCTTAGGTTAGTTAGGTTTAAGTAGTTCTAAGTTCTAGGGGACTTATGACCACAGCAGTTGAGTTCCATAGTGCTCAGAGCCATTTGAACCATTTTTTTTTTTTTGCCAGTGTCAAAATACCCAGACTAGTGAACAGAGGTCGACAAGAGGTTCGGGAAATTACACCACTTCTTGTCCAAACCGCCCCTTTCTGAGCCAAATATATCCTTTTAGAATGAGAAAAGTTGCTCCAAAACCATACGACATAAGCGAATGAAAATAAGCAAAGTAGATTAATTTTCTTGCCGAACGATCACTAATTTCAGATATCGTTCGAATAGTAAAAATGGCAGCATTAAACCTTTGAACAAGATCCTGGACGTGGGCTTTCCACGACAGTTTACTATCTATCTGAACACCTAGAAATTTGAGCTGTTCAGTTACACTAGTCATACGCCCATTCTGTGGAATTAGAACATTGGGTTTTCTTGAACTGTGGTGAGTCTTCCTGTGATTTAGCTTTAGAGTATTTTCTACAAGCCATAAACTTCTGTTATGAACTGCACTGTTTGAAACCGAGCCAATGTTGCACACAAAATCTTTAACTACCAACTAGCTAGTGTCATCAGCAAACAGAAATATTTTAGAGTTACCCGTAATACTAGAGGCCATATCACTTATATAAATGCCCCACACTGATCCCTGGGGCAACCCCCACTTGATCGTACCCCACTCAGACCCCACATCACAGCCATTCTCAACACTGTGAATAATGACGTATTGCTGTCTGTTGTTAAAGTAGGAGGTGAACCAATCGCGAGCTACTCCCCATATCCCGTAATGGTCCAACTTCTGGAGCAATATTTTGTGATCAACACAATCAAACGCCTGAGTTAAATCAAAAAAACATGCGTAGTGTTCGAAACCTTTTGTTTAACCTATCCAGTACCTCACAGAGAAAAGAGACTATAGCATTTTCAGTTGTTAAACGACTTCTAAAGCCGAACTGTATATTTGATAGCAAATTATGTGATACGAAATGATCGATTATCCTTACATACACAGCCTTTTCAATAACTGTAGCAAACACTGATGGCATAGAAATACATCTAAAATTGTCTACATTTTCCCATTCTCCCTTTTTATAAAGCGGCTTTACTACTGAGTAATCGTTCAGGAAACTGACCATTCCTAAAGAAAAAATACAAGTATGGCTAAGTACAGGGCTAACGTGTGCAGCACAGTACTTTAATATTCTGCAAGGCATTCTATCATATCCATGAGGGTCCTTAGTCTTCAGGGATTTTATTACTGACTCAATCTTCCCCTTGTCAGTATCAGAGAGGAGTACTTCAGACATCAGTCTCAGAAAGACATTTTCCAAGAGAGTTATAAGATTCTCTGTAGAAACTAAATTTTTATTTAATTCACCAGCAATGCTCAGAAAATGATTGTTAAATACTGTACATATACGTGATTTATCAGTAACAGAAATATTTTTGCTGCGAACTGACTTTATATCGTCGACCTTGTGCTGCTGACCAGACAGTTCCTTCACAACTGACCATATAGTTTTAATTTTATCCTGTGACTTAGTTATTCTATTTGCGCACCACATACTGTTTGCCTTCCTAACAACTTTTTTAAGCACCTTACAATACTGTTTGTAATGGGCAACTGTAGCTTGATTGTGACTACTAACATTTTGATATAATTCCCGCTTTGCTCCACATGATATCCTTATCCCACTAGTCAGCCACCCAGCCTGCCTTTTACTGCTGGTACCCCGTTCAGAACGGGTAAAAGGTGCCCAAACAGTCGCGTCAACACGCAATATGCGACATGTCAGTTGCTTTATGGGCAACAAACGTAAACCTGCACGTCACCATAGTCCTGGAGTAGATTCCCCTACTACAGCAGTCGCAGACATCAGGCGAATCCTGTCAGCACTGGAGCCATCGACTTGGAGGAAGTACGTCAAGTAGTTTTGATGGTGGTTCACCGGAATTTTAACCGTAACGTATGAGCAAGACAAATGAAGGGTCATCATTACGAGACGTTTCCGGTGCTCTGCCTGCCAATATTCATAGATAAAAACCACCCCTTTGAGACAGTACCCATAGTGGACCCAATTTTGGATCTATAGGATCACCATTGGATTGGGTTAACCGTGGTAGGCTCTCTGTATCTTGAACGACCTAGTTTCTCCTAAGTTCCTGTCCATCGAGATTAACTTCCAATTAGTATGACGCCCGTTGCCAAACTTTTCGCTGTACATTTGTTCGGCTCTTCAGTCATTGCATACTGTTGTGTCCACATAAAACCTCACTCACTTCCAAGCGCAATTAGAAAGCTAAGAGACACAGAGATGTGCAGTTTGCGGCATCGTGTGAAACAACTCAAAAATTTTTGTACCAAAAATTAGCACACATCTACGTGTGCTGTTTTCGTAAGCCGTACAATGTCTAGACATACAACCCATGTGTGCACAAGCTTCCCTGGGGTGATGGAGGCTGCTGCATCCACATTTCTTCTTCACAGATCTCCAAGGTCACGTACAGGCGAGACAAATACAATGCTGTTCACATGACCCCACAGGACGAAAGCTAGAGGGATATCGCGTTAGTCGCTCTATTGGTCCATCACGTCACATCCATCTCTGTGAAGATCCTCGGTCCAAGAAGTCACGGACATGTAAACTGCTGTGTGGTGGTGCACTGTCCTGATGGAAGATCGCATTTGGCTAGTTGCTCAAGCCTGTGCAGGTAATTGGCTTCTGTCGCTCTTCGCTTGCTGAAAAAAAAAAGACCCTACTGTGTTGTGTTTTATCACGCTCACCTTTTCGCTGTCTCTGAGTGGTTCCCAACAAATTGTTTTTTTTTTTTTTTCGAACCCCATATGCGAATGTCGTGACGATGAAACTTCCAACGTATGTGGAAGGCTGCTTCGTCATAGAAAACGACATTTTCTAGACAGTTGGGTTCTTTGCCTGATCCGACCGAAAATCTCAAAAGCGCATTCTTGCCGAAGCTGGAAATCGACTCACTCCAATGGATGCGCAATTTGAGCTTTTTAAGCGTGCAGGTGAAGTAGTTTATTACACAGACTAAAAACTGTTCAGCGAGAGATATTTGCCTCTCGTAATGCACGGCGAACTCAATTTGATCGGCTTCTTTGGAAGGCCTCTGATGTCCTCTATCATTTCATCAGATGTGCATTTGCTGCCAGACCTCTGTTTACACTACCTGTGACTAGGAACCTGTCGTACGATGCCTTGATTATCTTAATGTGTGGTGGACCCCTTTGAAATTCGCGTCTGAAATTTCTTTGGACAGCAATACTTCCGCGTACCACACCATGCATTCGCTTCTCTTGATGTGTAGTCATTTCTAGTATCTTTTCACCTGAAACAAAACAAAAGGAAATGTTTAGAAAAAAAATCTACACACAAATTTTTGAATTGCTTTATATGATGCCGCAAACCGTAAGTATTTATGTCACATAGTTTCATTCTTAGTTGCATTTGGAAATCAAGGAGATTTCCTGCGAACACCGTTATATCAAATACAGGTCTTCAAGATCCATTAACGAACATCGATTCATTTTTGACAACCAATCGTCAGCTGTAAACTGCGGAAAAACATCGCAATGCACACATCATAGGTGGTTGAGTATTACTTTTCAAGACACTCCACCAACAGTCCAGCAATACGTTATTTGCAAAGAAACATAACCACGTTATAGACTTACTCTTTATTCGCACGAAGTAATGGCCGCTATCGACAGGGGATCTCAGGTTGATACCGTATTTCTGGATTTCCGGAAAGCTTTTGACACCGTTCCTCACAAGCGACTTCTAATCAAGCTGCAGGCCTATGGGGTATCGTCTCAGTTGTGCGACTGGACTCCTGTCAGGAAGGCCGCAGTTCGTAGTAATAGACGGCAAATCATCGAGCAAAACTGAAGTGATATCAGGTGTTCCTCAGGGAAGCGTCCTGGGACCTCTGTTGTTCCTGATCTATATAAATGACCTGGGTGACAATCTTAGCAGTTCTCTTAGGTTATTCGCAGATAATGCTGTAGTTTACCATCTAGTAAGGTCATCCGAAGACCAGTATCAGTAGCAAAGCGTTTTAGAAAAGATTGCTATATGGTGTGGCAGGTGGCAGTTGACGCTAAATAACGAAAAGTGTGAGGTGATCCACATGAGTTCCAAAAGAAATCCTTTGGAATTCGATTACTCTATAAATAGTACAATTCTCAAGGCTGTCAATTCAACTAAGTACCTGGGTGTTAAAATCACGAACAACTTCAGTTGGAAAGACCACATAGATAATATTGTGGGGAAGGCGAGCCAAAGGTTGCGTTTCATTGGCAGGACACTTAGAAGATGCAACAAGTCCACTAAAGAGACAGCTTACACTACACTCGTTCGTCCTCTGTTAGAATATTGCTGCGCGGTGTGGGATCCTTACCAGGTGGGATTGACGGAGGACATCGAAAGGGTGCAAAAAAGGGCAGCTCGTTTTGTATTATCACGTAATAGGGGACAGAGTGTGGCAGATATGATACGCGAGTTGGGATGGAAGTCATTGAAGCAAAGACGTTTTTCGTCGCGGCGAGATCTATTTACGAAATTTCAGTCACCAACTTTCTCTTCCGAATACGAAAATATTTTGTTGAGCCCAACCTACATAGGTAGGAATGATCATCAAAATAAAATAAGAGAAATCAGAGCTCGAACAGAAAGGTTTAGGTGTTCGTTTTTCCCGCGCGCTGTTCGGGAGTGGAATGGTAGAGAGATAGTATGATTGTGGTTCGATGAACCCTCTGTCAAGCACTTAAATGTGAATTGCAGAGCAGTCATGTAGATGTAGATGCACAATATGCTCATAACTCATTTAGGACATTCATTTCCTATCCTTGTCTCCATAAGTCAGGAAACAGAGGCGGTCCTAGCCTATCCGTCGCTGAGGTGCGAGCATTATCTTGGCGCCCCCTCCTCCTCCCCCCCCCCCTCACTCCCCCCCCCCCCCCCACTCCTCCCCCTTCCACCCTCCGCCACTAGATGGTGAAGATGACTAGCGGAGCTGCTAATTCACTCCTACTATTCCAAAATTTATTGGCATGATTTTGTTTTAGCATTTAGGAAAAAACACACATTATTGAATCTTCATTTACTATCGCACATACAGAACAAAAATAGAATTGCCCATTCAGTTTTAAAAGAAAATAACAATAAAATATCTACAGAAAATCCACTTCTCGAGTTTCTGTACTCGCAAAATCCGCCATAATGTCATTGGTTTCAACAATGATGTCGTGTTCAGTACTAATCAAAGGTAAATAGGTTAGTCTACTTTGCGACAACGTTTTTTATTATTTTTAATGTAGGAAAGGGACTTTCACTGCGAGCTGTTGTGAAATTCGGAAATACTGAAAATAAACTGTTTGAAAATAAACAATTTAATGTGTCCAGTGAGGTTGTGCAATCATCTACGAATAATGGTAAGGTACTATTTCAGTAAACAGACCGTTTTCATTAATATCAGAATTGACGCCGCTGCTCAGTTTATTTTTTAACACTGAAGAGAGCCTTCTTCTTTCTTCTGGATCCATTTTTTCCAACTATATAAATTCTGTAGAAAAGAGAAAGCCGCGTGGTTTTCATTTAAAAAATCGAAACGTTCGTCAAATTTTGTTAACCCTGTGTCCAGAAAAAAAAGTGTTCAAATGGCTCTGAGCACTACGGGACTTAACATCTGAGGTCATCACTCCCCTAGAACTTAGAACTACTTAAAGCGAACTGGCCTAAGGACATCACACACATCCATACCCGAGGCAGGATTCGAAACTGCGACTATAGCGGTCGCGTGGTTCCGGACTGAAGCGCCCAGAACCGGCAAATGAACATATAAAACTTCATTTTTTTAAGGGGTGCAAGCGATCGGAAAAAGAAACTTTCTGGTGCACAGAGCAGAAAAAGAAAACTTAAGAAAGAAGAGAATTTAAAATTGGTTACTAGTTACTTAGAAAGAGTGACGAAGAAAGGGTGACGAAGAGATGATTCACACAGTGAAGAAGTAGCTTCGTGGGCAGAGCAAGGAGTGACAGCCCTCGTGTCTCAGTGTAGGAAGGAGATTACGTGGAAAAATAGGGAGCGTAAAAGAAACATAATTTTTTCTTGGTTGTACGTTTCATTATGCTCAATAAATAGCTGTTGAAGAAAAAAACATGATGCATTACTTTCTGGGCGACCTCGTACATCTGTGGCATCGATGGACAAAGACGCCTCAATGTCGGAGACCGTGGACATCGCTAGTTTAGCAGCTTCGTTACACCGACGGTAACTACTTCACGTGACCAATGGCCACGCACGTCGGTCGCCTGGGGAACTCGGCTTATCGCATATCGCCATTACTACGGCCCGCAACGCGGGCTGAAGTCAGTTTCGCTCCGGGTAGCCAACTCAAGCACAGCGTGTTGCTATCCATGCCTCGCTACCGTCTTCTCACCGCCGCTGCACGACATTGCTACGTCATCTGGACTCTGCCGAAATCGTCACATCGAGCCGCTGTATAGCCGTGGGACTTCATTAGCAGCTGTCGACGATAGGTGATAGACTGTGAAACGTTTCTCAGGTTGTATTTGCTATTGCAGCTTATGTCGTGTGGAAGGTCAAAACTTGTTCATGTTACTTACTACACAGCGTCGTTGAGTGCATTATGTGGCAGGCGCAGTATTTCTGGAACTTCCAGGAGTCAGTTTCTTCTACTTCCCTCATTTTGTTGAATACTACAAATTTTCCTGATACTGAGATTCGGCGAATTACATCTACATCTGCGTAATTACTCTGCAGTTCACAACTAAGCGCCTTGCAGAGGGTTCATCGAACCACCTTTAAGTAGCCTTGGGAGGGCAAGCCATGACAAAACTCATCCATCTGCTGTGGAAGATGTACGAGAGTGGCGAAATACCCACAGACTTCAAGACGGTTGTAGGCCTAGTAATTCCAATTCCAAAGAAAGCAGGTGGTGGCAGGTGTGAATATTACTGATCTATCAGTTTGATAAGTCATAGCTGCAAAATACTAAGACGAATTATTTATAGAAGAATAGAAAAACTGACAGAGTCCGACCTCGGGGAAGATCAGTTTGAATTCCACAGAGATGTAGGAAGACGCAAGGCAATACTCGCCTTATGACTTCTCCAAGAAGACAGGTTAAGGAAAGGCAGACCTATGTTACGACTTGTTCAGAAACGAGACGGCAGTTATAAGAGTCAAAGAGCATGAAAGGGATGCAATGGTTGAGAAGGGAATGAGACACGGTTGTAACCTATCTTTGATGTTATTCAGTCTGTACATTGAGCAAGCAGTAAGGGAGACCAAAGAAAAATTTGGAGTAGGAATTAAAGTTCAGGAAGGAGAAATAAAAACTTCGATGTTTTCCGATGACGTTGTAATTCTGATCAGAGACAGCAAAGGACGGAAGAGCAGTTGGACGGAATGGGCAGCGTCTTGAGATGAGAATAGAAGATGAATCTCAACAAACGCTGTTTGTAGCACGCTTACCAACTTACAGGATAACGGCACGAAATTTCGATTTGTTATTACAAATTTAAGGTTTTCATTTGACTCACCCTCGTAGGTGCTGCGGCAGAGCCTCAAGGAGAGTGATCAGATTGTTCTCAACGGTGGGAAGTGATGAGATCTGAGTGTGGTGAGCAATATGGCGGCGGGGATTGTCGTGTGGCAGAACGGTCCCTCTCCTGAGAATGGCACTACTTTTGTTTTGGATTGCACTGCACAGTTTCTTTTAGATCTCACAATGACTGTCTGCGTTGACTGTACTACCCAGAGGCAAAAATCGTCAAGCAGAACACCCTGCCTATCCCAAAACACTGTGGTCGTAACTATTCGGGCGGAAATTGTTTGGTGGAACTTCAATTTCTTAGGTGATGTTGAATGTCTCCGTTAAAAGGACTGGTGTTACGGCTCCGGTGTACGTGGGCACTGGCTTAAAAATTTGCTCCCTTCGACAAAATACCTCTGGAGGAAAGTCATTAAACTTGCTACAAGACTGGTTTTAGGGAACTGTCAGCATTTTTGGAAACCAACATGCGCACGTCTTGAAGTACTGTAAGCATTCTGTGACAGTTTCACACACAACACTTCTTGAAACGTGAAGAAATGTAAGCTTACGCTATGTGAGAATGATGAAATCGTGTAGCGTCTGTCTTCTAGCTTGTTTTTTTTTTTTTGTCGACTTTCTGCTGCAGGTCTTCAGTAATTACGGACGGTGCGCACTTTTCATTTCCCATCATGTACATTTGTGCGGCTCCCTTTATGCTCTGCACAACTTTCTAATCACTCTAGCATTATAGCGTTTTCTCCGTGCCCTTTACTAATCTACCGACCAATTTCGGCATGTTTCACGTCTGTTGCTTGTAAGAAACAAATAACAGCGTGTATTTTACAGTCAGCGGCAATTTCAATTGGCTGAACTATACACGCATAAACAAAGGTTCATGGAAGTGGCAGCTATCGTAATGGCGTTTCTGGATAGCGAACAGGTGAAGACACTTTGCGATCATGCGCAATACGATGACCTCAATGCTATAACGGCTGTATTTCAAAACGGTACTTAGTTTAAAAATGTGCCTCGTAGTTTCTTTGACAAAAGGGAACTAGTCGGTACCTGCACACCTGAAGGCATTTCGAGATTCTGCCTTTCATTTCAATGGTATTAAATAGATTAATCATACACACAGATAGCCTCGTCCCATGTAAAATCGCTGAGTAGGGCTTCCATCCAGTTACTTGTTGACCAGTGTGGTGTGGCAGTTGAACATTGCAAAGCGAAAGCCGAAGTTTTAAATTTCACGTTCAAGAAATCATTCAGGCAGGAGAATAGTACAAACATACCGTCGTGCGACCATCGAAAAAGACTCCGTATGGACGACATAGTAGGAAGCATCCCTATAACAGAGAAGCAATTGAAGGAGTTGAAAACAAATAAGTCACCAGGTCCTGATGGAATCTCAGTTTAGTTTTCCGAAGAGTATTCCATGGCATTGGCCCCTTACTGAACTTGCATTTATCGCGAATTTCTCGCCCAGCGCAAAGTCCCCAGCGAATGGAAAGAAGCGCAGGTTACTCCTGTGTATAAGAACGGACCCGCAAAATTGCTGACCAATATCCATAACATCAGTTTGCTGCAGAATCTTTGAACATATTCTCACTTCTAATACAATAAATTTTCTTCAGAGCTAGATGCCTATGTCCACGAATCAGCATGGTTTTAGAAAGCATGGCTTGTGCGAAACACAGCTTGTCCTTTTCTCGCATGACATACTACGAACTACGGACAAAGGGCAACAGCCAGGTTCCATATTTCTAGATTTCCGGAAAACGTTTGACGCGGTGCTCCATTAGGGGCTGTTAAAGAAGGTGCGAGCATCTTGAATACGTTCACAGAAATGTGAGTGCCTCGACGACTTCTTAAGTTACAGAATCCAGTATGTTTTCCTCGACGGCGAATGCTTTTTAGAGACAATGGTACCGTCAGGAGTGCTCCAGGGAAGTGTGATAGGACCGCTGCAATTCTCTATATACATAAATGACTTGGCGGACAAGGTGGGCAGCAATCTGGCGTTGTCTGCTGACAATACTGTGGTGTGCGGTAAGGTGTCGTCGTGGAGTATTGTAAGAGGATATAAGATGATTTAGAGAAAATTTCGTGTGATGAATGGCAGGTAGCTCTAAATGTAGCAAAAATGTGGGTTAATACGAGTGAGTAAAAAGACAGGAAGAACAAACCCTTAATGTTCGCATACAGCATCAGTAATGTCCTACTTGACACTGTCACGTCATTTAAATATCTGGGCGTAGCGTTGCAAAGCGATATGAGATGGAATGAGAATGTGAGGATTGTACGAGGGTAATCCCAAAAGTAAGATCTCCTATTTTTTATAAGTACAGAACTCTGTTTGTGTGGCATTTGGTCACACTGTTATGAAGAGTGCTTCACACGCTGTGTGTAAACATGCGCACGCCGCGCTGAGGTGCTCAGTCTTGGCTTGGCAGGCGTTGAGAATGGAGCTCCCGTTGGATGTTACCGCCAAGTGCGAATTCCGCGCAGTTATTCGGTTTTTGAATGCAAAGGGCACTGCGCCGATTGAAATCCATCGCCAATTCACGGAAGTGTATGGTTAGCCGTGCATGGATGTCAAAAAAGTTCCTAAGTGGTGTAGAGAGTTTGCAGCTGATCGGATAGAAATTCACGACGAACAAAGGAGCGGGAGACCGTCAATTTCTGAGGAGACAGTGTTGAAGGTTGAGCAAAGCATGAGTGTAGATAGGCGGATCACCCTGGATGACCTCTGGACGTTGGTTCCTGAGGTTTCCCGAAGTACCGCTCACAGAATTTTAACGGAAACATTGAGCTAGCGGTAGGTGTGCGCAATTTTGGGTGCCACGCATGCTGACTGAGGACCACATGCGGCAACGAGCTGATGCTTCCCGCGCATTTCTTCACCGCCTTTCAGCCGAACAGGCCAACTTTCTGGACTCAACTGTCACGGTTGACGAAACCTGGGCATCTCACTTTACACCTAAGATCAAGCAACAATCACGCCAGTTCATAACTTCCTGAACAGCATGGCGACGAGCTGGTATGACATGGGCATACTAAAACTGCCACAGCGTCTACAAAAATGCATAGACAGAAATGGTGATTACGTCAGAAAGTAGCTAAATGTTCAATCTGTAAACTGATGTAAACCATTGTAGAAATTAACAGGTCTATGTACTTACAAAAAATAGGAGACCTTTCTTTTGGAATTACCCTCGTACGTTGACAGTTCGATTCAAACGTAGCCCCACAACCATAGTAGTTTCGCAGTCAGAAGGCCTAACGAATACGACGATGTAATTGTTTATTTTACGAAGTTAAAATTCTCAACATCGTTAGGTAAAATTTACACAAACTTCATACTGACGCTTTACGAAGCCGGTCGCGTAATAAGGCCAAAACAGGTCAAATGTGGGAAACAATTCATGCAGCCGCAAATTTTTGTACAGTAGTAGGAAGGAGTGGCATGAACAACATACTAGAAATCCCATCTGCTGAGGGTAGAGTGTGGGTGGAGGTGTGTTTAAAGATCACTTTTGTACATTTTTTCTTGAGTAGCTCGAAAACTACGGCCTGTAGCGGAAACGTATCCCATACAAAATTTAACGACATTAAATTTTCTACAAAAAGGTCCCGTTCGTCTTTTTCTGTAGGACTAATACGTCGCGCGTAGCGAGCGAGAGTATATGAAAACCTCGCGTATAGTTTATAAAGGCCAGATATTACAGTGTAGGTTGCATAAAACGACAACGGTAGGGGCAACTAAATCATCCAGCATAGCCACTGGCGTACCGATAACTGTGCAACACGTTTAAGTAGAATGTGTTTTATTTTCAGACTAGAGGGCAGCACCAGATTTTCCGACATATCTTCCTTCTGTTTCAAGCGACATTCAGATGAATCTGGTTAGAGTTTTAAGGTTTTGTGATACGTGTTAATGTGTTAACAGGGTGACAGGCTCACCAACGTTTTTTGTGAGTGCTCAGCCAGTCACATTTCCTAAGTTGTTATTTTAGCCCTTGTCTCGTATTTATTGTTTTAATTTTAGTTTTAGCACCTATTAGGAGTTTTGCAGACTGGCTCACCCTTGCTTTTTGTAAGTGGTCAACAAGACACATTTCCGAGTGTTGTTATTTTTAGCTCTTCTGTCGTTTTACTTATGTTTTAATCCCAGGTATAGCACCTTTCAACCTTTCTCCGTTGTCTTACGGCGTGTAAGAGCGAATGAATAACGGCCGTGACACACACACACACACACACACACACACACACACACACACACACACACACACAAAAAAAGCGGGACCTGGTAGTGGTTCCCAAAGTTCCTTCCACCACTCGCCGGAGTGTAGACGTAGACGTAGATTCCGTAGTACTAGAAGCTTTCTCTACTATGTTAATTAATGTAACGCAGAATTTGCATCTCTTGTAAGAAGGCAGACCAATACCCCTCAGCTTACTATGGCACACCCTCTCTCTTTTTCATTCTCTATTCATAAGAACTCGGAATTTGTAACTGAAGATGCCAGCTCCATCTTGTGGTCAAATACTTCCTTCGAGCCACGTTGCATCAGTGGAAAATTGCGTTGGAAGTATGTACAAATGCGATTCTGGTAACAGTTCATCCAGGTTAGGTATATAGCTGTTCTGTCACTTAATGAAATTCTGGAACGTACATTAGTATGGTGGCCGTATTTAAATGTGAGTAATGCAAACGTCACCTTACTGAGAAATTCGTTGTGTATTGAGTTTGAGGTAGAAAGTTCTCAGAGCTGCAGAAATGTTTAATCTTTCCTCAGCGACAATATCTGTCCGTAACCAGAGGCAATAATACTCCTAATTCTGTTCGATGCAGTCAGCTCAGTCTTCAGTAGGCGGTCTCTAGCCTGATGACACGAGAACGGACACGCGGGCGGTCAGGTTACCCTTGCTCCCTCAAGATATGCTCGTAGTTTAAGTGGTTAATTAGTGCTTTTGTTGTTTAAGTACTTCTAATTGGTCGAGCGGAGGAAAGGCCAAGCGGCCGCCACAGTTTAACGGTGCCAATACGTTCCTTCCACCGACCAGAATAGAGGTATGTTACGCAGACAGCAACCATTATTACTAACTAAACGCTTCGCAAGTTAAATATTGAACAGAATGACGGTGATTTTTAAGAACTCAGAGCAGGAATATCCACACTGTCACCTACGTCATTCACAAAGATGTACAACGTTAATTATTTTCCAGTAAAAATGAGATATTTCGACAGCGACAAAAGAAATGGACGGGGACTAGGGTTTAACGTCCCGTCGACGACCTCGTCATTACAGACGAAGCACGGGCTCGGGTCGGAGAGGATAGGGAAGAAAATGGACGTTGCACGTGACGTTACTTTTGGAATGTCGTTGTTTTCATTATTAACTACGTGTTTTTGGTTCGTCCCTCGAATATAGTTACATAAAAATTGTTACTCGAGTTCTACATCGCCAGTCGGTATGTTCGAGCGGTTCTAGGCGCTACAGTCTGCAACTGCGCGACCGCTACGGTCGCAGGTTCGAATCCTGCCTTGGGCATGGATGTGTGTGATGTCCTTAGGTTGGTTAGGTTTAAGTAGTTCTAAGTCTAAGGGACTGATGACCTCAGAAGTTAAGTCCCATAGCGCTCAGAGCCATTTGAGCCATTTGATAGGCACGTGGCGAGAACATACGAATTTCGCGAGCCGAACAGTCACTGTCCTCAGTGTTCAAAGGAATTCTCCTAGTATAGGTCCTCAGCTACCCAACGAAACGACGTAAAATCTAAATCTGGACAGCTTGACTGAGATGTCAATCCCAGTCACCCAGAATGCGAATCTTCCCTCTCAGCCACTGCGTCATCTCTGTTTATGCCAACGACGACTTCGCGCTACTGTTTGGTCGAAATGGAGGAGGAAGAAAGAGGTCAGGACAGACAGAAGTTTGGAATGTACTAGGATGGAGAAGAAAATTGTCAGTACAATTTTCAGAGGAATCGTTTTGGCATTACCTTAATCAGACTAGATAAATCTCGCAAAACCTGGATGACATTTTCACTTTGCAGCGGAGTGTACGCTGACGTGAAACTTCCTGGCAGATTAAACTGTGTGCCGCACCAAGACTCTAACTCGGGAAGGTAGGAGGCGAGGTACTGGCGGAAGTAAAAGTGTGAGGACGGCCTGTGAGTCGTGCTTGGGTAGCTCAGACGTTGGAGCACTTGCCCGCGAAAGGCAAAGGGCCCGAGTTCGAGTCTCGGTCTGGCACACAGTTTTAATCTGCCAGGAAGTTTCTCGCTAAAACTAATTATGCATAATCGAATGCAGTTGTCTAGAATACTACGTTTATGCCCTAACTACTGCGCTATCTTGCTCATCGTAATCTCTTCACATCTGCATCCGGCGTCTCGCCACAAATAATGTACTCACTACGGCACCATGTATCATCCTGCGCAATTGGTGGGAGACAAGCAGAAACAGGACTAATGAACTGCCATCCAAGAAGAGGCAGATGATAACGCCAGGGTTAATAATGCTTGAGAAGCATGGAGTACTGACAAGTGATGTCACATCATTTTCAACGCTGAAACTTGGTTCTACACTACCTCAGACGATCATCGTCGGCCGTAAGGGGACCTCCTATTGCCAGTGTTTGGGGAGGCACACTGGCGTTATCCCAATCGTTACTGTAGTAATGGGACAAAGTGTGCCGGCCGGGGTGGCCGAGAGGTTCTAGGCGCTACAGTTCGGAACTGCGAGACCGCTACGGTCGCAGGTTCGAATCCTGCCTCGGGCATGGATGTGTGAGATGTCCTTAGGTTAGTTAGGTTTAAGTAGTTCTAAGTTCTAGTCCCATAGTGCTCAGAGCCACTTCGACAAAGTGTGATTCAGCACAATGTCTTATGAGCCCCTCCTCCATCTGTCACTTTTAAGATCACTCCATTTCCCTCTCCACCACTCCCTCAGACTCTCGATGTAGGCTACTTGAGCTGTTAGCCAGTGTTTATTTAGGATATAATTTATTGTCCTCAGGCATTATCCTATTGCTAGGAGGACAGATGTCAGTGTTTATTCAGGATCTAATGTGTTACGCAAATTATTATCCTCATTACTATAATTTATTACCCAATTCAGGCAGGCTGTGGGTGTGTATTTAGAATCTTTATCACTGTTACTTATGACCCAAAATGCATCCCATAGTCAAATATTACGGTCCAATACGGTGGAAGGTCAATGCATCAACAAGAAGTTGGATACTGAGAGTGTCATTTAAGCCCACCCAGAGTCATGCCTATGGTGTCACAGCGGACATTTGGAAACAGTGGGAAATGAAACCGCTCCAAATGTGATACCTTTCATATTGCATGATCTATTTATTTAAAGAGATGGGTGAGAAATGAGGGTTACTATAGTTCCAACTACCCATTTTCAACTACTTTTCAAACTCATCCAGTTACCTACTTTCAACTACTTTTCAATGTCACTCACCTACCTTTCAAGATCGTCATCCAAAGAAATATGTATATTGTCATTTAGTTTCATTACGTTCAAGCAATGATCGGTGGATGTGTGGTGTGGATAGGTTGGGACAATGACCTTTAGTGATCTAACAGGGCCTCTTCTAATCCACAGGATAAATGGCGACAAACGCCTCAGCATAGGTTCGAAAGCCACCAGCATACGTTAAATGCTTCAACACTTGAAAGTCGTGTACCGAAACCACATACATATTTTTTTGTTATACAACTGATATTCGCAATGATCCTAGAGTATAGGTAAGTGGGACCATCTCCCTCTTATATTTAGTTTTTACATTGACGCCCAAAACTTCTATAGCAAATTCCGATTACTTTCTCTTTATACTGCTTTTTCTACGGTTTTTCGAAGTATAGCAGTAAATCTGTGTGGTTTACTAAATTGGGAATTGTAATGGATTCTGATAGATCTCTGCAACTATAAGAAAAAAAAGGCCGCACCACGAAGGAATTACCCGAATAGGACGGAAATCGGTAGATGTTACGCACATGTGTAGACAAACAAATGATTACAATTTCAGAAAAATTGGATAAATGATTCAAGAGAAACAGCTTCACAAACTGAGTAAGTCAATAAAGCGTCGTTTCACGTCTGGCCCTTAAGCAACCAGTTATGGCATTGATCGACAGGATTGTTGATTTCCTTCTAACGGATATCGTCCCAAATTCTGTCCAATTGGGGCGTTAGATGGTCAAAATCCCAAGCTGTTTGGAGGTCCCTGCCCATAATGCTCCACACTTACTCGGTTGGGGAGACATCCAGCGACCTGGCGACTTAGCTGGCCAAAGTGTTGTTTTGCAAACAGGAAGACAAGCAGTAGATCTCTCGCCATGGTGGCCGGGCATTATCTTACTGAGATGCAAGACCTGGATGGCTTGGTGTGAAGAGCAACCTACGGTCGCAGGTTCGAATCCTGCCTCGGGCATGGATGTATGTGATGTCCTTAGGTTAGTTAGGTTTAAGTAGTTCTAAGTTATAGGGGACTGATGACCTCAGAAGTTAAGTCCCATAGTGCTCAGAGCCATTTGAACCATTTTTTTGAAGAGCAGTACAAGGGGGCGTAGATATCGTCGACATATCGCTGTGCTGTAAGGATGCTGTGGATGGGTTCTGTTATGAAATTAAATGTCACGCCAGACTATCACTCCCACTTGTTGGGCGTTATGATGGGCGACAGTCGGGTTGGTTTCCCACTGCTACTTAGTGCGTCTTCAGACACGTCTTTGATGGTCATCGGAGCTCATTTCGAGGCGGTACTCATCACTGAAGACAATTCTACTCGAGTCAGTGATATTCCAGGACGAAGACTGGAGACGTCCTGGAGAGTGGTGGGATACCATTATGTGCAGAGTCTTCCAGTCAGCTCGGGATTTTGACGTCCAGTGCGCCAGTTGCACAGAATTTGGCATGATACACCTCATGAGAACATCCAACAAATCTATCAGTCAATGCTAAACCGGGCAACTGCTCGCATAACGGGAAGAGGTGGACCAACGTATCACTGACTTGCTCAATTTGTGAAGCTCTTTCTCTTGAATAAATCATCCAATTTTTCTGAGCTTGTAAATATTTGTTTGTCTGTACATGTACATCATTTCTACCAATTTCCGCTCCATTCAGCGTTTATTTCTATTGCATATATATATATATATATATATATATATATATATATATATATATAATGATCACTGTTCTGTAAAAGTATACATACGTGGTGTCACCTTCCCCTTACATCTAGTGTTTACATTAATGTCCACCGCTTGTGTTGCAGATTGCAATTACTTCCTCTGTATAATGCTTTTTCTGAGTATATCAGTAAATCAGTGTAATATTGTTAAAATGGGATTTTTAATGGATTCTGACGAACCTCTGCAATACCAGTATATATATACTCACGTGTTAGGGGTTAAGTGCAGTAATATTTTTATTGGTGACTGATGTCACTGTTCTGAACAACATTGCATCAATATTTACTTCATTTGCAAACGAATAATTATTGGTATTAGAAGTAGTATGATTTAGGTTGATTAGTAGCTGCAAGTACATGTGGCAAGAGCAGTCCATTCATGCTTATCTTCCCCTGAGCAGCAGGTCAGGTGTTTACGTTCGATACGTGCAAATGGTTAGCGTAAACTGACAGGTCTAGTCCACGGTGGATAAAACAGAGGTAGTAAATTATGTGATGTGTTTGTGGGAAGACTGTTAGACACAGAGAAAAAACTACTAACACACTGAAGTGGATACCTATTAAGGTACCAATGATCACGAATCTGCACTTATATTCCTAACACTAAAAACTTAACTAAACAAAACTCCTCCCGAACAGGCCATGAAGGCCCAACGGCACTGGCCGGCCGCCGTGTCATCCTCAGCTCATGAGCGTCACTGGATGTGGATGTGTGTGTGTGTGTGGGGGGGGGGGGGGGGGCATGTGGTCAGCACACCGCTCTCCCGGCCATATTCCTAACACACTGTGTGTGTTATCTTAGAATGTTTTGTCATTCTTGTATTAAAGCATACAATTGTGGTGTAATCTCAGTCTTATATTGTAGCGTAATCTTCTATGACAGCAAGTACTTACATTGCTTATTGAATTGATGCACAGGGATAGCTTATACCTCCTGTCACTTGTATAGTACCCATGTGCAAACTTGCTCCCCAAGCTGTTGAATGCTTCTCTTCACATCACCATGGTTTCACTTACTGTTATATTTCCTACCTTTAGTACGCTGTTGTGTGCTGTCTTCTGGTTCCACAGAGATGAAAAATCATTATGTGGTATACGTGAAGGCAGAATGTAAGGAAAAGTAACAATTTTTTAAAACTTTTCATTATTTTAATGAGTATTTTAATAAACATTTAATTCTGCATTTCCCCTTAACTGTATTTTTTTGTGGAGTATAACAGTATGCATACTAAACACAGCCATGTTGCTTATCATAAGACGCAAGCATGATTACAGATCTGTGATCATGAAAGAAAATAAATTTGATGTTCGTACCAAAGTAAACATTGTTATTTCCATGTGTAAACTGTCTACATTGTTTTGTCGAAAAACTTGTCTTAGTTCTGCTAAAACTGATGTCACAGTCATCCATACATTATAGTAACCCTCCATGCAAGGGTAATTTCTGACATTAATTGTTGGTTGTCACTATTGAGCTTTTTAATTTGGTGGCTCTATGCAGTTACTTGGATGGGACGTACTGTTCGTTTGGGAGTGACATCCTGTATTAAAAAGGCTCCTAGCCTGATATATTAGTAAATGTATGCCACTAAATTTCCTCTGTAAGTATCTGTTTTGGTGTATAGGGTAGCATAATGCATACAAGATGCATATGCGTACTGCTTGTCGCAATATGCAACTATGGTTATAGATATCTGATCATGGATCACTATCATCAAAAAGGATGAAAACACATAGAGCTTTCCAGGAAATATCGCTTTACCGGGCAAGAATGCAACGCAACTGTTAAGCTGCAACATAAGTGGGAGTGATGTCACTTTAACAAAAATACAGCACTCAATTTATCCCCTATGTAGATTTTTTGAGGTGGAGGGTAACAGCTTGCCGAGTGGGGTAGCCGCGCGGTCTGCGGCGCCCTTCCACGGTTCGCGCGGCTCCCCCCGTTGGAGGATCGAGTCCTCCCTCGGGCATGTGTATGTGTGTGATGTGTTTAGCGTAAGTTAGTTTAAGTTAGGTTAAGTAGTGTATAAGCCTAGGGACCGATGACCTCAGCAGTTTGGTCCCATAGGAACTTACCACAGATGTACGAGGGCAGTTCAATAAGTAATGCAACACATTTTTTTTCTCGGCCAACTTTGGTTGAAAAAACCGGAAATTTCTTGTGGAATATTTTCAAACATTCCCGCTTCGTCTCGTATAGTTTCACTGACTTCCGACAGGTGGCAGCGCTGTACGGAGCTGATAAAATGGCGTCTGTAACGGATGTGCGTTCCAAACAACGGGCAGTGATCGAGTTTCTTTTGGCGGAAAACCAGGGCATCTCAGATATTCATAGGCGCTTGTAGAATGTCTACGGTGATCAGGCAGTGGACAAAAGCACGGTGAGTCGTTGGGCAAAGCGTGTGTCATCATCGCCGCAAGGTCAAGCAAGACTGTCTAATCTCCCGCGTGCGGGCCGGCCGTGCACAGCTGTGACTCCTGCAATGGCGGAGCGTGCGAACACACTCGTTCGAGATGATCGACGGATCACCATCAAACAACTCAGTGCTCAACTTGACATCTCTGTTGGTAGTGCTGTCACAATTGTTCACCAGTTGGGATATTCAAAGGTTTGTTCCCGCTGGGTCCCTCGTTGTCTAACCGAACACCATAAAGAGCAAAGGAGAACCATCTGTGCGGAATTGCTTGTTCGTCATGTGGCTGAGGATGACAATTTCTTGTCAAAGATTGTTACAGGCGATGAAACATGGGTTCATCACTTCGAACCTGAAACAAAACGGCAATCAATGGAGTGGCGCCACACCCACTTCCCTACCAAGAAAAAGTTTAAAGCCATACCCTCAGCTGGTAAAGTCATGGTTACAGTCTTCTGGGACGCTGAAGGGGTTATTCTGTTCGATGTCCTTCCCCATGGTCAAACGATCAACTCTGAAGTGTATTGTGCTACTCTTCAGAAATTGAAGAAACGACTTCAGCGTGTTCGTAGGCACAAAAATCTGAACGAACTTCTCCTTCTCCATGACAACGCAAGACCTCACACAAGTCTTCGCACCCGAGAGGAGCTCACAAAACTTCAGTGGACTGTTCTTCCTCATGCACTCTACAGCCCCGATCTCGCACCGTCGGATTTCCATATGTTTGGCCCAATGAAGGACGCAATCCGTGGGAGGCACTACGCGGATGATGAAGAAGTTATTGAAGCAGTACGACGTTGGCTCCGACATCGACCAGTGGAATGGTACCGTGCAGGCATACAGGCCCTCATTTCAAGGTGGCGTAAGGCCGTATCATTGAATGGAGATTACGTTGAAAAATAGTGTTGTGTAGCTAAAAGATTGGGGAATAACCTGGTGTATTTCAATACTGAATAAAACAACCCCTGTTTCAGAAAAAAATGTGTTGCATTACTTATTGAACTGCCCTCGTACAAAACACATGCGGGTTGCTTATCTTAATACGTTAAGTATGATTACAGATCTTTGATCGCGAGTGAGAGATTCCATCTTGTGTGAAAATGACATTACACGTATTCTTCTTTACTAAAATAGTGTTCCGATCACAAAACACGCATGGCGCTATTGTTGTAACTTAATTGTTCTATACAAGTAAAAAAACGCATGGATAACATCTTGGTGTTACTGATAAAATCGTGTTACGTGTGATTGTTTGTGGCAGACCCGCAAAGGATTCACACTGACATACACGATCTGGTGGATAATATCGAAAGCGGCATGACACTGGTCACAGATGGTGCGGTTGCCTATAAGAAGACAGCCATGCAAGAAGACTGCAGCATATTGTAGGAAGACCTTCAGAGGATTCATGATTGGTACACGGACTGAGAGTTGAAACTGAATGTAAGTAAATGTAAAAATGGCTCTGAGCACTATGGGACTTAACATCAGTGGTCATCAGTCCCCTAGAACTCAGAACTACTTAAACCTAACTAACCTAAGGACATCACACACATCCATGCCCGAGGCAGGATTCGAACCTGCGACCGTAGCAGTTGCGAAGTAAATGTAACATAGAGCGCACAAATAAGTCAGGAAATCTAGTACTGTATGGTAAAGCTATTGATGACAGATTCCTAGAAATGGTAACAATGGCAAAATACCTGGAAGTATGCAGGAACGGCAGATGGCAGGCTCAGATTAATTGGAGGAAATGTAATCTGACCACGAAGGAATTGGTTTGCAGAAAACGTGTTTGAGAAATTTTTGAGTGTTGCTTATCAGTCACGGGCCCTTACCAGGTCACATTAAGCCGGCCGCTGTGGATGATCGGTTCTAGGCGCTTCAGTCCGGAGCCGCGCTGCTGCTGCGGTCGCAGGTTCGAATCCTGCCTCGGGCATGGATGTGTGTGCCGTTCTTAGGTTAGTTAGGTTTAAATAGTTCTAAGTTCTATGGGACTGATGGCCTCAGATGTTAAGTCCCATAGTGCTCAGAGCCATTTGAACCATTTTGACACCGATCACAGATTAACAGTTAAAGTTGCCGCATATTTTTCAAATCTCGTTTCTGGGTGATCGTTACTACATTGATTAGTCGATATGGCGAAGTAATATCGATCCAATGACTGCATCGATATACATGGTGGCCCATTGATCGTGACTGGGCCAAATATCTCACGAAATAAGCGTCGAATGAAAAAACTACAAAGAACGAAACTTGTCTAGCTTGAAGGGGGAAACCAGATGGCGCCATGGTTGGCCCGCTAGATGGCGCTGCCATAGGTCAAACGGATATCAACTGCGTTTTTTTTAAAGAGCATCCACCATTTTTATTGCATATTCGTGTAGTACGTAAAGAAATATGAATGTTTTAGTTGGACCACTTTTTTTCGCTTTGTGATAGATGGCGCTGTAATAGTCACAAACATATGGCTCACAATTTTAGACGAACAGTTGGTAACAGGTAGGTTTTTTAAATTAAAATACAGAACCTAGGTATGTTTGAACATTTTATTTCGGTTGTTCCAATGTGATACATGTACCTTTGTGAACTTAACATTTCTGAGGACGCACATTAATGCAATAAATGCTCAAAATGATGTCCGTCAACCTCAATGCATTTGGCAATACTTGTAACGACATTCCTCTCGACAGCGAGTAGTTCGCCTTCCGGAATGTTCGCATATACATTGACAATGCGCTGACGCATGTTGTCAGGCGTTGTCCGTGGATCACGATGGCAAATATCCTTCAACTTTCCCCCCAGAAAGAAATCCGGGGACGTCAGATCTGGTGAACGTGCGGGCCATGGTATGGCGCTTCGACGACCAATCCACCTGTCATGAAATATTCTATTCAATACCGCTTCAACCGCAGGCGAGCTATGTGCCGGACATCCATCATGTTGGAAGTACATCGCCATTCTGTCAAGCAGTGAAACATCTTGTAGTAACATCGGCAGAACATTACGTAGGAAATCAGCATACATTGCACCATTTAGATTGCCATCGATAAAATCGGGGCCAATTATCCTTCCTCCTATAATGCCGCACCATACATTAACCCGCTAAAGTCGCTGATGTTCCACTTGTCGCAGCCATTCTGGATTTTCCGTTGCCCAATAGTGCATATTATGCCGGTTTACGTTACCGCTGTTGGTGAATGACGCTTCGTCACTAAACAGAACGCGTGCAAGAAATCTGTCATCGTCGCGTAATTTCTCTTGTGCCCAGTGGCGGAACTATAGACGACGTTCAAAGTCGTCGCCATGCAATTCCTGATGCATAGAAATATGGTACGAGAGCAGTCGATGTTGATGTAGCATTCTCAACACCGACATTTCTGAGATTCCCGATTCTCGCGCTATTTGTCTGCTACTGATTTGCGGATTAGCCGCGACAGCAGCTAAAACAGCTACTTGGGCATCATCCTTTATTGCAGGTCGTGGTTGACGTCTCACATGTGGCTGAACACTTCCTGTTTCCTTAAATAACGTAACTATCCTGTGAACGGTCCGGAAACTTGGATGATGTCGTCCAGGATACCGAGCAGCATACATACCACTCGCCCGTTGGGCATTTTGATCACATTAGCCATACATCAGCACGATATCGACCTTTTCCGCAATTGGTAAACGGTCCATTTTAACACGGATAAAGTATCACGAAGCAAATACCGTCTGCACTGGTGGAATGTTACGTGATACCACGTACTTATACGTTTGTGACTATTACGGCGCCATCTATCACAAAGCGAAAAAAGTGGTTCAACTAAACCATTCATATTTCTTTACGTACTACACTAATATGTAATAAAAAATGGGGGTTCCTATTTTAAAAAACGCAGTTGATATCCGTTTGACCTATGGCAGCGCCATCTAGCGGGCCCACCATAGCGCCATCTGGTTTCCCCCTTCTAGCTAGACGAGTTTCGTTCTTTGTAGTTTTTTCGTTTGATGCTTATTTCGTGAGATATTTGGCCGGGTCACTATCCATGGACCACCCTGTATATTGAATATACAGCAATGCCTAACGCGGCGGTGCGTCGCGAGTCAAGTTCTCATTTTCTTGTTGTTTCTCGTCAGAATGCGGACGTAATCGTTTTCGTTCCGCCTAATCAGACTAACGCAACATAAATGAAACCAAAAATCTGCGCCGGCTGGAGTGGCCGAGCGGTTCTAGGCGCTACAGTCTGGATCCTACCTCGGGTATGGAGGTGTGTGATGTCCTTAGGTTAGTTAGGTTTAAGTAGTTCTAAGTTCTAGGGGACTGATGACCCTAGAAGTTAAGTCCCATAGTGCTCAGAGCCATTTGAATCTAAACTCTGCCCTAAAAGAGAGCAAAATACTTATTTACGTATCGGAAGTGGCAAGAAACTTATTTATGAGTTAATCCGGTAAAAGGTAACAATTATATGGTGTATTGCTACCTTTGTAAACGTGACTTCAGCGTAGCACATAGTCGTAATACAGAACGTCAGCAGCACGCCAAAATCGAAGGAAACAAAAGCATTGTGAGGAGAATTAATACATCCTCTAATATATCCAGCTGTTTTGAAATATATAGTAAGTACAAAAATTTCAATTGACGGCACCGCAATAGAGAAGTGAGTATCTGATGATAGAGGCAGAGGCTAAAGGTATTTAAGCCCATGAGATAAATAAGATTCTTGGGTTTGTTCTCAGTACACTTGTATCAAATGCGCACATAGAAAGAATTTTTCTTTTATGAACACTAAATGGTCTGATGATAGGAATAGTTATAATGTAGATTTATTGAAAGATGAATTACAAATAAGTGTTAATTTTGTTTAAACATGTGAAGATTTTGTTAAATTTGTAACAAATGATAACAAACTCAAGCTGCTGCCAAAAATGTAAGGAAGTATAGTTTAAAGTAAAGAATTCTACAGACCTTCAGTTTGTTATTGTTACGAAGAGATTTGTAGTTGGGTGATCCAATAAAGCTGTTTTAAGATTTAAAAAAAATACATTAGACCTACTCATTTCTTCGGGTCAAAGTCTCCCTTGTTTTGATAAAAAAAGTTTATCTATACATATTGATACTAGGTGGCCTCATGGAACCTAGCCCGTTTTTCTATATGATATTGAAATAAAAGCGCCTGTTCGCTTTACCATACGTGCACCAACTATATTTCTTCGTATTTTTCAGCAATGAGGTAAGAACGTCTTGGAACAGTTCCGGAGATGCAGCTTGGTGTCTTAGTTTGATTTCAGTTCCACCACAATTCATTGTTTAGTAATTTTTCAGATAGGCTAATATTTATAACAGACGGCAAGCACCTTTTCCCTGCACAAACCCATCCTATGACGCAAACATTATCGCACGTCAGCCTTTGCCTAGGCAGTGTGTAACTTCACATTCAATCGGTGCTAGTTAGAAATGCTTTTCAAAACACCTTCTTGCGCTTGTTAAGCTTCTACCACGTCAGTAACTGAGTTTTCGAGTCAGACAGCGTGTTTCAGGGCTCCATATTTTAAAATTTGATATAAGTATCAGGATGAAACTTGTTCAAAACTTCGTTTGAACTTCCAATTAAAGTTGTACAAGACGTGGCAGAGTTTCACGTTCTGTACGACGCCCTTGAACTTGCAGCCGTTTTACTCGCAATGAAAGCAAATTAACTAGATATGAAGCGATACGCTGCACTTAGTCTCATATACTACTACAAATAAATGTTAACTTACGGAAATTGGAATGTACGAATATACACTGAAGAGCCAAAGAAACTGGTACACCTGCGTAATATCGCCTAGGACCTCCGCGAGCACGCAGAAGTGCCACAGCACGACGTGGCATGGACTCGACTAATGTCTGAAGTAGTGCTAGAGATAACTGACACCATGAATCCTGCAGGGCTGTCCATAAATCCGTAAGGGTACGACAGGTGGAGGTCTCTTCTGCACAGCGTTGCAAGCCATCCCAGATTTGCTCAATAATGTTCATGTCCGAGGAGTTTGGTGGCTAGCGGAAGTGTTCAAACTCAGAAGAGTGATCCTGGAGCCACTCTGTAGCAATCCGTGACGTGTGGGGTGTCGCATTGTCCTGCTGGAATTGCCCAAGTCCATCGGAATGCACAATGGACATGAATGGATGCAGGTGGTCACACAGGCTGCTTACGTACGTTTCACCTGTCAGAGTCGTATCTAGACGTATCAGAGATCCAATATCTCTCCAACTGCACACGCCCCACACCATTACAGAACCTTGCACAGTCCCCTGCCGACATGCAGGATCCATGGATTCATGAAGTTGTTTCCATACCTGTACACGTCCATCCGCTCGATACAATTTGAAACGAGACTCGTCCGACAAGGCAACATGTTTCCAGACATCAACACCCTAATGTCGATGCTGACGGGCCCAGGCGAGGCGTAAAGCTTTGTGTCGTGCAGTCATCAAGGGTACACGAGTGGGCCTTCAGCTCCGAAAGCCCATATCGATTATGTTTCGTTGAATGGTTCGCATGCTGACTCTTGTTGATGGCCCAGCACTGAAATCTACAGCAATTTGTGGAAGGGTTGCATTTCTGTCACACTGAACGATTCTCTTCAGTCGTCGTTGGTCCCATTGTTGCAGGATCTTTTCCCGGCCGCAGCGACGTCGGAGATTTGACGTTCTACCGGATTCCTGATATTCTTGAAATGTTCGTACAGGAAAATCCCCACTTCATCGCTACCTCTTAGAAGCTGTGTCCCATCACTCGTGCGCCGACTGTAACACCACGTTGAAACTCACCTAAATCTTGATAAGCTGCCATTGTAGCAGCAGTTACCGATCGAACAACTGCTCCAGACACTTTTCTTATACAGGGTGGTACAAAAGGGTACGGCCAAACTTCCAGGAAACATTCCTCACACACAAATAAAGAAAATATGTTATGTGGACATGTGTCCGGAAACACTTACTTTCCATTTTAGAGCTCATTTTATTACTTCTCTTCAAATCACATTGATCATGGAATGGAAACACACAGCAACAGAACGTACCAGCGTTACTTCCTCCGTTAGCGAGGATACATGCATCCAACCTCCGTCGCATGGAATCCCTGATGCGCTGATGCAGCCCTGGAGAATAATGACGTATTGTATCACAGCCGTCCACAATACGAGCACGAAGAGTCTCTACATTTGGTACCGGGGTTGCGTAGACACGAGCTTTCAAATGCCCCCATAAATGAAAGTCTAGAAAGTTGAGGTCAGGAGAGCGTGGAGGCCATGGAATTGGTCCGCCTCTACCAATCCATCGGTCACCGAATCTGTTGTTGAGAAGCGTACGAACACTTCGACTGAAATGTGCAGGAGCTCCATCGTGCATGAACCATATGTTGTGCCGTACTTGTAAAGACACATGTTCTAGCAGCACAGGTAGAGTATCCCGTATGAAATCATGATAATGTGCTCCATTGAGCGTAGGTGGAAGAACATGGGGCCCAATCAAGACATCACCAACAATGCCTGCCCAAACGTTCACGTAAAATCTATGTTGATGACGTGATTGCACAATTGCGTGCGGATTCTCGTTAGCCCACATATGTTGATTGTGAAAATTTACAATTTGATGACGTTGGAATGAAGCTCTAACATGGAAATTAAGCGTTTCCGGACACATGTCCACATAACATCTTTTCTTTATTTGTGTGTGAGGAATGTCTCCTGAAAGTTTGGCCGTACCTTTTTGTAACACCCTGTATAGACGCTGCGATCGCAGTGCCGTATTCAGCCTGTTTACATATTTCTGTATTTGAATACCATGTCTGCACCAGTTTCTTTGGCGCTTCAGTGTGTCTACCATTTTCATAGTCTTCAAAACCGCTGTAAACGTGAAGCTCTAAATCACACACTCCGCACTACAATCTCTAACTTCTTGCAAGTACGCACAGACGGTGAAGATAGACATGCTCCAGGACATGGTCAATTTTGTTCCTTGACAGATTTTTGTCTCGGGTACAAGAAGAAATCCGTAACCAAAAAATAGTCGTGGTCCACTTTTTTTTACTCAAGGGCCCATATGTAGTTACGGTTTTCCGGCGCTGTCCATATCTGCAGAACACATGCAAGGCGGTGGCTTCTGCCGCCGCTGGGACGGCCTCGGTGTTGAGTTTGCTCAGCTGTTAGCAGCTCGCTGTGGCTCGCGAGCTGAAGGCAGCTTCCGCACTAGGCGTCAGTGCGCAGTGAAGCGTTCGTAGTGGTGACTCACACAGGTAATAGTTATTCGTTCAGTTTCCTCGTACAGTGTGTGTGTGTGTGTGTGTGTGTGTGTGTGTGTGGCTTAGGGGCGCTCAACGTCGAGGATATCAGCGCGTGTACGAAGGTCAGTAGCAACGAATGTGGTTAAAACGTAGAAAATGCGATGAAAGTAATAAAACGCAGTATCAGATGAAATAGCATCCTCTTCCAATTAC
This sequence comes from Schistocerca piceifrons, assembly GCF_021461385.2. NCBI lineage: Eukaryota > Metazoa > Arthropoda > Insecta > Orthoptera > Acrididae > Schistocerca > Schistocerca piceifrons. The sequence goes on along the minus strand of NC_060138.1, from coordinate 128,081,757 downwards.
ACCCATAACCATCGCCTCAATCACACTAGCTCACAACAAGGAAATGAACGTTAAAGATTGGAAGATGTTCGAAAACTGTCAAAATACAACTGAGATTAAAGGAAAATTAAGAGAGATTCACAGGAGTATGTAGCTGGCCGACTCTTACAAAAAAACACAGATGAGCGAGCCACCTTGAAAACACATTGAAATGGTCGCCCGAAAATTCTAGACAGCAAGTTGAACGTTGCCCAAAACTTAAAAGACACACCAAATTCGTGTCCATGTCATTTCAAACAGAGGACAAATCGTTTGACAAATGAGCTGTTGCTCTATACATCTACATCTACATCTACATCCATACTCCGCATGCCACCTGACGGTGTGTGGCGGAGGGTACTTTGAGTACCTCTAACGGTTCTCCCTTCTATTCCAATCTAGTATTGTTCGTAGAAAGAAAGATTGTCGGTATGCCTCTGTGGGGCTCTAATCTCTCTGAATTTATCCTCATGGTCTCTTCGCGAGATATGCGTAGGAGGGAGCAACATACTGCTTGATTTCTCAGTGAAGGTATGTTCTCGAAACTTCAACAAAAGCCCATACCGAGCTACTGAGCGTCTCTCCTGCAGAGTCTACCACTGGAGTTGATCTATCATCTCCGTAACGCTTTCGCGATTACCAAATGATCCTGTAACGAAGTGCGCTGCTCTCCGTTGGATCTTCTCTCTCTCTTCTATCAACCCTATCTGGTACAGATCCCACACTGGTGAGCAATATTCAAGCAGTGAGCGAACAAGTGTACTGTAACATACTTCCTTTGTTTTCGGATTGCATTTCCTTAGGATTCTTCCAATGAATCTGTCTGGCATCTGCTTTACCGACGATCAACTTTATATGATCATTCCATTTTAAATCACTCCTAATGCCTATTCCCAGATAATTTATGGAATTAACTGCTTCCAGTTGCTGACCTGCTGTATTGTAGCGGAATGATAAAGGATCTTTCTTTCTATCTATTCGCAGCACATTACACTTGTCTACATTGAGATTCAGTTACCAATCCTTGCACCATGCGTCAATTCGTTGCAGATCCTCCTGCATTTCAGTACAATTTTCCATTATTACAACCTCTTGATATACTACAGCATCATCCGCAAAAAGCCTCAGTGAACTTCCGATGTTATCCACAAGGTCATTTATATATATTGCGAATAGCTACGGTCCTACGACACTCCCCTGCGGCACACCTGAAATCACTCTTACTTCGGAAGACTTCTCTCCATTGAGAATGACGTGCTGCGTTCTGTTATTTAGGAACTCTTCAATCCAATCACACAATTGGTCTGATAGTCCATATGCTCTTGCTTTGTTCATTAAACGACTGTGGGGAACTGTATCAAACGCCTTGTGGAAGTCAAGAAACACGGTATCTACCTGGGAACCCGTGTCTCTTGTCTGAATACAAAATACAGTCTACTAAAATGTCTCGTACTGTGATATACATGCCACAAGCACACCACATTGGAGGGTTTTCGAGCTGTAGCAAGAAGCCATGCGTCAGAGGGCTGCCTTCTATGTGAAGACGAGTGAGAAGGACTTCATATGTCTGCGTGGCTGGCAGGAGGTACGCCACGACCGAGTTGTGGACTCTACCAGACGCAGTTTGTTGTCTGTTACGTCGAGCCCGTCGTCTTCCCACGGGAACATGACTCAGTACCTCAACAACGAGGCGACAGTATGCAGAGAGATGGCGCTTAGAATTATCTGAGGATCACGACACGCCTCTTTGGCTGCTACGTCCGCCCTTTCGCTCCTCTTTATACCCATGTAACCTGTCAACCAGCAACCAGCAGAGAGACACCTGCTTCCGCAGCATTAGTAAGCGGAGGAGGGCATCCTGGACATCCTGAACTACTGTATCGGCTGGATACAGTCGTTGCAGGACATTCAGGGAGTCGGAACAGTCGAGGAATTGAGCAGACACGGCACATCTACCTGCTCCAGCGCCATCAAGATCGCGAATAACTCGGCATTGAAGACAGCAAGGTCTGGAGGCAACCGAATCGTGAGGACATGATCAGCCAGTAGAGTCCCCACTTTTTAACCCATTCGTGACTACAGCTACATAGTTCATCTACATCTACATTACATTTATACTCCGCGAGCCACCCAACGGTGTGTGGCGGAGGGCACTTTACGTGCCCCTGTCATTACCTCCCTTTTCTTTTCCAGTCGCGTATGGTTCGCGGAAAGAACGACTACCGGAAAACCTACGTGCGCGCTCCAATCTCTCTAATTCTACATTCGTAATCTCCTCGGGAGGTATAAGTAGGGGGAAGCAACATATTCGATACCTCATCCAGAAACGCACCCTCTCGAAACCTGGACAGCAAGCTACACCGCGATGCAGAGCGCCTCTCTTGCAGAGTCTGCCACTTGAGTTTGCTAAACATCTCCGTAACGCTATCACGCTTACCAAATAACCCTGTGACGAAACGCACCGCTCTTCTTTGGATCTTCTCTATCTCCTCTGTCATCCCGACCTGGTACGGATCCCACACTGATGAGCAATACTCAAGTATAGGTCGAACGAGTGTTTTGTAAGCCACCTCCTTTGCTGATGGACTACATTTTCTAAGGACTCTCTCAATGAATCTCAACCTGGCAGCCGCCTTACCAACAATTAATTTTATACGATCATTCCACTTCAAATGGTTCCGTGCGCATACTCCCAAATATTTTACAGAAGTAACTGCTACCAGTGTTTGTTCCGCTGTCACATAATCATACAATAAAGGCTCCTTCTTTCTATGTATTCGCAATACATTACATTTGCCTATGTTAATGGTCAGTTGCCACTCCCTGCACCAAGTGTCCATCCGCTGCAGATCTTCCTGCATTTCGCTGCAATTTTCTTATGCTGCAACTTCTCCGTATACTAAAATATCATCCGCGAAAAGCCGCATGGAAGTTCCGATACTATCTACTAGGTCATTTATATATATTGTGAAAAGCAATGGTCCCATTACACTCCCCTGTGGCACGCCAGAGGTTACTTTAACGTCTGTAGACGCCTCTCCATTGACAACATGCTGCGTTCTGTTTGCTAAAAACTCTTCAATCCAGCCACACAGCTGGTCTGATATTCCGTAGGCTCTTACTTTGTTTGTCAGGCGACAGTGCGGAACTTGTGGTGCTCTGTTAGAATGTTGGACAATAGCGTATTAAAAACATAAGCAGGAGTGGAAGTTCTCCCACACTGAAGTAAACCTAAAATCTCCCTGCAGTTTGCAGGATGGCAGTCTGTTAAACCTGGCTTTGAGTCTGTATGTGCCTCACGTCAAGGGATTCCAGTTCACGCTTGATTCCAAATGGGCTATTGCTCGTGGATGACTGGAGAAAAGGCATTCCATAGTTGGCGAGCAGTAGTATGATATGCTGGTGAATTAGGAGCGGAGAGCAACTTACACGTGCTTGACACATAATGAGCAGATGTAATCAGATAGAGAGTAGAGGTTCCCCACAGATACTGGGTACAGGGTTGGTCCTGTAACCACCCGTTGCCAAACTGATCCCCTTATGGTGGATAGCATCAAGGTTCTTCAGGTAAGAAGGTCTCACTCACTGAGCCGTATACCGTGCACCCATAGTCCAGCCGTAGTCTCATGGAAACTCTCTAAAACTGGAGCAGACTCGTCCTGTCCACTATCCAAGACTTGTGGCTAAGGCACTTTAAGATCTTGGCTTCGTTACATCAAAGAGAAGTATGGAAACACAGTAAAAATTACTTTTCTTTCGATGCTCGTACGAAGCTAATCCCTTCTGAATGAATCCTAAACAGCATTTACTACTCGTCTCCATGACTGGCGTCGCTGGAACATGACATCAAAGCTTTACTCGATCGCAGAAGGAGACTTTCACTGGAACAAATTTATTATGGTCACATCTCCCTGCGGCGACTGTGGCTCCAAAGAAGACCTCAAGCATACTTTCTTCGGTTACCCCAGAAGGCACGAAATGGAACTGACGTGAAATTAACTCCCCACGAACTTGACAACCTCATTAGCGACAAACGATATAACAACTTCCAAGACAACTTCATACCATAGTGTCAAACAAAGATAAAATTTCAGCTTCATATTTCCGTAACTGATTAACATGTTAACGAAATAGTCATACCAAACTTGGAGCCTATTATATAAAAATTGTTGTATGTGCAATCATTCAGTGTTAAGTGATTCTCCCCTACTAGGCAGTCACTGTGGGCGTACACTTCCGGCGTTGGCTTACAGAACTCACTATCGCCTTTGAGAAACAGGAAATCTTGATCCTGAGCAAGTTGGCGGTATAAGGCAATGTCAAATCACTGTTATATTCCTTCGTTCCCAACCCATTATATTAGGTAAGACAACTGTCCAGTCAAGGACGTAGCCAAAGAGGGGTCCAGGGGATCCAACCCCCCTCCCCATCTCCACCCAGTCACCTAAATGAAATTACACATGTAGTTGCTGTGCAGTGAAGCTGATTTTCATAAATACGAGGGAAAAGCTGCAGGCACTATTGATAGTTAACAAGGCCATCGACAGATTTAAACTATCAATATATCGATAGCCTTATCAGCTGCTGCACCTTAGATGATACCAACATTGTTGGCCTTACTTGAGCTCTACAGAATTAAGAGACCAATTCATACAGTACAACAGGTGTTTACATAGTGGTGTTAAAATTATTAAAACATAAAACTGAATGAAAAGTCCAATAGTCCAGCGTAGCTGTATTTATTTAAGTCGATTAGAGACTCACACAACAGGTTACGCAACTTTTAAGTTGCATCTTCTGGTGTATATAAATGCTATTTCATGTGGTATAGGGAGTGAAACGCCCTGCTACACTTGCAGGACAGGACAGGTAGTAGGAATTGTGGAAGGGGGCCAGAATGAGCGGCTGTCAGCTACACTCCAAACATAACAAATGGTTCAAATGGCTCTGAGCACTATGGGACTTAACTTCTGAGGTCATCAGTCCCCTAGAACTTAGAACTACTTAAACCTAACTAACGTAAGGACACCACACACATCCATGCCCGAGTCCAGACATAACACTTTATTTAGTTGTCCAAAGATTCAGCGCAACTTCTAAGCTTGTCTATCGACAGGAAACGGCTGAAGGGCCATGAATTAAATACAACTGTGATAAATATTTTTTTTGAGACAGAAGGCTCTAAGGTTTAACCTTAAATAGTATTTAAGACCAAGCGATGTAAAGCTTGATAAGTAAGAATCCAAAATTTTAAAGAGGCTGAAGACCCATCATTTTAAGAACAATACAACTACGATAAATTTTCAATAGGCAGAAGGCCCACAGCTTTATCTTGAAAGAATGTAATACTTGATAAGTAAGAACCTTAAAACTTAAAGTGGCTGAGGGCCCATGCCTTTTAAAAAACAATACAACTACAATAAATTTTCAACAGGCAGAAGGCCCAAGCGTTATCTTCAGACAATGTAAGACTTGCCCAATTTAGGAAAACTTACTTTTAAAACGGCTCAAGGCCTTTGATTTTAAAAACACAATTACAAGCATACAAATTCCAACCATCGGCAATGAGCCATTAAAAACACACAATTAAACGCCAACAAGAATGGCAGTATAGGCAATGACGCTCAGAAGTTTCCATGGGGCTCGGTCTGCCCTTGCAATCTTAACGTTCGCTTAGATGAGACAAGAAGTCGGCCCAACTATACTCGATCCACCAGCAGCACAACCAAGAGACAGTCGAGGACCCACCGACAAGACGACTCGCTAACCACCAACCAGTATACGAGAATTCAAAAGCCAAAACGTTGCAGACATAGCCGCCCATAGCCAAAAATACATTAGGCTGTCAGAAACTACACACCATGTTAGACAGCGTCAACAGGTGAGGAAAGGACACTGCCTGAATTTACGTCAGCGAACAGGGCAGGTAACCGGAACACTAACGCCCAAAAGGCTGAAAATTCCGCTCGTGCACTTGAATTTCAAACCGACAAATTTGTTTAATTCCACCACACTGCGGCTATTATCTTCACCAACTCGAACACTCGCTGTTGCTCCCAGGAATACTGGCAACAGCGAACCACCAACCAAGGGGACAACGTGAACAGACGTGGCTTGGGTAATTAAATCACCACTCATGTCCTGGGTTGGTGAGCCACGAACCTCGTAGCACTCGGAACAGCCCCCACACACTCCGACACTGCGTAGAGACAGCCAGCGGGCCCAGCCGACTGCGCCGCGAGGAGACTCGCTTGCTGATCCGCTCCAACCGACCGACTCGTTGCACAAGCTTCGCACTTGAATTCCTCTTCTTGAGGATGTAAGGGGGAGTCTGTTGTCGCTAGACATTTACTCCACTTAGATGGGTTGAGGTATGCTGGGACTTTTGGGAATAACTGGGACGGTTGTGCGTGTTTGGGTACATGTGAATTGCCGGACAGAGACAGGCGGTAGGTCACGTGAGTTGACAAGTATGCATCGGCTAGGGGCCTTTACTTGACTGGCCCTGTCGACGCCTGGGACTGTCAGTCAGCGACTGACAGAGCGGATATTTGATGATGATGATGATGGTGATGGGTGTCGGACGCAGTGAGGAGGAGAGTCTTCTAAGTCCTCCTGTCGTCTGGGTACCTCTTGTCCTTGTCCTTCTTCTTCTTCTTGTTGTGGTGTGTGTCTGCTTGTGACACTTTAGGATGTGTCACATCCTCCCAGTTGGCAGCTTCGGCGTCTTCAGCGGTCCTCGCCCCTTGTTCTTGGCTTGCGTAGTCTTCTTGTTGTTCTTGTTGTTCTATTGAGACGAAGAGAGCTTCCCACTGGACAGGCGTGAGAGGAGGGCGGGCGTTGTAGGACCTGAGAGTATCCAAGTGAATGGACACTACCTTCTGCAACTGCGTCTTGGAGAGGGGGCAAGGAGCCTCCTCCATGATGACTTGGGTTGCCATGTTCTTCGCCATGACGATTGTCTGTGCGGCTGCGTCTTGTGTTTCCACCCTCGTGGCTTCCTGTATTACTACAGGTTCCACGGGGGCGGCAGTCTGCGTGTCGGCATCCTTCTTCTGTGCTGGGTGGGGCTGGCTGGCCAATGCATCACGGAGACTGTGCACCAGCAGCCGAGCCTCGGCTAGTTCGGCTTGGAGTGTTGCCCTCTCTTCCGCCATTGCGGCTTTGAGGGCAGCAATTTCTTCATCGGCGGCGGCGCGGACCCTGGCGCACGCGTCGCTGACTGCGTCCGGTGGTTCACCCACGTCATCAGCCACCACGGATCCGCCAGAGGCGGGGGGTGGCGAGGACGCAACGGCCTCGGCTGTATCCGCCTTCTTGGTGATCTTGTATCTCCGTCTAACTTTGTCATCGCGACTCCAGTTCTTGATGTAGCTGGAGCCACGGTAATTCGGCGCATGAGGGCCGCCACAACTGGCGCAGCAGCGTGTGGCGTCTTTCTTGGCGCAGTGGCGCGAATCGTGTGCTTGCGCACAACGAAAGCACGCCACTGCATTACGGCAGTACTTGGCAACATGGCCAAGTTTTTGGCAGCGATAACACTGCTCCTTCCGCTCCGCCGTCTTCTTGCGTTCCCCGTCTTCTGATGCGCCGAGCACGAGGCCCAGTAATTGCAGCAGGGCAGCAGCTTTGCCTCCCTTTCCGCCACGTCCGTACATGCTGGAGAGCTACCGCTTACATGCAGCGATTAGCTCGCCTCCGCAGCCTGAGCGCGTTGCACATTGCCAAGCCGTAACTATAGGCACCAGACCAAAGATGGTATACGGTGCAAATATCGATACACAGCGCTGGTGCCACACGTAGAAAGAGGAAGGACCACGACATAATCGTATTAACTGTGGGAAATCAAATGCAGAGTAACAGCCAAGTTTTAAAGCAATGCATGAGCCAGGGTCAGCACGGCTCAGGGAGTTGTTAGAGAACGCCTCAGAGTAACAGCGTGGCTAAATATTCTCAGCGTACCTCAATTGATAGAAGCCATCATCAATGACGAATGTTCTGTCTGTGTTAAAATGCGAATTGACATCACTTTTCCGATTAAAATATGTTCCCATCAGCCTAAGCAACAGATGATGTCCCTCGTAAATGTTTTCCCAGAAAATATTGGGTCTCGTTGCCGAAACGTTCGTGTGTGTTTGCCACTAACATAATAGTAATCGTAGCTGCTGACAATACAAGTTAGGATGTATCCCGTGTGTTGTTGGAGTGTGTGCGGTGGCTTCCGTCCGGTACTTAAGATCTGTTGTCATTTTATTAATTACTCCAGTTCTTACTTACAATTGAATTTAATGTAGTGCTGTAGTTTATTGTTTTTGGGCTGTGTGCAGGTGAAGCAGTTTCTAATTACGGATAAGTTTGTAACAAGAAAGAAAAGGAAAACGGATTTTGATTCGTTCACTAGCATTATGCTAAGTTTAAAATGTATTCATACTACTATAATAGTTTAATTACCAATCTACTGTAGTTTAGTGCTAGCACTAAATTTGTTATTTGGAGACAGGCAGAATTTTGGGAATTGCAATATTTCAGTATTTCACAAGGCAGCACAGCAGTAAACATCATTACAAAGTACATTAAATTTGATTCAATACATAAAAATACACTTGGATTTGCCTGTGTAGCCCAAACACAGCATTGATCGACGAAACATCGCCCAAACGGCCATTGTTGCATTTCTTTTTTTAAAAAAAATCTCTCTAAATTCTGTCATTAGTACCCCAAATGGCAAAATATCGCCCAATCTAGTCAACCGGGTGGTACTCAATTACGAAAACTCATTCCAATATGGAGCGATGGAGAGCAGTTTGTGGAGAGCGGAAGGGGTATGTGATGACAGCACATTGCACAGTTCGTTCGTTCTAGAAGAAGATAAATGTCATATAAACGACAACATATGTTGTACATCGTAGAGGACTTACAGTACTAGCAGGAAAGACTGTATAAACACATTAACATGGATTTTTGAGGCCACATACATTAGAAGTCTAGTGGAAGTCAATGTGTGAATCTATGTTAAGATTCCAAAACAGTAGCTGATAGTATGTGTGTACTTCGTTTTATTTTTTGGTTGCTACAGTTTCACGCTGACTGTTGAAAAAATTATTTTTAAAAAAATTTGTTGATCACTTAATGAAACTGAAGAGTTTTAATGAAGTCAAGGACACTTTAATAAAATTTGAGATTCAGTTGAGGAACGTCGGATGCTTTGATGTGCTGAAGGAATTCTGGCTTGGTTTAAGATAAGTCGTAAATTTAAATACAAGGTAGTGGTAGGAAAGAGATTTGAGTCCGTCTGACTTTATACATTAAGATTCTTTTGCTCTGTGATAGTGAACATTATATTAGAAGATTGAGCTGTGTTTCATTAGCAAAAAAGAGACAATAAATTATATTAGAATTTTAGTTCTTTTGGCAATAAAGTTATCATACCGCCAAATAAAGAAATGTTTAATAGTGCATTATGGGCATGTATGACGTATGATGAGATAAAAGAAATTATTCAGGTAGTGAAGGGAGATGAAAATTGAATAGTCATGGATGACTGGAATTCGAGAGTAGGAAAAGGAAGAGAAGGAAACATAGTAGGTGAATATGGACTGGGGCTAAGAAATGCAAGAGGAAGCCGTCTGGTAGAATTTTGCACACAGCATAACTTAATCATAGCTAACACTTGGTTCAAGAATCATGAAAGCGATACTAGAAGATTTCAGATCGATTATATAATGGTAAGACAGAGATTTAGGAACCAGATTTTAAATTGTAAGACATTTCCAGAGGCAGATGTGGACTCTGATCACAATCTATTGGTTATGAACTGTAGATTAAAACTGAAGAAACTGCAAAAAGGTGGGAATTTGAGAAGATGGGACCTGGATCAACTGGCTAAACCAGAGGTTGTACAGAGTTTCAGGCAGAGCATAAGGGAACAATTGACAGGAATGGGGGAAAGAAATACAATAGAAGAAGAATGGGTAGCTTTGAGGAATGAAATACTGAAGGCAGCAGAGGATCAAGTAGGTAAAAAGACGAGGGCTAGTAGAAATCTTTGGGTAACAGAAGAGATGCTGAATTTAATTGATGAAAGGAGAAAATATAAAAATGCAGTAAATGAAGCAGGCAAAAAGGAATACAAACGTCTCAAAAATGAGATCGACAGGAAGTGCAAAACGGCTAAGCAGGGATGGCTAGAGGACAAATGTAAGGATGTAGAGGCTTATCTCACTAGGGGTAAGATAGATACTGCCTACAGGAAAATTAAAGAGACCTTTGGAGATAAGAGAACCAATTGCATGAATATCAAGAGCTCAGATGGAAACCCAGTTCTAAGCAAAGAAGGGAAAACAGAAAGGTGGGAGGAGTATATAGAGGGTCTGTACAAGGGCGATGTACTTGAGGACAATATTATGCAAATGGATGAGGATGTAGATGAAGATGAAATGGGATCTATGATACTGCGTGAAGAGTTTGACAGAGCACTGAAAGATCAAAGTCGAAAAAAGGCCCCCGGAGTAGACAACATTCCATTAGAACTACTGACAGCCTTGGGAGAGCCAGTCCTGACAAAACTCTACCATCTGGTGAGCAAGATGTATGAGACAGGCGAAATTCCCTCAGACTTCAAGAGGAATATAACAATTCCGATCCCAAAGAAAGCAGTTGTTGACAGATGTGAAAATTACCGAACTATCAGTTTAATAAGTCACAGCTGCAAAATACTAACGCGAATTCTTTACAGACGAATGGAAAAACTGGTAGAAGTCGATCTCAGGGAAGATCAGTTTGGATTCCGTAGAAATGTTGTAACACGTGAGGCAGTACTGAACCTACGACTTATCTTAAAAGAAAGATTAAGGAAAGGCAAACCTACGTTTCTAGCATTTGTAGACTTGGAGAAAGCTATTGAGAATGTTGACTGGAATACTCTCTTTCAAATTCTGAAGGTGGCAGGGGTAAAATACAGGGAGCGAAAGGCTATTTACAATTTGTACAGAAAGCAGATGGCAGTTATAAGAGTCGAGGGACATGAAAGGGAAGCAGTGGTTGGGAAGGGAGTGAGACAGGGATGTAGCCTCTTCCCGATGCTATTCAATCTGTAAATTGATCAAGCAGTAAAGAAAACGAAAGAAAAATTCGGAGTAGGAATTAAAATCCACAGAGAAGAAATAAAAACTTTGAGGTTCGCCAATGACATTGTAATTCTGTCAGAGACGGCAAAGGACTTGGAAGAGCAGTTGAATGGAATGGACAGTGTCTTGAAAGGACGGTTCTTCTTCTTCCGTATCCGGATGCACCAATTATATCTTCCCTTCCCAGTACTTAGCAACATAGTTTGCTTTGTCATTGCCTTCAAAATATCATCTTTAGTGCATGTTATAGACATATCTGGGCAAATCAATAGGTGGTCCAAGTCCTGTATTGCTCCGCATTCACACCTATCGCTATCACTGTAACCCCATTTAAATAGGTTTGATTTGCACCCAGTTACTCCAGTGCGCAGCCGGTTTAATGACCTCCAAGTTGTAAAAGGTAGTTGAAATCCTGCAGATCCCTCCTCCAGTAGTTCCATTGTGGAGTGTGGCACCATTTCTTCCCAAAGAGATAGCCGCCTTGCGTTGGGCTTGGTGACAAGCTCTTCAGTAGTTTCAATGAAACTCCTGCGGGATTTCAGCCGGACACGTTGTTTTCGGTGCTTATGCATTAGGTGTCGAGGATCATTCTTTTGTTTTGATCTTCCGATCTCGGCGGCTACTTGTCTGCGGATAATGGGTGGTGCTATGCCTATGATGGGATAAATGATGTCTTTGGGAGTTGGTTTGAGGTATTCTGTGGCAATACGTACAGTTTTGTTTACGGCGACGTCAACTTGCTTAGTGTGAGCAGAGTTCCTCCAAACTGGCGCCGCGTATTCCGCTGCTGAGATACTCAGCGCCAGACCCGTGGTGCGCTAAACGTGTGGTTGAGCTCCCCACGATGAATCTGTTAGCTTCCGCAGTATGTTGTTCCTTGCACAGACCTTTTTTTTAGTGTTGTGACAGTGCTGCTTAAAAGTAAGTGCTCTGTCCAGTGTTACTCCCAGGTATTTTGGGCTGTTTGTATGTCTCAGCTCTTCCCCTTGCCACATGACTCGGAGTTTCCGTTTGGCTTGTTTGTTCCTAAGATGGAAGGCGGATACTTGAGATTTACTAGGGTTTGGTTTGAGATTATTGCCGTCGTAATAGGTAGCAAGTTCTGTTAAGGCTCCTGTGAGATTCTCCTCTACTTGTTCAAAGGTTTTATCCTGAGTGGCCACTGCTGTATCATCAGCATATATGAACATTCGTGTCTGGTGGCTGATGGGAAGATCATTGGTATAGATGTTAAATAATATTGGAGCCAAGACACTACCCTGTGCACGTCCATTTTTCTGTGTCCTCCATCGGCTGTTTTTAGATTGTAAGGTTACATAGTAGCGTCTGTTCTGTAGCATGCATTGCACGAACATAGAAAGGGTGTAGTCCTTAGTGACATTATACACTTTCTGGGTAAGCAACTTATGGTTAACTGTGTCATATGCAGCAATGAGATCCAGGAATGCGACTCCAGTTACTTCTCCTCTCTGATAGGCGTCTTCGATGTACTGTGTGAGATTAAGGATTTGCCCACAGCATGATTTTCCTGGTCGAAATCCAGCTTGTTCGTTAATGAGGGCTTTGTCCACATAATCAGCTATGCGTTTAAGGATCATTCGCTCCAGCACTTTAAATAAATGACAAAGCAGTGAGACAGGCCGGAAATTTTTAGCTTCAGCTGGGTCTTTCCCTGGTTTTAATAGCGAAATAACCCGAGCTTTCCTCCACAGTTTAGGAATTTGCATTGTTGTGATACAGTTATTCATTAGCTCTAGGATCCATGCTTGTACTCCCGGTCCAAGATGTTTAATTTGCTCAGATCTCAGATCGTCGAGGCCAGCGGCCCTATTGTTTTTCAAATCGTTGATGGCATCTTGTAGCTCCTGAATGAAGAACGGGCGAGCTAGGAAGCTAATCTCCTCGTTCAATTTTCTTTTAATTTTGCCATTCCTGATCTTCCTTTTAGTTTTTCCGTTCATGAGTAGTTGGTGAGCTATCTGATCAGGTGTAACTTCACTGTAATTTGGTTGTGGTTCTGTTGGGTCGTTGTTGAGACTTTTGACCAGTTTCCATGTCTTCCTACTGCTGTGCTTCATATCCGTCTCTTGTAGGAGGTTACACCACTTTTCCTTTCTCGCTTCGGAGATACCAGACATCAGTACCTCACCTGCCTGGATCGTTTCCTCTGAGAGAGGGTCCTTATTGTACAGTTCTTCATACTTTTCCAGAGCTTCCTTGCTACTACCATTGAGTCCAGCGATATACTGGGTGCGGCACCCTCTAGGTATGCACCGTCGAGAGATTTTCTTGACAAGGTCTATAAAAGTTTCATATGATTGTATCTCTGGTTTAATTTCCAAGATCTCCTTATCAAGGTCCTCTGTGAAAAGTTCCCAATGAGCTTTTTTGAAATTGAAGCGTCTCTTGAAGGGCATTACATCTGATTTGATTACTGCAGTAATGGAGCAAGTTATTGCTCTGTGTTGCGATCTTGGAATTGGGTCCTCGATTTGCTTTACAGTTTGCAGGGATACCTATTCGGAGACAAAGATGTTATCTGGATTATATCCTCGTTTCCATCTTCCGCTGTTAAATGATGCAGGCAACTTTGGGTCATGTATCAATTTCAGTTTAGCCTAGTCTGCCCAGATCTCCAGCATTTCGACATCGTCATTTGTCTCTTTGTAACCCCATGCGAGACTGTGACAGTTAAAATCTCCTAGTACAACTTTAATGTTTTTTGAATGGAAATTTCCGGGCTCCGTAAATTTGAAACGAGGGTACAAGATGAACATCAACAAAAGCAAAACGAGGATAATGGAATGTAGTCGAATTAAGTCGGGTGTTGCTGAGGGAATTAGATTAGGAAATGAGACAGTTAAAGCAGTAAAGGAGTTTTGCTATTTGGGGAGCAAAATAACTGATGATGGTCGAAGTAGAGAGGATATAAAATGTAGACTGGCCAAGGCAAGAAAAGCGTTTCTGAAGAAGAGAAATTTCTTAACATCGAGTATAGATTTAAGTGTCAGGAAGTCGTTTCTGAAAGTATTTGTATGGAGTGTAGCCATGTATGGAAGTCAAACATGGACGATAAATAGTGTAGACAAGAAGAGAATAGAAGCTTCTGAAATGTGGTGCTACAGAAGAATGCTGAAAATTAGATGGGTAGATCACATAACTAATGAGGAGGTATTGAATAGAATTGGGGAGAAGAGGAGTTTGTGGCACAACTTGACCAGAAGAAGGGATCGGTTGGTAGGACATGTTCTGAGGCATCAAGGGATCACGAATTTAGTACTGGAGGGCAGCGTGGAGGGTAAAAATCGTAGAGGGAGACCAAGAGATGAATACACTAAGCAGATTCAGAAGGATGTAGGCTGCAGTAGGTACTGGGAGATGAAGATGCTTGCACAGGATAGAGTAGCATGGAGAGCTGCATCAAACCAGTCTCAGGACTGAAGACCACAACTACAACAACAACATAGTGGCATTTCTCATATACTGACGGAAAAACAATCTCAACACCAAAAAATTATTAATGTAGAGCAATGAAATTTTGGGAACACATTTGTGAGTGATTAACATTGCAAGATCACAAGTTAATGTGATTGCAAATGTGGTACACTAATAATCGGAGTAAACGCCAGAATGGTGAAAGCAAGCACGCAAATGTGCAAGCATTGTGTTGTACAGGAGCTGTATGTCAACTGTGGGAAGGACTTCCATGGCTGTTGCATTTGGGCGGTCAATATAGGGACGGTTAATGCTGTTTGTGGATGACGCTGGAGTCGATGTCCGATGATGTCCCATACGTCATCGATTGGAGACAGAGCTGATGATAGAGTAGGCCAACGCGACATGTCGACACTCTGCAGAACATATTGGGAGGTACAATTAAGCAGTGACCTGTCAAGGCATGCTTTACAGGATACAAAAACAACTAGACAAAGTCCGTCCTGGGCGCCACACTGTCAAAATGGTCCAAATGGCTCTGAACACTATGGGACTTAACATCCATCAGTCCCCTAGAATTAGAACTACTTAAACCTAACTAACCTAAGGACAGCAGACACATCCAGGATTAGAGCCTGCGACCGTAGCAGCAGCGCGGTTCCAGACTGAAGCGCCTAGAACCGCTCGGCCACAGCGGCCGGCGCCACAATGTCCATCACTGCAGTAAACACTTGTCCCTATGCGAAGGCTATAGGTAGAGGTCTGCGCGGATGCGGATATCCGCGGATATATCCGCAGATATCCGCGGTATTTGTTACTTGGCGGATAAAATCGCGACCAGCGCGGATATCCGCGGGTCATCTGCGGATAATGAGCAAGGCATCTGCCCAGTACGTATTTTGCAATGTTAGTTGAAAACTTCAAGTGTGTTGACATTCTTGTAATCTTGCGGGGCCCGGGTAGAGCGGATGTCTGTTGTCCTCAGCCCCTGGCTACGACCGACGTAGCTGTACCCAAGAGAGCTGCGCCTAATCCGTTTCCGCGACCGTGTCTTTTGTGTGGCCTGTGAAGTGCTCTCTGGGTAGCAAACCTGCCCACTGTCTACCAGACAGGTGCTCGTTGCAATTTTCCGCTGCCTTCAGTTAGCGCTTTGTAGCGACCGAGTGACAACGTGCATAGTAGCAAATATCAGTGAGAGTTCTTTCTTCAAATGAACACCATATCGGTGGATACTATTTCGTGTAAGGTGAAAAAAGGTGATTTTACATTAGTGAAGAAAACAAATTGAAATCGCCAACTTGGAAAAAATTCGTATACGTATTTGATGGCAACGAAAAGATAAAAGATATAGTGGCTTGTTTTGCATGTAAAAAAGTGTATTCCTACACTGGACACAAAAGTGGAACTTCAAATTTGCTAAAACATTCGTGTGAGGCTGGACAAAGTAGCATAATTACTTATTTAAATAGCAAGAGAGTGTGAAAGTTCCTGAAGTTCCGCCAAATTTGGAGACAGCCGCGACAGGAAAACTTATCAATCTTGTCAGCAAAGACATTTTACCATTCTAAGTTGCATGTGGATCTGGGTTTCTCGAGACGGCACAGTTTCTTATTGATGTGGGGGCCAAGTACGGTGCAGTGAGTGCTACGGAACTGCTACCTCATCCAACCACCATATCCAGAAATTTGAAGGAAACGGCCGATTGTCTGCGTGAAACTGTCTCCGCAGAAGTGAAGAATATATTCAGAGATGTAGGTGGAGCACTAACTGTCGATTTATGGACTGATTCGTACCGTAAAATAAACTATATGGGAGTGACAGCACATTATGTTAATTATGAAGAAGTGAAACCTGAGGATCGAGTGTTGTGCACCAGAAATTTTGAGAGTGAGATTAAGAAAACAGGAGAAAACATTAAACTTGAATTAATTAAGATACTACGGTCGTTCGATTTACTCAGTGATGTGAATAACATCGTGTTCGTTACGGATAGAGGTCCAAATATTGTGGTAGCACTTCGCCAATACAAGAGGCTCTCGTGCTCAGCACACATTCTTAATACTGTGCCGGAGCACACGACTCGAGGATACGCGTATGATGAGAAGAGTGACGTGCAGCGACTAATAAATTCCTGTCGAGCTATCACAACTTTCTTTAAAAGATCTGGTCTTCGGAATCGCCTTCAGAAGTCATTGAAAGGAGATATAGACACACGATGGAACAGTAAATTGGATATGTTTGAGTCTATTAATTCACAATGCTTTGAAGTTCTGTCAATTTTGTCAGAGAAAAAGCAAGATAATTTGATTGATTCTATAGACAAGAGGATGTTGGAAGATATAATAACCTTTCTAACACCATTTAAAATAGCTTCTTGTGATCTCGAAGCCTCCAAAACCCCTACGCTTTATTTGTGTGTGTTGTGGAAGTTAAAACTTCTCTCCTTCCTTGAAAAAAAAAAAAATGATGGCGCCAGCCCATTTCTGATAGATTTAAAGAGTACAGCCAAATCTATTTTAATCAGCAAATGGGACATAACAGTAACCCATAAACTTGCAACGTTTTTGAATCCAAAATATGAAAACCTAAAATTTCTTAGCAGTGCCGAAAAAGATGAAGTTGTAAAGGAAGCGAAAAATTATGTTGCGAGAAATTGCCCACAGTTAAAAGATAAGGAGGAAACAACATCTGGAATACCAGCAAAAAAAAAAAAAAAAAAAAAAACCAGGAGTCTGACGTACTTTTTAATGAACTTGAAGATTCCTCAGAAGGTGAATCGACAAGAGATCTTTACTTTGCGTCGGATGAAATTCTCAGACATACGAATGATACAATCCAATTTTCGGAAGGCATCGACCTGATAGCTTGGTGGCATGGACGTGAAAACGTCTATCCGCGTCTTTCCAAACTCGCATACTTCGAGCACTGAATTCCAGCGTCCAGCGCACCATCTGAGAGAAGCTTCTCTACTGCGGGACAAGTAATGCAGGACCGACGCAGGTCTTTGAAGCCACAGACGATTGATGACATCACGTTCCTGCATAGTAATCTTCCAAAGTAAAAAGGTACTCGTACAGCTTCTCTTACTTCATTGTATTTTTTGGGCTTATCCGAATTAGTTACAATTTTTTTTCGTCTGATTCTTTCTTTTACAGAATTTGAATCAGAAGCGTGCAGAAGATGAAAATATTTAATCTGAAGCCTGTGAGTTTTTAATGTAATATTTATAGTAAAGAATTTCCTCGACATATTGTTAGTATTTTTACTATTCCCAACAAGAACATTTAAGTAGCGTTAGGTAAAAGAAGGAAATATTTAACAAGCAATTTGTTTTGTTGTAATTTTCATATTAAAGACCTCAGTTTTGAGTTTTTACTCTTCGCAACAAGAACATTCAACAGCTAACACGTCAATGTTATTAAACTAGGTAATGATGATCTCATACGTGCCTACCTAAATTTTAACGTGCACTACAGTAGCATTTGCAGCCGCCGAGCATTGTCGCTCTTTGTGAACAGTGAAACAGCCCGGCCGGAGCTGTGGCACGGCGGGCCTTGTAATTAATTACAATTGGGACTTCAAACTACGGCTCACGACCACCAACAAGCTGTGACTGCGATAGCCCGTGAAAGATTATTCTGATCACATTGAAAACTTACAAAATATTCAAATCTTCCAAAAAAATTTACCAACCAATTAGTAAAGATAAGGGCTGAAATTCGTAACAAAATTGGACATTTTAACTGTAACTCGGTATTGCTTAACAGGGAACAGTGCCCAACATTTGAAGTTATGGGACAGTGGTTTTTATATAGACATCTTGAAATCGTTTGCAGTTCCATTAAACTCTGAAAAAAATATTATTTTTTAACATTGAAAGTATTAACTGCGAAATCTACTGCAAGTTTTGTCTTAGTAATTTAGACCAATGTTGAGGATGTTTTAAAGTGTGAAAACATTTCATTTATCGCTAGGTCTTAATTCGATGAATCAGCCAAAAGGTGAGGTTCGAGATTTCAATCGTATTTTTAGCTAAAACTCTTCGGAAGACGAGTTATTTTTTCCAGACAACGTCAATTATTGCTGGCAGTTTAACTTTTTCACAGGTGCGCCAGCGTTTTGCAGTGTAGGCCTAATGCTGTAAATATTTTCACCTGGAAATGACGAGGACTGAACGCGTAAGCTATAATATAATCATCAGCTGACATGAATGGCTTCAGAATTTGACACATCCAAGCAGTGAGTACAAAAAAAACTGTCGGTAAATAATGCAATGTGCTAGTAACAGTTTAAAACCATAGCCATTTTCAGCTGCCTTGCACAAGAGCAGCGAAATATAATTGTTTCTATACACGTATTTTCATCATTTAATACTATTACATTGAATTTTATTTTTTTAAATAGCGTTTCCAATCTCACGATATTCGAGCCGCTACTATGTGTGCGCTCAGTCCGGAACCGCGGGACTGCTACGGTCGCAGGTTCAAATCCTGCCTCGGGCATGGATGTGTGTGATGTTCTTAGGTTAGTTAGGTTTAAGTAGTTCTAAGTTCTAGGGGACTGATGACCACAGATGTTGAGTCCCATAGTGCTCAGAGCCATTTCAACCATTTTTTTACTATGTGTGCTCCGGAGCGCCAATGCTTTCCTGTTTGGAACGGTCTGCTTTAGAGTTGGTATAGAGCATTTCATGTGATTTAAGAAGTCAAAAGTAGTAAAGTTGTCGCAGAAATGGCACCCTAACAAAAACAATAACTATGTCATTACATACCATAATTCTAAGTACTACTGTTATTACTATTAATTACTCATTCAAAACTTAAATATATGCGGATTCGGATAAGGAACTTGCGGATGCGTATTAATTGCTGCGGATGCGGATGCGAATGTGGTTGCGGATTAGGACCTTGCGGATGCGGTGCGGATGCGGATTGCATTTTTCTTATCCGCGCAGACCTCTAGCTATAGGCGACTCCACTTGTAAAGTCTCGCAGGCTGATTACCATTACGAACTGTAGCTATGAACTGCAGCCCTGCAACTCCGCACTAGAACTGTCGTATGGCAAAGCGAAACATGGTGCGTGTGGCCGCCGCTTATCACACCGCGGAAGTCCATGTCAATGAGGGCGGTGCGGAAGTTGCTGATTGCCGCTGACTGTTGTGGTTGGCGGCGAACTCAAAGCGCCGCCCGGGGCGCCAGTCTGAAACTGTCTGAGCGGACCAACGCCGGTTGCGTCCATTGGTGAGGACACAAGACCCTCATATCGTCCGACTAGTCCGTCTCGGCAGCTGAATGGCTAGCTAACACTGAGGAGCACTCGGCTTCAATTCCCGGTACCTTAACTATAAATTGCCTCTCACAAATTCGCTCCTGCGTCTTTTCCATTGTTATTTTTAGGCCAATTTTCTTAAAAATCTATCTTTCTCCAGCACGTCTCAAAGCTCTCTAAATAATTACAACTGTAAAATACCTATATGAATGCATCCGGAGATGCCTAGTAAAATGGCCACAAATCAATACACAGCACAGAAACAAGGATTGCACATGGCATGCACAACAGAGAGCTCATTCCTGTCACACTAATAACCAACAATAGAAAAACCAGACAAATATCAAGGAGCTGGCGTACACCAGTTAGAATGTAAGGATTGTAAATCAATGTATCTGGAGACCGTTGATGTTGTTGTTGTGGTCTTTAGTCCTGAGACTGTTTTGATGCAGCTCTCCATGCTACTCTATCCTGTGCAAGCTTCTTCATCTCCCTGTAACTACTGCAACCTACACCCCCTTCTGAATCTGCTTAATGTATTCATCTCTTGGTCTCCCTCTACGACTTGTACCCTCCACGCTGCCCTCCAGTACTAAATTGGTGATCCCTTGATGCCTCAGAACATGTCCTACCAACCGATCCCTTCTTCTAGTCAGGTTGAGCCACAAGCTTCTCTTCTCCCCAATCCTATTCAGTACCTCCTCATTAGTTATGTGATTTACCCATCCCATCTTCAGTTCAAAACATAGATGCACGAAAATTGTCGTTCTACCTTTGTTGAATACCTAAAAGCATGGGCATGAACCATTTAACATGAAACAGGATATGAAAATTACTACAAAAAATCAGTTACAATAGAAAACTCCTAACAAATGGTTCAAATGACTCTGAGCACTATGGGACTTAACATCTGAGGTCATCGGTCCTCTAGAAGTTAGAACTAGTTAAACCTAATTAACCTAAGGACATCACATACATCGACGCCCGAGGCAGGATTCGAACCTGCGACCCTAGTGGTCGCGCGGGTCCAGACTGAAGCACCCAAAAACCGCTCGGCCACACCGGCCGGCAAACTCCTAACATTACAGGAAAATTGTCACGTACAGATACCTTACAGTGAACGAGAATGAAATACATGACCAAATCAATACAAGTAACAACTCGCTGATCATGTTAGCAACTAAAACAATACTAAAAAGAGATGCGGAATATAATCAGACTAAATAATCACTTAACCTTCCCACCACAGACACTTTTCTAAAACGTCCATTTTCGATCCCTTACAGTCAGACTTAACGCTTTTTACCAGAACAGGTCCCAACACACACAATAACATGGGCACACACATTATAAAATAAATGAAGATCCCAACATACAGTAACAGTACTATATACGGTAAACACACACAAGCAACACGCAGTGAAAATGAAGTGCTCAATTGAAATGTTTTAGAAGACGCCGAAAATCGGATATCCTGGTGTGCACAGGCCAACCAAGTTCAACTCTAGAATGGCTCATATGCAATAATAAAACCGAAACTAAACTCCTCCCGTACAGGCCTGGAAGGCCCAACGGTACTGACCGGCCGCCGTGTCATCCTCAGCTCATAGGAGTCACTGGAAGCGGATACGTAGGGGCATGTGGTCAGCACACCGCTGTCCCGGCCGTATGTCAGTTCCCGAGACCGGAGCCACTACTTTTCAATCAAGCAGCTCCTCAGTTTGCCTCACAAGGGCTGAGTGCACCCCATATGCAATAATAACATAGTAAAATGGTAAGTAGGACCAAACAGTAAATTAACCTTCCGAAACTTGCGCGCCAAAAGTGTTTCTTACCCAACAATCAGAGAATAACAAAAAACTGTAATATAGTAACATACGTGGTATCATCCGTAACGCATTATTATATAATAAAACAAACATTTATTACTGGCCACTGAATATGCTTGATAAATAAAAGAAGCGAGGCGTGCAAGGCACAAAACGAACAGTCTTTCATTTAGTTGCATAGACGAACCACATTTACAAGAAGAAACATTTCTTTACATGATTTCACCAAACATCTGCATTGCGGGGCACAGTAAATGTATACAACCGCAAAGGAAATTCGTAAACCTGTGACGAGATTTAAACAAAGTTTTTATTTATTAAACTTCCTGGCAGATTAAAACTGTGTGCCCGACCGAGACTCGAACTCGGAACTTTTGCCTTTCGCGGGCAAGTGCTTTACCAACTGAGCTACAGAAGCACGACTCACGCCCGGTACTCACAGCTTTACTTCTGCCAGTACCTCGTCTCCTACCTTCAAACTTTACAGAAGCTCTCCTGCGAACCATGCAGAACTAGCACTCCTGAAAGAAAGGATATTGCGGAGACATGGCTTAGCCACAGCCTGGGGGATGTTTCCAGAATGAGATTTTCACTCTGCAGCGGAGTGTGCGCTGATATGAAACTTCCTGGCAGATTAAAACTGTGTGCCCGACCGAGACTCGAACTCGGGACCTTTGCCTTTCGCGGGCAAGTGCTCTACCATTTATTATTTGTCGAAATTGGGTCCATCCTAACTGTGGCATATGGTAACAAGTCTAGTTCAGGAGGAGGTCGAGTAGATACTACAATACGCACACAGATTATAAGGAATTTATTAAAACTTGTACGTGGTAAATACTTAACCTTGGAAACAAGTAGCGTTCACATAGATGACGTGAAAGTGATGCTGTCGTTGACACTCATAACATTTAGCACTTCATTACAGAATGAATGATTCACATCAGAGTTTAATTTTCTTTAAGGTAACATAGGTCATGGGATATATCCCAATATCGTGTCCGACCTCCTTTTGTCCGGAGTAATGCAGCAACTCGACGTGGTATGGACTCAACAACTTGCCTGCAGAAACATAGAGCCATACTGCCTCTATAGCCGTCCATGATTCCCAAAGTGTTGCCGGTGAAGGACTTTGTGGGTGAACTGACCTCTCAGTTACGTATCATAAATGTTCGATGGCCAAACAATTCGCTTGAATTGTCCAGATGTTCTTCAAACAAATCGTGAACAATTGTCGCCTGGTGACATGGTACCTAGTCATCTAGATTAGAATAGATTAGATTAGATTTGCTTTCATTCCAATTGATCCGTAGTGAGGAGGTCCTCCAGGATGTAGAACATGTCAGAAATACAACAATACATCATGACAAATATTTACTACTAAAACAAATAAGCTAATGTACCATTCCACGGGTCCCAAGTGGAATGATCCTCATTTTTTAACGAACTCTATATGAAAGAGTCATTCTACAAATACTAATTCACTGAATTTAAAATAAAAAAGTTTTTTATTTATTTATAAGGTAATAAACATGTAATACAACTACTATAATACTTATTTACAACGAACACATTGCTGCACTGAAATGGTGCAGAAGTTAGATTGTACTTACACACACACACACACACACACACACACACACACACACACATTTACAATGAACACATCATTACTGCATTTAAATTGTGCAGAAGTTATTTTTACTGATAAATTCAAGAGTGGAGTAGAAGGAGTTGGCCACCAATAAATCCTTTAGGCTTCTCTTAAACTGAATTTCATTGGTTGTTAAGCTTTTTATGGCTGCTGGCAAGTTATTGAAAATGTGTGTTCCTGAATAATGCACACCTTTTTGTACAAGACTAAGTGACTTTAAATCCTTGTGAAGATTATTCTTATTTCTAGTATTGATTCCATGAATTCAGATGTTGGTTTGAGAAAGTGATATCTTCTTAATGACAAATTTCATTAAGGAATAAATATATTGCGAAGCAGTAGTTAGTATCCCTAGTTCCCTAAACAGGCTTCTGCAGGATGTTCTTGCGTTCACACAACATATAACTCTTACTGCACGTTTTTGTGCCTGGAAAACTTCAGCTTGACTTCATGAATTACCCCAAAAAAATAATCCCATATGACATTATGGAATGAAAGTAGGCACAGTATGCCAGCTCTTTGATTTTTATATCCCCTATGTCTGACACAATTCACATTGCGAAGAGAGATTTGTTAAGACGCTTCAGCAGTTCTGTGGTGTGCTCCTCCCAGTTGAATTTATTATCAACCAGTAATCCCAAGAATTTAACACTGTCCACTTCTTCTATCTTCTTGTCGTCATATGTTAGACATATACTCTTGGGACACCCTTACAAGTTCTGAACTGCATGTAGTGTGTTTTTTCAAAGTTTAGTGACAAAGAATTTGCTAGGAACCAGTGATTAATGTCCACAAATAACTTATTAACTCATCTTTCTAAGACTACACTTGATTTGCTATTTATTGCAATGTTTCTATCATCAGCAAACAAAACGAACTTGGCATCTGGTAATGTTACTGATGAAAGGTCATTGATATACACAAGAAAAAGTAAGGGCCCCAAAATAGAACCTTGTGGGACCCCACATGTAATTAGTTCCCAGTTGGAAGATGCCTGACAGCTTGATACACGTCTCTTTCCTAATAACACCCTGCCAGAGATCGTTGTTTGGGAACATGAAGTCCATGAATGGCTGCAAATGGTCTCCAAGTACTTCAGGAGGACCCAGTCCTTTACATGTAACACAGCCACACCATTATGGAGCCGCCACCAGCTTTCACAATCCCTTGTTGACAACTTGGGTCTGTGGCTTGTGGGATCTGCGCCATACTCGAACCTTACTATCACATCCTACCAACTGAAATGGGAACTCGTCTGACGTGCCAACGGTTCTTGTGGTGTCACCGCCAGACACCACACTTGCTAGGTGGTAGCTTTTAAATCGGCCGTGGTCCATTAGTATACGTCGGACCCGCGTGTCGCCACTGTCAGTGATTGCAGACCGAGCGCCACCACACGGCAGGTCTAGAGAGACTGACTAGCACTCGCCCCAGTTGTACAGCCGACTTTGTCTGAGATGGATTACTGACAATTACGCTCTCATTAGCCGAGACGATAGTTAGCATAGCCTTCAGCTAAGTCGTTTGCTACGACCTAGCAAGGCGCCGTTATCCTTTGTTATATTGCTGTTATACTTCTGTGTCATCAAGAGCGATGTTCTACAATTATGGATTAAAGTTAAGTATTCCAGAAGCTACGTACTTTTCTTTATAGCATTCATTACGTATCCTGTTTCAGGCCTCACGCCAGCCTGCGTGAGTTTAAGCGCGTGCCTTTCGGCTTCCTATCATTGTGTCTAGGCTGTCTTGTCTAGACACAACAGTTCTCCAATCGTCTAGGGCTCAACCGATACGCTCACGCTTCCAGGAGAGGCGCTGCAGGCGATGTCGTGCTGTTAGCAAAGGCACTCGCGTCAGTCGACTGCTGCCGTTGCCCATCAACCGCAAATTTCACCGCAGCATCCTAACGGATAAGCTCGTCGTACGTACCGCGTTGATTTCTGCTGCATTGCTTGTCTGTAAGCACTAACAATTTTATGCAGAGACCGCTGCTCGCGGTCGTTAAGTGAAGACATCTGTGGTGAAACATAATGTCTTTAATCTGGTATTCCCGGAGCACTCTTGACACTGTGGATCGCGGAATATTGTATTCCCTGACGATTTCCGAAATGGAATGTCCCATGCGCCAAGGTCGAACTACCATTCTGCGTTCAAAGTCTGTTAATTTCCGTCGTGCGGTCATAATCACGCCGGAATCTCTTCACATAAAGCACCTGACTACAAATGATAGCTTCGCCGACGTACTATCCTTTTATGCCTAGTGTACGCGATACTACCGCCATATGTCTATGTGTATATCGCTACCCCATTACTTTTGTTACCTCAGTGCAATGTTCAGTATAACTGTTCCATTTGCACGCAGCCTGGTCTGTACTGTGACAATACTGTCGTCGTAAGTGATGATTAAAATTGATCGCTGTTTACACAGGGAGTGAACTGAGCGGTACTGCAATCGGACATAAACAACTTTCCGGCTGTGGCAGCGTAAGAAAATACTTGGGGGCGTGCCTGTGCCGACGCCTCCGATTTGTTGTTGCGTTTCACAGTGTAATGGTTCTTTATTTACGTGACCATTACGGCACTCCAACCCCAGTTCTTGATACCAGTAATATCGTACTACTTTTCTGCGAAGTAACAGACATATTTTTTGACAATATTCAAATTTGGTTTTATTAATGTATAGGTACTCCGATGTACCGTTATATTACAATGATATGGTTCTTGTGTGTATTCATTCCTGTGAGACTGTCATAATCTTTGACTTACTTGTAACCGTTTTGGCGTGAATGCGCACAGAGCAGTCTTTGTTTCACTTTGCAGAAGTTCAGTCGTTATTTCGTTTTGTAAATGAACAGTCAAGTATTGTGTTTGGTTAAAGTGGAAATTAAATATATGAAGATTGATACAAAACTGTTTTCTTGATGATGTGACAATTAAGAAGAAGTATATGTGAATTTACAAGAATTTTAATAAAAATGGGGATCATGAACACCAAGTCAAAAATTATTTCTACTATACCATTGTTCTGATCTGGGATTGTTTGATCATTAAGAATTTCCTGAAAAACGCATTTGTTAGGTCTTCAAACATTGCTAAAATACAGATCTGGACCTTCTAGCAGTAAAAGTGGAATCACCCTACAATGAACATGATGAGCCATAACAACTTCGACGAAATCTACGTGGGAATCCGTTCAAGATAAGTGCCAAAATTAATTACATTTTTACAGTGACTTTATTATTTCCATTCTGACGATACCATATAACGTCCCCTTAGAAAATTAATGAATTACTGTGCTGATAAACGTCTTACATTATTTGATTTTCAAACAGCTGAGCAGAACTGAACGTACTCAGACATTTCGCTCTTTACCTATTCTGATCAACACTAAGCTGACACACAATATTTTTAGCGCAACGCAATCTAACTTTCAATAATCCCTACAAAAGAATGGCCCTGACTAACATTAACCTGTACCTTTCACAAATCACTTACCTCACAAAAATCTTCGTTACTCGAACTGCTGCAACACAGCGAGCGCCACTACTGCCAGCTAAATAAAAGATTCAAACTACTGAAGGCACTAACTACTGATAGGCATAGTTAGAAAATGAAGGATTTTGATAGAGAAAAAACAATGTATTTACCTTAATAGTGTTCAAAAGTCATTATATATATATCAGGTCATGACATCCAGTCTTACAAATTTACTGTCTCTGATGGACACACGTCCAGATCATCCGCTCTCAAAACTCCGCCATCTCTCTCCCCACATCCACCCCCTGCAGTTCTTGTAGAAATAATGGTATTGGTGAGTCATCAAAGGTGTAGACCCACTGTAGTCCTTATAGAGACAGCCAGCAGCCATCTGTTGTGACTGTGCAGGTGCACAATCACCATCGAAGAATCTTCCAGACAATATCACAAGTCCATAAACCACCACTTGTGGACTCACAAAGTTTTTGGAATTGTCCTTAGAACCAGCAATGCTGTTAACCAGTCCCTTGCTGAATTATTAACACACGTGCAAACACTAACAGTCCCAACTCCTCATATATTGTGCATATACTATGACCAACAGAAATGTGTACACTGAAATGTATGCTTACAAGTTGCTTAGTTTGATGAACTGGTGTCCATTACAATTTTATAACATGAGAATACAATAAAAAAAGTACAAAATACATCATTAAAGAACATAACAATACAGATAACAATTGTAGTAATACAGGCTTTACAAAAGAATCGAAGTAAACATACACAGCAGTGTTACAGGAATTATGAGATAAGTAAATATATAAAGTAATGACAATAGTTTTCGAAACATTAATTTCACACATGAGTATTAAAACAAAACAGAATAAATAATGTCGAAACATCTTTACAAAGTAAATAACATATTATTAGAAAAATTCTACAACATAACTCTTATCAGCTAAACACATAAAGACAGGAAGAACACAAATACACAAGGGTACACAGACACATAGTGGAATAACACAAAAGAACAGGATAGGGTTTGTTTTCAGTGTGACATTTGGTACTGCAGTCCAACCCAAAACTTCATTTCATAGATGTTTACTCTTATTTCACTTTTTGTTTGTACCTTGTCAATGCATTTCTTCCAATTCATCACAACTCATTCTCTTATATAGCCTACCCCCTCTTAAGCTAACTTAAATCTACTGAGCTCAGATATATAAACTAAGGAACGAGGCAATGCAGCAACACACAAGAACTTAACACAAACAGCAATGACAAAAATATGCAAATTGGCAAACCAAGCAGCAGTATACCTAAATTAGCAGAGCAAATGCAACATTACAACTAATATGAGCCAATGTGCAGCAACAACAAAAATAAATCAGTAGTAAAACTGGCTTAACAGGGTAATACAAAGTCAAATTCAGTAAAACTATGCCTGGCAAACAGTAGCAGCAAACGCTGTAACTTATACCTAAACATGGCAAAGTTCAAGGAGAAAAAAATATTACACTAAAGACAACAACGCAGATAAGGGAAATGTCTATTCACATCTTAATGTCTATGTAATTAATGTGGTGCACCACAACTTATTATACAAAAGAAATTACCAAGTACTTGAAAATAAAATTATGTATGCAATTCCTGTGAAGGGAAATGTCTTTTTTCCTTCTTCGTTTTTTTTTTTAAGTTGGTCATAAAGTTATTATTTATTTGCTTTACTGGCTCTGCAGGCATAAAATATCTATATTAGTACATATATAAAATTTTATCCAATGCTGCAGTGCATCTAGGAACTAGATATTAAACGAAAAGAGCATATATATATATATATATATATATATATATATATATATATATATATATATTTCAGAGGCACAGGAGGAGAAAAAAGGAGGCCATTATCCTCATTATTGACATTTCTTTGTAGAAAGCATCGCAAATACGACACACTCAAACTTGAAAACATATGATTACACTGTGAAGCTCTTAATGTATGATATTTACTAAAATGCCAAATGAAATGATGAGAAACATTTTACATCTATTGTGTTTCTAGTTGAGAGATTTTTATACTGCCTTTGGAGACGCCATTTGTTTAGTGAATGACGTATATATATAGCCACAGACTGCACACAACCCAGTCAGTGATTTTCATACAGAGCGCTACGTGGCATTACCAACATAAAACCTAAACAGCCTACTTACAACCATCCACAGTCAATAACTTCGTTGTTGCCCAATAAAGCGCACATATGCTGTGTGAGCAACATTATTAATCTGATTTCTAACGTACTTTGCAAGTGGTGGTACTGTTAGAACAGGGACTGTCTCTACTTCTGGTGCCATCTTGAGGTACCAACTACCGCATGAGACTTCGTTCTGCAGACGAAACCGCACTATCTTCTTACCATTGTGATTCATCGCATTCACGTGAGCATTTATTGGCTGTTTCAACGATTTACAGTCAAGTCTTAGGACACTGCATTATTAACAGTTTCTATAGACAGAAGACATTACCTGCAACTTGTATAAAAATCAGACAGCAGCTCTAAGAGCCGGAAGTCCAGGAAGGAAGGCAGTAATTGAGACCGGAGTGAGATACGTTTGTAACCTGTCCCCCATGTTATTCAGTATGTACACTGAGCGGGGAATAAAGGAAACTAAGGGGAAATTTGGCAAAGGAACTGATATTCAGGGAGAAAAGATATGGACTTTAAGGGATACCGATGACACTGCAATTCTGTCAGAAAAAGCCAGCTCTTGGAAGATCAGTTGAAGTAGTGTCTTGAAAAGCCATTAGAAGAGCAACATAAATAAAAGTTCAAAAAGGCTAATTTAGCGTAGTCGAATTATGTCAAATGTTGCTGAGGAAACTAGATTAGGAAACGAGACACAGAAAGTAGGTAAGAGATCTGCTGCTTGACCAACAAAATAGCTGACGATGGTGGAAGTAAATATGATATAAAATGCAGACTGGGAATAGCAAGAAAATCTTTTGTGATTAAAGCAAATACGAGGGTGAGTCAAATGAAAACCTTAAATTTGTAATAACAAATCGAAACTTCGCGCCGTTATCCTGTAAGTTGGCAAGCGTGCTAAAAACAGTGTGCAGAATGACCTGTAGGTGGCAGCATAGTGCAGATGCACACATGCCTTCGCAGTATCAGTATAAAGATGGCCGTCCCACTTGAGACTTGCACCAGGGAAGAACAGCGTTCTGTTATTCGGTTTTTGCGTAGTGAAGGTGTGAAACCTATTGAAATTCATCGACGAATGATGGTTCAATACGGTGATGCATGTTGGTCACAGCAGTAAGTCTACGAATGGAGTAGGAAGTTCGCAAATGGTGTGACTTCAGTGGAAGATTCTCCTCGTCCAGATCAGGCACAACGAGTTGTGACTCCACAGAACATTGCAGCAGTTTAAGCCATAGTGAAGGAAAACCGCTGAGTGACACTGAATGACATTGCAGCATGTCTACAGATTAGTCATGGGTCAGCACAACACATTATGCATGATGTGCTCCAGTTTCACAAAGTGTCTGCAAGATGGGTGGCATGGCAGCTGAATTCTGAAATGAGAGAACGACATGTTGATGCTTGTGAAGAACGTCTTCGGCACTTTGAACGAGAAGGTGATGGCTTCCTTGCAAGAACCGTTACTGGGGACGAAACCTGGGTTCACTTCCACCAATCGGAAACGAAGAGAGAGAGAGTCAGGATTGGCGCCATTCCTCATCACCAAAACCAAAGACGTTTCGAACAGAACCATCCGCGGGGAAGGTTATGCTGACTCTCTTTTGGGACGAAAAAGGCGTCATTTTGGAGCATTACATGCTTAGAGGGACCACTGTCATCAGTGCATCATACACAGATCTCCTAAAAAATCATCTGCAGCCTGCAATCAAATCAAAGCGGCGTGGATTGCTGTCAGCAACATGACAATGCAAGGCCCCACACTGCCCATACAACAATTGCAACAATCACAGACCTGCATTTTGAGTGTCTTCCTCATCCACCACACTCATCAGTCTTTGCTCCAATTTGGACCACTCAAAGACGCAATGGGAGGAAAGAAGTTCCATTCTGATGAAGAGGTACGGCACACGGTGCATGAGTGGTTGTGCAGACTACCAAAAGAATTTTTTTCTAAAGGAATTTATGCACTTTGTAAGCGCTGGAGGACTTGCATTAAGCGTGGGGGAGATTATGTTGAAAAGTGATACAGCTTTGTACCACTTCTGCACAGTAAATAATAATTAAGAAATATCTAAGGTTTTCATTTGACTCACCATCATGTGTTAAATCGAGATTTGTTCTAGTGTTGAAAGCAATACATTCATATTCAACTGATGACTTGCTAGGTCCAACACGATGGGAATTTTCTGTTGGGGTTCTCTCCTTTAGCCTTTGAAGATCCCTCTTCTCCACAAGTCCACAAGGCAGAGGGGTCTTCTTCTAACTAACCCCAGGGAGGATGGGTTGCCACTTCTACCGCCTCTGCAGTTTGGAAGGTCTCCTTCTCTGCCAAAGGCGCCGTTGTGGCCTTCATCCTTAACTGTGGGCATGGGTTCCACGCCACACCCTGAGAAACTGAGACCCTGTCTGTAGTTAGTCATCCCTTCACACCGACCTACTGATGTGAAGGATTCCCAACCCAGTGCTGCAGATGCGCCAGACAAGAATTACCCAAGTCAAGGATAGGGGACGTGACCTTATCTCCCCTGAGTTGGGTTGATGGTTGCGTCTGATGCCATAACCAATCAACAAGAAGCAGCAGTGGAACAACATACTTCGCTTTTTACACTACGACAGTTGACTACAGAAAAGTATTGGGAAAAAGGTTAAAAGTTCATAATCGTGTTCTTGGTTTTCGAGAAAGCATATGACAGCGTGTGTTTAGAGAATCAAATGGTTCCAAACCCTCTAACAACGAAGGTACAAACGCCTTATGAAGGCTGCATAAGTTGTGTACAAATGCGTAATAGCATATCGGTTCAGGACAGAGATAGGAATGCAACAGAGTTGTGTACTGTCCCGATTACCTTTTATTGCACTTACGGACGTGATTATATAGGAAATAAAGGAAATAGGAAATGGTGATCTCAATGCTTTAGTTTTTACTGATGATGTAGCTATTTGTGAAGAAACGAAACCAGAGGAACACGGAAGATTAGATGAATGGAACTCCAAGTTTAAAGAGTACCAAATGACATTAAGCAAGGGCAAAATTGCAGCAATGACTAAGACACCTGTTAGTTGGAGAGAAAATTGAATGTGTGGAAGCTTTCAGTTACCAGGGATGTGCAATATCAAAGAAAAGTAGACAACAGGGTAACAAGGAGATAATATTTTTTTCATCAAGTGTAGAACTTCGTGTGTAACAAGTGAGTTCCTGTGAGAATCAAACAGACCATGGTTAAAACTTATCTCTTGCCGATTATGACACACAGCTTGGAGTACTGTGTAATTAACAGGGCAGATTTAAGCAAGTTACAAGAATGCGAAATGACGTTTTTGCAATCAGTCTTGCAGAAGGCAGCAATAGATAAAATTAGGAATGAAGACATGAGAGGACACATGCAAGTGGATCTGTGAATGACTGAGAATTTGAGTACTGCATGCCTCAAATGGTTTGGACATAAGAGAATGAAGAATACCCTCCTGCCAAAACAATACTTGGATAGAAATGTACAGGGGAAAGGACATATAGAAAGCCCCAGAAAAAGATGCCTGGGTCAGATTAAGGAAAATCTGAAGACTACAGCCGGCCGCGGTGGTCTCGCGGTTCTAGGCGCGCAGTCCGGAACCGTGCGACTGCTACGGTCGCAGGTTCGAATCCTGCCTCGGGCATGGATGTGTGTGATGTCCTTAGGTTAGTTAGGTTTAAGTAGTTCTAAGTTCTAGGGGACTGATAACCACAGCAGTTGAGTCCCATAGTGCTCAGAGCCATTTGAACCATTTTTTGAAGACTACAAGAGAAAACGGGAAAACAATACCGAGACAAGAAGCACATCAAAACAGAACAAAATGAAAGCAAATTCTTCATGAATAAACTACGCTGTTCGCTGGAAAGATACGAAGATGATGATAATGAAAGCAAATGCTTCATGAATAAACTACGCAGCTCTCTATAAGGATACGAATATGATGATAATGATGATGATGTTAACATCCAATACATATTTAAGTTTTAGGATGTCTCTTCTGAAAGTGTCTGGAGTAAAGCCTTATTTGAAAATGAAATCTCTCGCCCAACAACGAGTCCCAGACGAATGGAAAAAAAGCGCAGATGACTCCTGTATATAAAAAAAGGCAGAAGTATTGACCTGCATAATTACAAATAAATATCCCTAAACCGGTTTGGTGCAAAATTCTTGAACACATTCTGAGTTCGAACATAATAAATTTCCTTGAGACCGAACACTTCTGGCCACAAGTCAGCACATGCAAAACTGAACTTGTCCTTTTCTCACATGATATCCAAAACATGGATGGAGGGCAACAGCATGATTCCATATTTCTAGCTTTCCAGAGAGCATTTAACACGGTGGCCCACTGCAGACTGTTGACGAAGATCCGAGCATATCGTTTAGGTTCCCAGATATATGAGGTGCTGGCAGACTTTTGAAGTAAAAGAATTCAGCACATGGTCCGCGATGGCGATTTTTCAGCAGAGACAAGGATATCGTCAGGAGTCCCCAGGGAAATGTGATAACAGGTCTCGGAAGGCCCAACGGTACCGACCGACGCCGTCTCATTCTCAGCCGATAGGCGCAACTCGATGCGGATATGGTGGGGTATGTGGGCAGCACACCACCCTGCTTGTCGTTGTCAGTTTTCGTGAACGAAGCCGCTACTTCTCAATCGAGTAGCTCCTCAACTGGCTTCGCAAAGGCTGAGTACACCCCGCTTGCCAACAGCTCTCGGCGGTTACCCATTCAAGTGCTAACCAAGCCCAACAGCGCTTAACTACGGTGATCTGATGGGAACCGGTGTTGCCACTACAGCAAGGCCCTTGGTGAAAGGACCACTTTTATTCTCTACATACACATATGTTGACGGAATAGGTGAGCAACAATTTACAGCCGCTTGCTGATGGCACTATTGTGTACAGGACGGTGTTGTCGTTGCGTGACCGTAAGAACATACAAGATGATTAAGCCAAAATTTCTAGTTGGTGTGATGAATGGCAGCTTGCTCTAAATATAGAAAAATTTAAGTTAATGCGAATGAGTAGGAAAAACAAATGGTTCAAATGGCTCTGAGCACTATGGGACTTAACATCTGAGGTCATCAGTCCCCTAGAACTTAGAACTGCTTAAACCTATCTAACCTAAGGACATCACACACATCCAGGCCCGAGGCAGGATTCGAACCTGCGACCGTAGCGGTCGCGCGGCTCCAGACTGCAGCGCCTAGAACCGCTCGCCCACTAAGAAAAACAGTCCGGTAACGTTAGAATATGGCACTAGTAGGGTGCAGCTTGACACAGCCACTTCGGTTAAACATCTAAACCTAACGCTGCAAAGCTACATGAAACGTAATGAGCACGCTGAGTTGGTAGTAGGGATGTTCGACTACGTTTTATTGGGAGAATTTTGGGAAAATGTAGCTTATCCATAAAGAAGGCGTGTAGAGCGCTAGTGCGATCCATTCTTGAGTAATGTTCGAGTGTTTGGGATCCCCACCAGGTGGCAGTAAAGGAAGAAATTGAAACAATTCAGAAGCGGGCTGCTAGATTTGTTGCCAGGGGGTTCGATCATCACGCGTTACGGAAATGTTTCATGAACTGGAGGGCAGACGACGCCCTTGCTACAAGGCACTACTGCGCAAATTTAGAGACCGGCGTTTGAGGCCGACAGGAGAACGATTCTAACGTCGTCCCTGTACGTTTCGCGTGAGGATCATGAAGATAAGATTAAAGGGATTGGGGCTCGTACGGAAGCTTTTAGACAGTCGGTTTTCTCTCGCTCTATTTGCAAGTGGAACAGGAGCGGCGCTAGCCGAGTGACCAAGACACGTGGTTGGTGAGTGGAGCGTCCGTGTTTGGACATTCAGACATTGCCTTACAGACATTATTCAGACATGGCCTTACAACAACTTATTTTCAATATAATTATGTTTTTTATGAACAGATTGACGGGGTGGCTATGGGACGTCTTCTTAGTCCAGCTGTGGCTAACTTGTTCATGGGGCACTTCGAACAATGGGCGCTTCAAACAGCTAGAAAAAGCTCATGGCCAGAGGTGTTATATATATAACATTTGTTGTATGGACCCATGGGAAGAGGAACTGGATGCCTTCCTGTTACATCTGAATAGTGTTAACCCAAGAATTCAATTTACTATGGAAAAGGAAATCGATGGCCACCTGAACTTCTTAGATGTGACTGCAATCGAACGAGAGGACGCATCATTGGGTCATAATTTTTTCAGAAAAGACACACACACTGATGGTTATCTGCAGAAAGATTCAAACCACCACCCAAGACATAAAAGAGGGGTGATTAAAACAATAGACAGGGCGCACAAACTATGTGAACCAGCTCACTTAGATGATGAGATTGAACACCTTAGAGCGACCTTGAAGAAGAATGGGTATTCCAACAGAGAGATAGTGCACTACGCCCTAGACTGACAACCAGGACGGACGAGCATCGACACCAACCCAAGGGGAAAGTGTTCTTACCATTCATCAGTAATGTCACTGAACGCATTGGAAAAATTTTAAGTGAGTACGATGTGGAAACTGTTTTCAGACCCACCACGAAAATAAAAGAATGTTTAAGATCCGCAAAAGATAAACGACATCCTCTAGCTACACCATGTGTCTATAAAATTCTGTGCAGTTGTGGAAAGGTCTACATAGGCACAACAAAAATAAACGTCAACACCCGTCTGGGTGAACATAAAAGGAACTGCCGCCTCGGACATATTGATAAATCGGCTGTAGCGGAACATGTGTTTCAGGTTCAAATGGTTCAAATGGCTCTGAGCACTATGGGACTTAACATATATGGTCATCAGTCCCCTAGAACTTAGAACTACTTAAACCTAACTAACCTAAGGACAGCACACAACACCCAGTCATCACGAGGCAGAGAAAATCCCTGACCCCGCCGGGAATCGAACCCGGGAACCCGGGCGCGGGAAGCGAGAACGCTACCGCACGACCACGAGCTGCGGACTGTGTTTCAGGAAGCTGATCATGAAATAAAGTTTAGTGAGACGACCGTCATAGCAAAGACGTCGCACTATTATGCGCGAATATACAGAGAGGCCATTGAGATTGCCAAACTCTGCAATAATTTTAGTAGAAAAGATGAAGGCATAAAGCTGGATAAGATATGGATGTCAACATTGCAGCAACAGCGTGACAATCGATTAATTTCACTTGAGAAAGTTGGCAATATCAGAGATCATAGCACAGCTGACGTCACGTGATTGACAGCGGCGCCCTATGGATGGCTTATATATGCGGCGCTCACTCGTGCTCTCGCTGCAGTTCGCCGATTGTTCTCGGAGGATGCCTTCTGCAGTCGAAGACGAAACGTCAGGGGAGAGTCTTATGTATCGACCACGGCATCTCAGCCCGGAAGTGTTACGTGATGACATCAAAGCTGCTAGGTTTGTTACTGGTAGGTTCGAACAACACGTAAGTGTTACGTAGATGCTTCGAGAACCGCAATGGGAAACCTTGGACGGAAGGCGATGTTATTTTCAGTAACAAAATGGAGTACATTTAGTGACCCGGCATTTGAAGCTGACTGCAGTACGATTCTACTGCCGCCAACATACACGTGCGTAACGATCACGAAGAAAAGACGCGAGAAATTAGGGTTCATACAGAGCATGTAGACAGATGTTTTTCGCAAGTTCTATTTGCGAGTGAAACACGTGTGGAAACGACTGGTGGTGGTACAAGGTACCCTCCGCCGTGCACCGTACGGTGATTTGGGGGTATGTATGTAGGTACGTATGTAGATGTAGATCTAGAAAAGTGTATGATGAACACAAGAGAAAAGAGAGGAGGTTTCGAAATGTGATGCGGCAGAAGAATGCTGAAGATAAGTAGATGCAATAAATAATAGAGAGATACTGTCACGATTGGGATAGGGAGGGTGAAGTAAATGTGGAATAACCTAAATAAAAGAATGTATAAGTTGATAGGACACATCGCGACGCATCAAGGAAAAATTAATTTGCTAATGGAGAGAAGAAGGTGGGGAGGAGGAGGGGGGGGGGAGATGGTTCAAAATGGTTCAAATGGCTCTGAGCACTATGGGACTCAACATCTGTGGTCACAAGTCCCCTAGAACTTAGAACTACTTAAACCTAACTAACCTAAGGACATCACACACATCCATGCCCGAGGCAGGATTCGAACCTGCGACCGTAGCGGTCACGCGGTTCCAGACTGAAGCGCCTTTAACCGCACGGCCACACCGGCCGGCAAGAGGGGAGGAGAACGTGGAGGCAGACCATAGCTAGACTACATTACGCAAGTTCAAATGATGTAGCGTCCATTAGTTACTTATACACAAGGAAAGACAGAAAGTGGTCTGGACGGCTACATGACTACTCAACAACATATCTGGGACAATATGGCAACGATTACACGAAGAAGATGCTCCGTAGTTGTCTAAGGTAAGGACAAGTCTTCAGTAAATTATAAACTAAAACCCGATTTTTAATTCGTACTTGTTATTAGTCTGTACAGTACCTTCTCTAATACGTTTACGCAGTTATCAGTCTCGATTAATACAGAGTTATATTCTGCGCTTTCGATGCCCTGCCCTTTGGTGAGACCGTAATGCGCACGGGCGTGAATCGATGTCACCAGCGCTGGGTCGACAGGTGCACTGCCCCGTATGCCATGCGGGCTGTAGGGTGTTCACCGAAGTACGAGTGTGCTGGAAGAAAAGCTCAACCGTAACAGGAACACACACTGTCGTTTATGGCAATTTCCGGAATCATACCGACATTTGATGTAGAAAATCAAACACTGCTACTTTCCCTTTTGCGTTACGTTACAGTACATTCATAGGCGCAGAGCCGGCTGCAGGGATTTTGTCGCACATTGCGAAAATTTCAAATACCGCCCGCCCTCCTCCCTACAATTTGAGGCATAGTCAAAATTTTTCACAAAATCATTCATTCATGACCCGTTATTTTCACATATCACACGTCTTTTGTTATGTGAGTACTTATCTAACAAGAGGAGGCCGCCAATTGTGAAAATCAGATTCGATTCATACTGCGCATAATAAAAGCTCATGGCCAGAGGTGTAATTTGGCAAAGCACCAAGATGCACTTCTCAGCCGTTGTCGAGAAAATCGACAGTTAAAAGAAACCGTTGCGGTGAAATACTCTCTACGATTAATAATTTTCTACAGCGTCGTGGCGCAGCGGTATGCAGTCGGGTTCGTAATCCGAAGGTCGCCGGATTGAGCCTCGCGCCATGCAGGTTTTTTTATTATTAGTTTATTTGTAATTGATATATATATATATATATATATATATATATATATACTATAAATGAATTGCTTATGCATTTTGGTGAAGGCGGATCGCTCTCCAATTGTACCGCCTCCATTTTTCCGTTTTTTTAACAGGGTGTACCAAAGCTCTCCCGTCCGCACTGATTTTCGACGATGTTATAAATTGCGCTAGGGACCGCATCTACCTTCTTTCGAAGTTAGCAGGTAACTACGCTATTATGCAGCGGCTCCTTTCGGCCCATTCAACTGTCCTTCAAGGGTAACGAGCGAGTAACGGAGTTTATATTTCATACCCGCCACAGCAAATTTGTGTTCGTGGGGTCTCTATTCTAATTCCAACGTTTGAGTTACGCTATACGTATTCGTTTCGGAATATCGTCTCTACGTCTTCCGTTAACTATACGTGGTTAACATTATGAAGACAATTAATAACATTTGTGAAATACAACTTTCTTTGCGGAAAACGTAATGATGTTCGAAGTCGCCAGTTTTTCCACGACAAACGACTTTCAACAACTTATTATATGCATAATTGTTGCAACTGATTGCCGGGAATTATATATATATATATATATATATATATATATATATATATGAATTACAAAAAATAAATACTAAAAAAAAATGTTGCATGGCGCGAGATTCGACCCAGCGACCTTCGGATTACAAACCCGAGTGCTTACCGCTGCGCCACGACGCTGTAGAAAATTATAATCGTAGAGAGCATTTCACCGCAACGGTTTCTTTTAACTGTCGATTTTCTCGACAACGGCTGAGAAGTGCATCTTGGTGCTTTGCCAAATTACACCTCTGGCCATGAGCTTTTATTATGCGCAGTATGAATCGAATCTGAATTTCACAATTGGCGGCCTCCCCTTGTAAGACCAGAGCCAGATGTGGCACACCCGTCGATGAAACGCAAGTTAAACGTTTACAGTGAAATACAGTACATTTTTAGTTATAAATCCAAAATTAAGTTACATCACCCGCAGACTAAAGCTAAAACTAAAATCTGTTCAATGTTTCTCGTCCCTGAGCTGAGGGGAGTGTTCGGTGCGAAGGGAGAAGCACCGTGACCGCAGCGGGTAGAATAACAATCGTGGAGTGGAGGCGAGAAGTGTTCTCGCAGTGGTTACTCTGAAGTTAATGACAAGTGGGTGAGACAGGTTTCGTGAAAGCGCATATTTACACAGACGTTTATCTTCACATGCGGTACTTACACATTGCATGCTACAAACACAAAGAAACAAACGCACACTTGTTAACTGCGCACTGAACGACTGTTAACTGTAGCGCTTAAACAGTGGTACATGTCATACGATGACGGAAGTTGCAAAAGAAACGAAACGTTGCGAATTAAGCCAACGGATCACGAGTAAACTAATGGTATCAAGGTTCAAAAATGGCTCTGAGCACTATGGAACTTAACTTCTGAGGTCATCAGTCCCCTAGAACGTAGAACTACTTAAACCTAACTAACCTAAGGACATCACACACACACTCATGCCCGAGGCAGGATTCGAACCTGCGACCATAGCGGTCGCGCGGTTCCAGACTGTAGCGCCTAGAACCGCTCTCCACCATGACCGGCGATGGTATCAAGGAAGAAGAAACAGTAACCCAGAGAAAGTATACTTTTTGGCCGTTAGAAATACACATATATGCCTACGCTACAACAGGTCTTTATTAAGTAAATGAATGAAAAAGCACGACATACGTAAATAAATCAAATTAAAATTAATAATAAACATACGTTTTCATGTTTATTTTTTACACCGTGTAGTAACATTAATATGATCGCTGCGTATATTCGACGTCAACGTGCAATAGCCACTAGTAGACGTCAGGTGGTAGCTACTAGCAGCGGAGATTATGTAAAGCGTGTCGGGTGGACGCGGAAAACAGTGCAGTAGTTGTCGTAATGCGGAAATGACGCGATTTATCTGCCGTCAAAAAGGGCACGATCATTGGCTTTCAGGCCAAGGGTGGAAGCATTTTCGAAACGGCCAATTTTGTAAATTGTTCACATCATGCCATGGTACCGTGTATGGTAAAATGGTGCTATCCAAAACCAGCGTCGAGGCAACTATGGTACACCACAGGCCATAGATTACAGGGGGGTAACGATGGCTGTGAAGATGTGTACTAGTGAACAGACGTGCAGCTGTTGAGCAATTGACCGCGTAGATAAACCAAGTGGCTACAGGCAGTGGCTCTTCTATGACCGCCGGCTGTAGTGGCCGAGCGGTTCTAGGCGCTACAGTCTGGAGCCGAGCGACCGCTACGGTCGCAGGTTCGAATCCTGCCTCGGGCATGGATGTGTGTGATGTCTTAGGTTAGTTAGGTTTAATTAGTTCTAAGTTCTAGGCGACTGATTACCTCAGAAGTTAAGTCGCATAGTGCTCAGAGCCATTTTTCTTCTATGACCGTTCAGCGAACGTTGCTGCGTATGAGCCTCTGCGGCAGATGCCTTGTTCATGCACCCGTGTTGGTTGCCGTTCATTGGCGACAAAAGGTGGAATATGCATGCCGATACCACAATTGGACTTCCAGTGAGTGACAACAGGTGGCCTTTCAGATGAATCACATTTTATGCTCCATTATTGGAGAACTGGCCTTTGGTGTGTACATACCTGAACCAATCGTCGGAAGGGTCGAGGCCGGAGAAGAGAGCGTTGTGGCCTGGGCAATGTTTTCGTGTCATTTATGGGTGAATTCGTCATTCTGGGAGGCACGAGGTATCAACACGAGTATACATTTATCCTTGGGGACCATGTACTCCCCTACAGGCAATCTGTTTTTCCTCGGCAGGCTGGTAACCCCATACAGGACACTAGTGCGACCTATTCTTGAGTACTGCTCAAATGTTTGGGATCCATTTCAGGTCGAATTAAAGGAAGACATCGAAGCAATTTAGAGGCGGGTTGCTAGGTTTGTTACCGGTAGGCTCGAACAACATACAAGTTCTACGGAGCTGCTTCAGGATCTCAAATAGAAATCCTTGTAGGGAAGGAGACGTTCTTTTTGGGGAACACTGTTGATTAGAGAACCAGCATTTAAAGCTGACTGCTGAACAAGTCCTCAGCCGCCAACACACATCTAGTGTAAGGACCACGAAGATAAGACATGAGAAATTACAACTCACACGGAGGTTTATAGATAGTCGTTTTTCCCTAGCTCTATTTGCGAGTGGAACAGGGGAGGAAAAACTTCCCCTAAGTACAGTTGATGCGTTACGTGTACGAAAAAGAAAACAGTAAATGGAGGACGTCCGGGTCAAGGAACGAAAACTGAAGTATATGATGAAAACAACTGCCACAGAGGAGGAATATAAACTGCAATTGGAAAAAGCAGAGTGTCCTGCAGGTGTGAAACCAAGGTTTACATATTGTTTTAAACATAGTATATAAAACATCTGCTATTACAGTAATCAGTAATTACTTACAGTCATTCGTCAAGTAATCTCTAACTCCTTCCATCTCCGAATCCGAGGAATACATTTGAGTATTGGAACTGCTATCTGCTATGTTTGTAAAGTGGCGATCAACAGACTCCATGGTGTCATCAAAATGCCACATTTTCTCCTCTTTTCTTATGGCGTGCTGTTCTGTATCCCGCCACCGTTCGACAGTGGCGTGTGACAGAGCTTCGGCATTAGTTCCAGTACGTCTGGCAGCTAAAGTGTCTTCATTTCTCTCGACAGACCCCTTGACCTGACTTTAGATCAGTTCTGTTGTATTCAGATTGTAGTGGTACGATAACAACTGTAAAAGTGTAGCATTTGTGTGGTATGCTCTATGCCGTGAAATTTGTTTTCCATGTGTCTACGACGCTGACAACTCTGGCTCGTGTGAGACCATAGCTGTGGTAAAAAACAATGAAGACCAGTGGGGTACCGTGAGGGGACACTTTGAGACTTAGTCGTGCTTAAAAAAGATAGTAATTCATAACAAAAATATAAACAACTTTCTACTAACAGCACTAAATGTGCGAAGACATCACTGTAGCCCGCGCCGCCGCACCCTGAGTATTGGTGTATCTGCCTGCTAGAGACTCGACTGCTCTCTGTCTCTGCCTCCCTTTCCTTACCTGTCTGTGTGCGCCTGAGCGTTCTCGGCTCCCCTCCACTTCCACTCTTCCACGAAGGCCGGTGCGCTGCACTTGCTAGCAGGTATCGAGACTAGTCTCTGCCGCTTCTATGCTGGCTCTTAACACGGAAGTAAACAATCGCGCGGTTTGTGTTCATAGTCATTCTTGGCAATTTTAGTGCATATTTTCGTTGTGTCGCCAGTGTGAGTGAGCTAGTAACTGTACACCTTATAGAATTTTTATTAAAAACGCCTTTTTCTACATTAACGTACGAAAAAAAGTGAGAATTGAAGAACAAACGACCTACTCCTATACTCAGTGTAGTTTTAAGTGAAGCCAAACAAAAACACATCTTTCAGACAGCCTGGTACGAAAAGTACGCTTGGCTGACTGCGAATGCAGTTAGTAACAGTTTATATTGTTATATATGTCTTCTGTTTGGTGGTGAAAAGGAATGATGCAATGAGGGCATTTGTACAATAAAGAACTTTGACAGGAAAGCACAAAAGCATCAAATATCAAAACGTCACCTGCAGTACAAAGAATCATTTCAGTTATTGAGCAAAAGTAGAATGAGCACGCCCTTTCTGAAGCCGCTCGTCTGACAGCAATAAAATAGAACAAACAAGTTGCATCCAGCAGGAGAGTATTGGCTCGTCTTATTCAGGCAATTGTATTTCTTTGTAAACGAGAACTAGCCTTTCGCGGCCATCGAGAAGACGAATCCTCCAGCAACAAAGGTAACTATCTGGAATTGTTGGATTTACTAGCTCAAGGAGAGCAGTTAATCCGAGACCATCTGTCATCATCCTCAACCTTTAAAGGAAAGTCTGCAGACATACAGAATGATATAATAGAAATGATAACTGTGGCAGTTAATGAGAAAATAAAATCTGAAATTCAGAACTGCAATTTCATTTCGATTCAGGCTGATGAAGCATTAGACGTATCATGTAAGAGTCAAATGAGTATAATATTCAGGTACTGTATTGCAGACAAAATTGAGGAAAGATTCGTTGGATTTTACGATGTTTCTGGAGATAAAACTGCTGAAGGTTTGTCAAACATTGTTCATGCAGTATTGAAAGAATAGAATGTGGAAGGAAAGGTGGTTAGTCAACCATATGATGGCGCTTCAGTAATGGCGGGCAGAGAAAGAGGACTACAACAATTGGTGAAGCAGTTCTGTCTCTATGCGCTATTTCTTCATTGTTACGCACACCAACTGAATGTGGTACTGTTACATGCCTCCAAAATCATACGACAAGGACGCATGTTTGTAAGTGATCTTACTGCATTCCATTCGTTTTTCAGCAAATCATCCAAACGAACTGCATTGTTAACTGAGACAGGATTTAAACTACCACATGCAAGCAACACTCGCTGGAACTTTCGTTCCAGGGCAGTTGCAACATCTAGTCGTTTCTCAGGACTATCTAGATTTTTTTTTTAAATTAAATATTTGATGATACAGACTCTCAGTGGGACCCTGAATCTTTGAGCTGTGCTTTGGGAATGAAACGACGGATAGATGATCCTACGTTTGTCTACTTGCTTTGCTTCTACAGAGGGTGCTTTGTTTATGTTGATCATCTTATTCAGTCAAAATTTGTCAGTATAACTGCTTGCCACGACGAAATAAGAACTGTTTTGAGATACTTACGACAATTAAGAATGGAAACATTCGTTGATGAATGCATTAAATGCAGCTTGTGTTTGAATGGCAACTTATCATTCTGTGACAGTCAAAAAACATCTCTCAGGTCACTAACTTACGAGATACTGGATTTGCAAATTGTTCAGATGGAAAGAAGGTTTCAAGACTTTCCCCAAATTCAGTTT
The DNA here is from genome assembly GCF_021461385.2 of Schistocerca piceifrons. Classification (NCBI taxonomy): domain Eukaryota; kingdom Metazoa; phylum Arthropoda; class Insecta; order Orthoptera; family Acrididae; genus Schistocerca; species Schistocerca piceifrons. The sequence goes on along the minus strand of NC_060138.1, from coordinate 128,037,508 downwards.
GTTGAACTTTTGAACGAAAAGTGTTTCCCGAACTATCAAAAAGAATTCCCAAAGTTGAAACTGCTTCAGTTATTAGAACAGTACCCTTTATTCAAACAAGAACAAGTTGAAAATGAAATGTGTAACATATACGCTGATGAGAAAAAACACTTATCTCCAAGCATCCTCTAAAAGTAAATTGTCAACAATGATTTAGATTCCGTTTATGAAGAAACAACGAAGTTCCTGATTTTGGTTTTGACCCTACCCACAACTACAGCAAGCAGTGAGCGAAGCATGAGCACTCTTAAACGAGTGAAGAATTATTTAAGGAGTTCAATGTCCAACATCCGGATGTCGTGTTTGAGCACGTTAGCAATAGAAAAGACACTACTTGGAGAGCTATTCAGTGGTCTTATCTTTGTAGACTGGGTTATAGACTTATTCATGGAAAGAGAAGACAGGCGCATTGCACTTGTGTACAAGAAAATGTAAGTGCTTCTTCTCTTGCTGCTGGAGTTCTACAAATTTGTCATCGTTTCTTGAACAAGTTAGTTATTATTATTATTTGTGGCGGTAGTAGTAGTAGTAGTAGTAGTTGTTGTTGTTTTATTTGAAGCGTTTTGTTTCATTTGTTTAAATTATTGTTTATTGTACAATTTTGTCTCCCTATAATAACTGCAGAGTCTCCCCAATCTTTCCAACCACGCTACGCCACTCATGAGGACAGTCCAGATAAACAGTATTTGATTTTCATAGTTCGTCCAACAAATTTAATTTGTAATGATTTCTTAATTTAAATAACCTTTATCAACAATCTTTCATAAAATATCGATAATTAATAATTTGTATTTGTAATAAAAACTGGAATTTTGCATGCACTATGTAATTAGAAACAAAGATGTGCATTTCCCATAAAAATGATATGTGCTAATTAGCGTACATGTGATGAATTTTTATTTAATTGACGTAGGTATTTGAACTGAAAGGAAACTAAAAAGTAAAAGAACACAGGAAGATTCTAATGCGCGATCCACAGAACAGCCAATTCCATTAATTCAGTGTTAGAGAGTACGCCGCGCGTCGAAAGATCTACAACACGCCTTAATTTTACCTGAGGCGGTTCGCGCGGCTCCTAACGTCGGAGGTTCGGGCATGAGTGAGTGTGTTGTCCTTAGCGTAAGTTAGTTTAAGTTAAAGTAGTGTGTAAGCTCAGAGCGATGACCTCAGCAGTTTGGTCCCAAAGAAGTTACCACAATTTCCTATCTTTAATAAACAGTTACTCGGAAAACCTCAAAGCAGATTTTCTACGTGAACTTGTGAAAAATTTTGCGAACAACCTGCTTCTTGTCAGTTTCACGGTGTTCCACGCGTTTGTTTCGCAATGGAGCAGGAAGCAGCGTCAGCCATTTTTTTCCAGTATCTATTAACAGTGCGACAATTAAAACACAAAGCACTTACAGACAGCAACTGCATACAATCTTTGAAATATAAACTTCATAGCTTAAGTATAACTGAGTATAGCTTTGATAGCTATTGCTACATTAGAATATCTTAACGTTTCATTTACAGTAACACAGTAGTAACATACGTAATCCAACAAACGTACTGTAACGCCACCTGTGTACTTTTTTTAAGGACCTCATATTCGCCGTTGACTGTAGAAATTATTTATTTCACTGTTGCAAATTCGCCGTTTGAACCATTTTCAAGTGGTACTGTAGCAATGCCAGATTTTAAAATCCTCCGACATGTACAGGGGAAGTGGTGGTAATATGAAACAGGGTTGTAATATGAAACACCGTAGTATTTGGAGACTAACAATACCATCTAGCGGCAGCTTCAGTTATCACAATCGTAATGTTCTGTTTCCGCCGCTAGAGGAAGTCAGAGATCAGTATCTCGTTGTTTGTGGCCACGAATAGGCGCGCATTGTTTTCCAACCTCTAAAAGTTTTTGTGAGGTTACATTCAAATATTTTTTCTGATTCCTTTATTTACAACTTAGCATATTGTTTCTACTTTACGATTTAGTGATAGAATTAAGCCTACAAATTATAATTTTAGTTACTTGAAATGGTTTATCAAAAGTCTAGTTTCGTTGGTTAGCTTCGAAAATGGCATTGAGGGGAAATAGGAAACACTGTGTTCCATATTACAATCCTTCTTTTGTTCTGTGTGTTTCACCATGCCAAGATGCAGGTTATGGCCTGGAAAAAGGGGAATGTGACAGAAATGGCGCCCTGAATATACAGTTCAAGCAATAATGGCTGTCAGGGATATAACTAAAAAAGAAACAACAAGATGTTTCAATATACCAAAAGCTACACTCTTTAGAAAGGTGGCTAGAAAGGACACATGAAAAATTGGATAGGAAACCTCTTCTTCCCTAAGAAGCTGAAAAGGACCTTGCAGAGTATTGCCTACTTGTGGGAAAGAAGTTTTATGGACTTACTCATAATGACAGGAGGCGAATGGCTCATCAGCTGGCAGTAAGAAATGGAATCAACAATCCGTTCACTGACAATATGGCTGGAATGGCATGATTCATTCACTTCATGAACAGACACAAGAATCAGCTTTCAGTACAAAAGTCTAAAGGGACATCACTTGCCATCACTTGCTCGAGCCACTACCTTTAACCAATACAGTGTCATGAACTTTTTTGACCATCTGGAAGCCGAAAACACGAAACATTGTTATTCTCCGGATTTGATCTTCATTGTTGATGAGTCCAGTCTTAGTGTAGTGCAAATATAAATTCCACATGTAATTGGCATGAAGGGAGAAAAACAGATAGGAGCCCTCACTGATGCAGAGGGGAGAAGTCTGCTGATAATCATTGCACGCATGAGTGCAGATGGCAACTTTGTGCCTATGGTAATGAGTTTTCCACATACCAATTGGACAAACAGACTGATGAAAGGTGGACTTCCTGAGCTATTGGAAAATGTCATCCTTCAGGCTGTGTGTTGTCTTATCTATTCACTGAATGGTTTACCCACTTCATTAAACATACAAAACCTTCAGCCGAATCCCCAGTATTGCTCATATTGGATCGACATTATTCTCACACCAGGAATATAGCTGTCATAATAAAAGCAAAAGATAGTCATGTGACCGTTCTCTGCTCATCACCTCCTACTACAAACAGACTACAGCCCCTCAATTATAGGACTTTCGTGAGCCCACAAAAGATATACCACAGTGAAGTGATTATACAGGCACTAAGAATAGGTGGTATGGACATCAATGATATTGAGGAGAAGTTCGGAAAGGCATATCTCAAAGTGGTGCAGTAGTAATCAATGGAGTTTAGTGTACCGGCATTTATGCACCAAACAGATGTATTTTTACAGAAGCAGATTTCATTGCAGCTGAACGTGAAGTAGAAAATGTTGCTGACGGTGGTGAAGCACTTTGTAATGATGAAGATGATGACCTATAAACTTCTGGAACTGATACCGGAAGTGATTCGAAGATAGGTGATTTGGGGGGGGGAGGGTGAAGGGAAGAGCAGACAGTAGGTCCATCAAAATCCGTAGGCTATGTCAAGCCATAACACATCTCTCTAGGTCAAAGTTCAAAAAAGACGTCAGGCAGAGGTCAGAAAGCACTTTCAGCTACTGTCCTAACCAGTTCGCCCTACAAGAACTCACTGTAGTGTTCCATAGGCAAGAAACAAATTGAACTGAATCTACAGAAAAAATAGGATTCAATTCAGTCATCTCCCTGTTATAGGCCTAACAAAGGTCACCAAGATCAACAAGGAACAAGCAAAATGTCAAACAGACCTACAAGAGAGAAGACTGTTGACATTGGGAGACAAGGCTGTTCTCAACAACGATAAGAAATGCGGACGAAAGTTCGCAAGGAAGAGGAAATAGAACTATCGTCTGGTAGTTCGAACCTGATGGAATCTGTTTGGAAAGAAGTTCCTCAAAACAATGATCCAGACTGTCTGTCCTGTGGTGAGGCATTTAAAAAGTCAATATTTGGAGAACTTCGGGTTTATTGTACCATGTCTCTGGAATGGGCTCATACGTTTTGCAGTGGATGTGAGACTGAAGAAATTCAAATTGTTGTTTATAGCTTATAAAAACAATTATACTACAAATTCACACTGAAATTTGCTAAGTTTTTCCGTGTGAGATCAAAATACAATTTTATAATTTCATTAATAAAAATGTAAGCTGACAGTGTTTATTTTTTTATTTATTTTAAATGTTTCATATTACCACCCCATTTCAAAATGCTCTTAATTTGTAGCAAATTAATTATTTAACATGTTCATTTTTCATCAAAATCATCATTGATTCTTTATAATAGATATATAGACTGACATAGGTGACTTTTTAAAAAAATTAAGTACTTTGCTTTATACAAAAAAGCGTTCCACATTACGACTACTTCCCCTACATGTCATCGTCAAAAACAGGCCTTTTCACTGTAAAAATACAGTAACATCTGAGGATTGTGGAGCTCTACAGTTCTACAGTCAGACATGTGCTGAAGCAAAATCTTTTGCAGTACCATTTGAAAATGATCAAAAGGCCGAAAGTGCAAAAACAGATCTAAATAATTTCTACAGTCAATGGCGAATATGATATCCTTTAAAACATTCTATCTGACTACAAGGAGTTAAACACCAGCATACGTGTGCTACGGCTGCTCACCAGTCATCACGTTTGTGTTCGTTTGCATCAGGATTATTCGTATGATGAATGAAGTATAGTGTGCTATAGCAAGTGTTGCGACACTGCACGTCATTCAAATCATAGCTCTTCTGATGCGCAAAACGAAAGTTTGTTTACCAAAATGGCGTTAAACGAGGACAAATTAATTGTATGTAACTGGATATCTAGAGTGACCTACAAAATGAACATTACGTGAATAGTACCAGAAAAAGTAACACTTGCAAAGAACTTGGTGGAGCAAACATAACATATGAATACCTACACATTACATACTTTTATTTTCTTTAATGGATAATTAGGCGTTTATTTTTTTATGACTATTTCGATTTGCGAGGCCAAACCACCTTGCGCGAAACTGAAATAAACTTGTGACTCCATCCCATATCTGAATAATATTGTTTATGAAATTGACTTCTATTTGAGGAAGGTATTAGTAATTGTGTCTCTTCATTCTCCATTGTCAAACAATACCCTATTGTGTCTGAGAAAACTGTACAAGACTCAAGTGCCAGGAATCACTTTCTCTGTAAGTTCTGGGCTGAGACAGATCTTGCGATAGTAAATCCAGAATTTTTGGCATAGTTATCCGAAACTCTTCAGGCTCTTTGTTTGCAGTCTTGTTGCTAAATCTAACTGTGAAAAGATTTGTGCATCATTAGTCTTTCCAACGTCACCGACGATCACATATGTAAATTTATAGTCTTCTCCCTCACGTAACAAAGAAATTATCAGATCCATGTCACTTTCGTCCATTTTACTCGGAGTTTGTCGAACGTCTTCATCCAAAGTTTCCTACGTATTGTCGTGGCACTGCAGTTTAAGTGCACTGTAGTACAGAGTGACGATTATTAAACTATATGAAATGAACTCGTCATAATTTCTGAACGGTTCGCGTTAGAATATTCAAACTGCACGGTTGGCCGCGGTGCATGATGGGAATTAGTATGCGCATGCGCACGCGCCTTGTTGTTTCGGCCATTTGAACGTCAAAATGTCACAGTACAGCATGGCTGAGCAGATAACACTTGCAAAGGCCTACTACGCAAGCAATAACAGCCCTGCTGCTGGTCAAAGGAAGTTTTCGACCGAGTTCAAGGTGAAGACAACCGGTCCAAGTATGCTAAAACTCAAGAATTTCATAAGCAAGTTTGAGAGAACGGGTAGTGTTCGTGATGACAATGTTGGCAATGTCGGTCGCCCAAAAAGGGGTGAAAACGAATGAAAATATCGAGAAGGCACGGGCTGTGTTTCAAACCATCCTTGGAAATCTATCAGATGAGCTGCACAACATATGGGAATCAACCGGGAGACACTGCGAGAAATTTTTGTTGAAGACCTGCATCTCTTCCCATACAAAATTCAAACTCATCAGCCATTATGCTCCAGGGCCATGGAACAGCGGTTGTGTTTTTCCAACACTATTGACCACAGAGCTGACAAACATACATTGGTGTGAATATGGTTTGGTTTAGCAACGAATCCCACTTTCATTTGGATGGGTTCAACAATAACCAAAATTGGCGCATTTGGGGAACTGGGAATCCGCACTTCGTGATCGAGAAGACTCTTCACCCTCAACAGATGACTGCGCGGTGTGCAATGTCCATTCATGGAATAATCTGTACAATATTCTTTGATAGTACGATGACTACTGAACGGTATGTGCAGGTTTTGGAAGATGATTTCGTCCCCATTATCCAAAGTGACCCTAATTTCGACAATATGTGGTTCATGCAAGACGGAACTCAACCCATCGAAGCGAGAGAGTGTTTCATGTCTTGGAGGAGCACTATGTGAACTGCATTCTGGGTCTGGGGTACCCAGAGGCCACTGGCATTGGCCTCAATTGGGCTCCATGTTCTCTGGATCTGAACACATACAGCTCCTTTTTGTGAGGCTATATTAAATAAACGATGAACAGCAATAACTCTAAAACCAGTGCTCAGCTGAAAACAGCCATTCAGGAGGTCATCGACAGTATCAACGTTCCAACACTTCAGCAGGTCATGCAGAATTTCGCTATTCGTCTGCGCCACATCATCGCCAATGATGGCAGGCGTACCAGACATGTCATAACGTAAATGCCATGTTGCGCTGCACCACTGTGCTGGATTGTAGTTCCGCTCAGTGTAGTCCTACCTTTAACCTCTGATGTTGAAGGTAAATCGTCACCTACTGATGACTTACCATGATTTATGTCTACATCTGCATTCGTGCATGAATAATCTTAATCAAAACCTTTATGCTGAAAAAAAATTATCTCAATTTTTTACTCACATTTTCACTTTCAGCTGTCTTTTCCTATACCAACTATCTTAAAGGCACTTCCTGCTGTCAGACATTGTAAGAATTTATAACATTCGCAATACGCCTAATGACGACATGTCACGTTACAGCGAGAAACCATTTTCACATTAAACCACTAATTGCTGGACACATTTAACACAAGTGTTGTTTTGTCATTCCTAGGCATCCTGCAGTAGGAACGATATAAAAATACTGGTAACAGAACTTTCTTCACCTACACGATGATTGTTCGACGTTAATAGATAAAAATAAATTGTGTGTGGCAAATGAAATAAGTTTCTGAGAACTATGGCATCTACAGACCTATATCAGTGATGCAAACCACAGTTGGACCACTACATCACACTTCCCCTGCTGCCTTACCATTAGCTGCAATGCACTAACAAAGAAGCAGGCGAACACTGTTTCCCTGCAATGAAACTGCCAACTGTCGGCTGCTGACAATAGGGAGAGGAGAGTTGGCAACGCCCCATGAAGACAGAGTGGCAGTGCCAGAGGTAACAATTCTGGCGCAAGTCATGTAGCGACCAACACAGCGGACCTCTACGTTGTTGCCCGTATCGTCGGCGCTTCTGCTATACAAAGTGGAGGGTAATAGGACAGTGAGTGACTTGTAAAGGATGTTCATTTTAACTGAAGACATTGAAATATCTCGAAAACTACACGTTAGATCAAAAAAAGTTGTAAGTCCAATTTGTTTGTCTCGAGGGGGGACACCCAATGATACCACGCTCTACCTCCCACCCCACCCCACGCCCTGTGAGCGCGTGGATGGTGGGGAGGACAACATTGAAATCTTCTATGGGAACCCCTGTTTTTTATTGCAGATTACTACTATATGGCAAAATCTACATACGTTTTGTCTGAAGCATTTTTTTTTATTCTTGCCACAGATGGCGTTGTAATTAGAGGAATAGAAATGGGTAATTTACGACATTGTACTCAATGGTCCATGAACATCCAATGGCATGTAAAACCCCACCTCTATACTGCGAGGGTAGGACAGGCCAGTATCTCCAGGCCAGTATCTCACAATTTCTAATTGAAAACTCCATTTGCAACTTTGTATTCCTCCACATATCAAACAGGCAACTACTCGAAGCACCACAGTGGCCATGGCTCGAGGCAAAAGCTACTCTACTTTTCCAATTAGAGTAACTGTTCAAACGTAATACCGCTAATTTCAATACATTTAGTGATCCGCTGTTCAAATGACCGTACATGACAGAGGAATACCTGTGGGAATGTCAGCACAGGCGTTTCTGATGTGGCTGGCCATGTCTTCACGGCCTGTTGGCACTTGCTGGTACACGTTATCTTTTAAATATACCCACAGAAATAAATCCAGTGATGTCAAATCTGGAAACCTAGCGGGTCAATTAATAGTATCACCTCTACCGATCCGCCGACCAGTGTAAAAATGGTCTAATACCTCCCACACTTCAATTGCATAATGTGCTGGGCAGCCGTCATCCTGAAACCACATACATCATTGATTGATCCGAGCAACATCCTGCAGTAGTACCAGTAGTTACTCTTTCAAAAACCTTCAATATATACTTCCATTCAACATGCTGTCGATAAAATACAGACCAATGAGATGGCTCCATGATGCCAAATGGTACGTTAACCAAGCGAGGGCACTGATGGACGTTAATTGCCTTAACCAGTGCACATTGTCTACACTCTAGTAATGTATGTTAAGCCAGTTAACGCTACCATGGTTTGTGAACATAGACTCATTGGAAAATAGCATGTCTGCAAAGAATGTGGGGGTCGTTTGCATTTGTTGACGTGCCCATTCACAAAACACTACCCGGTTATGGCCTTACCACTGAGTACTGACAGATACATGACAAGGCAACAGGGGAACGATGGGAACAGGGGAGTTACGAGACCGCACTCCCTCGCAGTTCACCGCGCTGGTTATGAACACTTTCGAGCAATGCCGTTAATGAAGACATTCTAAGGAACATCTGACAGTCTCGCCTCTCCCCAGATGCACAGAAGATCCTTTCTGTGCTGCATATCTATCCTCCCACTATTCTTTTTCCGCTCCCTTGGAATACATGTCTTGTATTTTTTCATGTATGTGTTTCAATAGCCCAGCTTCGGAACAGTTCCTCATTAGTTTTTTCTTTCTTCATTCTCCATCTTCTTCCCTTCCTCCGCTTTGGCGTTTGAGGTTTCTCTTTGTTCCTTCTTCCTCCCTGTGCGCTCCTGAAGGCCAGCCCATGCGTCTGACGCATAACAGGTGATTGGATAATGCGTAATTCGTCAGGTAGGGTTAGCACATACCCCCTGGTACAGATTGGGCTGAGGGAGGGGTGACTGACTCAGGTGTTACCTTCTCGATTGCCAATCGGTTCATCTGCCAGGAGTCCGAGAGGTGTGACCTGAGTTTTGAGCAATCATCCGAGATGGGTGGGCTCCCCTCTGAGGGAATCCCCTGTTGGAAGGAGCACACCACTGGAGATGCTGGCAATCATGGGGGATTTTTTCACAACAAGCTGATCACCTTCTCAGTCTATGTCTGCTAAATGTAAACGGAATGAGACTAAAGATTCAAAGATTCTCTATCTGCATCTCGGTTTGTCGTGGTATCACATACCGAAGAAGGTCAGTCCTTTGCTACAGTTAATCTGTTTGTTATTCATAAAGGTCTTGATGCAGTAGCAGGCTCTGTGAAATCACTTATGTAATGGGACTTTGCTTCTGTAGACCAACTGTGATTTTCAAGCCCAACATTGCTTACAGCATCACTCCTTCATGGCTATCCTCTTTGTGTCAAGGTGCGTTGACAACTGAATTCTCCGTGTGGTGTTACTTACACTCAGCTGCTTGGTGGTCTGACTGACGGAGAAATCCTGACTTATCTCTCTGATCAGAGAATCACTGCAGTCCATTGGGTAATGGAAGAGGTTAATGCAACCTTAGTGTCTACATGCACTCTTTTTCTCACTTTTTATCAAGTAGTGCTTTCATCAAAGATCGAAGCAGGCTACAAAGTGGTTACAGTCTGACCGTACATTCCTAACCCGAGGCATTGCTACTAGTATCAACGTCACAACCACACTCTCATTTCCTGTCGAAACACAGACAAATGTGTAACAAATGGTAGGGATGCTCACGAGGGCGACAGCCTACTTCCTTCTCCCCACTGTATCAATTGTAATGGCGACCGTGCTGCCTCCTACCGTGAATGTCCCGTGTATCTCGATGAGCGAGCCATCCAGGAGGTCCAGGTGAAGGAAAAGGTGCCTTATACTGTCGCTCACAAGTTGTTGGTTAGTCGGAAGCCCTGCATTTTACCATCTGGCATTTTAGTACAGTTTTTTCTGCACCTTGCTCCACAAAACATATGGCCATGCAGATTTATGACCTCCATTTCAGCACTGCAGTTGTAAAATCGCACAGTAACACCGTAGCATCATCGTCTCCTTCTCATACAGATGTGCCCTCAGTGGCAAAATTACCTGCTACACAGCCGGCAGGTCAAACAGGACAAAAGGAATACTCTTGTGAAGACTTTTTATGTCCCTCCAGCCAACAATCATCCAAGTCTTTGTCTGACAACCATAAAGGCTCTAAGAAATCGAATAAAGGCGAACAATCTTCTCCTTCCCCAACTCAGAGAGCCTCTTCAGTGGTGTCGCTGCATGATATCCTCACCTGGTTGACCTCCATTTCGCTGGCATGCACCACCTACCATTTTTCTGCCTTGGAATACGCAGACTGACCCAGGGAGAACGCCGACACCTCTGTAGATTTCATGGAACAGGATCTTCCAGCCATTGTTCCTTGTAGCAATGAGTTTTCAGAGGCTGGCGCCATGGTGACTACCCTTCCTTTTTTCCCTCCTCCCTATTCGCCATTATGACTTTTCTCCAATGGAATTTCCATGGCATTGAATAGAATAGCCGGCTGAAGTGGCCGTGCGGTTAAAGGCGCTGCAGTCTGGAACCGCAAGACCGCTACGGTCGCAGGTTCGAATCCTGCCTTGGGCATGAATGTTTGTGATGTCCTTAGGTTAGTTAGGTTTAACTAGTTCTAAGTTCTAGGGGACTAATGACCTCAGCAGTTGAGTCCCATAGTGCTCAGAGCCATTTGAACCATTTTTTTTTAATAGAACAAGGAAGGATAACAGCTGCTCTTGGAACTGCACCATCTGGTTGTTTGGCACCTCCAAGAAACAAAATTGCATCCTTGCGATCACTTTGACCTCTCACATTTCCTTCCAGTCCACTTTGACCTTTCCCCCAAGGATGACATTCAGTCTCATGGGGGAGTCATGCTGCTCATTCAAGATGATGTCCATTGCCGAACTAGCTCAATGACCATCAGTCTGCGAACTGTTGCAGCCCATATTTTCCTTTCTCACTTCACCTTTTCTCTCTGTAATGTCTACATCAATCCATCATTCGCTGTCACTAGGGCAGAATTCTCCCAGCTTATTGGTCAATTCCCTCACCCCTTTATGCTGTTCAGTGACTGTAACATGTACCATCCTCTTTGGGGCTCTTCAAGAGCCTACCCAAGAGGTGTCCTCTTGGCTGACCTTGATCAACTCAACGTCACCTGTTTCAACACCTATATTCCTTTCAGACTCCACACACACATATTCCAATTTGGACCTCATTTTACACTTCTCAATTTGCCCATCATCTCGAGTGGTTCGTTCTCTATGAGACGAGCCTGAGCGACCATTTTCCCTGTGCTATCCGTCTGCTAACTCCTACCCCATCTAGGTGCAAAACTCAATTGGCAGCTTTCTAAGGCTAACTGGAGACTTTAGTCCTCCCTGGCGGCCCTCTCAGCGAACAACATTTCACTGTTTGTGATGATTAGGTGGTGTACCTTACGAACGTTATTATTACCATTGCAGAACATTCCATATCTCATGCTTCATCTTTACCACGCCGGGTCCTGGCCCTTTGGTAAACTGGGGCATACTGTGATGTGATTTACGTATGATGTGCCCTCCACGTTTTTAACGGTTTCACTCCCTCTTCCATTGCATGGGGCAACCTCCATTGGATCTCTGGACGCAAGGTCCAGTCCCCAATTTACAGCCTGACTGTAGCAGATGATGCCATTGTGGACTCAATTGCTATTTCGAATACCTTGGGCCGCTATTTTGCGGATTTAGAGCTCCACCCCCCCCCCCCCCATTCCTCCAGCGGAAACGTGTGGAGGATGTTCGGGTGATACCCTTCTCTTCTCAGAATCGTGAATGCTATAATACTGCTTTTACTATGAGGGAGCTAGACCATGCTCTCACTTCATGCCGGCCGGAGTGGCGCTACAGTCTGGAACCGAGCGGCCGCTACGGTCGCAGGTTCGAATCCTGCCTGGGGCATGGATGTGTGTGATGTCCTTAGGTTAGTTAGGTTTAATTAGTTCTAAGTTCTAGGCGACTGATGACCTCAGAAGTTAAGTCGCATAGTGCTCAGAGCCATTTGAACCATTTTTTTCTCACTTCATCCCAATCTTCCGCTCCAGGCCCAAACGATGTTCACATTGCAGCACCCTTCTTTACACGTACAATCGCACTTGGGCAGAAGGTACGTTTCCCAGACGCTGGTGTGAAGCCATTGTCATATTTATGCCTAAGCCCGGTAAGGACAAACACCTTCTTTCTATCTACCACCCCATTTCTCTCACCAGCTGTGTCTACAAGGTAATGCGACGTATGATTCATGGCTAGCTGATATGGTGGCTCAAGTCTTGCAATGTACTAACCACTGCACAATGTGGATTTCGAGCCCACCGTTCTGCAGTGGACCATCTCGTCAGTTTCTCAACCCACGTCATGAGCGGTTTTCTGCGGAAACACCAGACTGTGGCCGTGTTTTTTGAACTGGAGAAAGCCTACGACACCTGATGGAGAACTCGTATCCTCCATACTCTATACAAATGAAGCTACCAAGGCTGCCTGCCCCATTTCCTTCAGCAATTTCTAAACGGCCAAGTTTTCAAGGTACATGTGGGTTCAACCTTGTTGGAAAGCTTTATCCAGGAGAACAGGGTGTCTCAAAGATCTGTCTTGAGCTTCGACCTCTTTGCTATGGCCATAACCCTATTATGGCCTGCCTTCCACCAGGCATCTCCAGCTCCCTTTTCGTCGACAACTTTGCAATCTATTGCAGTTCTCCACGGACTTGTCTCCTTGAGCAGCGTCTTCAGCGATGTCTCGATCATCGTTACTCATTAGTATTGACAGTGGCTTTCGAATTTCCACTGACAAAACCGTTTGCATGAATTTCTGGCGGCACAATGGGTTCCTTTCACCGTCTTTACATCTTGGGCCTTTGCTCTTCTGTTCGTTGGAACAACGAAATTCCTGGGGCTCGCACTTGATGGAAAACTTCCTTGGCCCTCCCATATGTCTTACCAGGCTGCACGCTGTATCCAGTCCATCAGTGTCCTTAGTTTCCTCAACGGTACTTCTTGGTGAGCAGATTGGACCACCCTCCTCCATTTGTCCGGATCCCTTGTTTGATGAGTGTTTCATTTATTCATCTGCTTGTCCTTCCACCTTACGCTGTTTTAATACAATCCGCCATCATAGGTTACATTTGGCCACTGGTGCCTTTACACTAGCCTGGTTGAGAGTCTCTATGCACAAGCTGCCAGACTACCACCATCTTAATGGTGTGATGTTCTCCTCAGCAGATACACATGCCATTTCTCTGTCACGCTCAGCCACCCATCCTATATTCCCTTTTTCAATGATTCCCTTGCTGCCAGTATGGGGTATGCCCTTCGTCTCTGTTACCTTCTGGAGTTCGCTTTTGGCTACTGCTATGAAAGCTTAACTTCACGCTACCTGCCACATTACAGATGGGTGTGAATGTTTCACCACGTTGGCTTCGTGCTGCAGCCTGTGTTCATCTTGGACTTCATTTACTTCCCAAGGAAACTACTCTGGACTCGGTCTATCGCAGTAAGTTCCTTGATATTTGTACACAACAGCAATAGTACCCTCTAAGACAGAGGGTGGGTATGCCTTCGTCATTGGCACCAACCATTTTCGATATTGGCTTCCAAAACACTGCTCAATATTTAAAGCAGAGCTCTTCACCCTGTATCAGGCCACCCAGTACATCCGGCGACGCAGGCTTTTTAATTGTATCCTAAGCTCCAATTATCTCAGTGCCACTCTGAGCCTCTGTGTGCTGTACACAGATCATCCCCTGGAGCAACAGGTCCTAGAAAGCTTCCGCTAGCTAGCTGTTGAGAGAGCCACTATAATGTTCATGTGGGTTCCTGATCACGTTAGTCTGACGGGAAACGAGGCTGCTGACGCTGCTAACAAAGCTGCAGTCCTCCTACATTGGCTCTTTCATTCCTTCGCATGATCTCTGGCTTGCCATCTGTCAGCGGGTGATGTCACTGCGGCATATCTTCATGAGAACAAGCACTGGGAAATTAAATTTCTACTAGCAGATTGGCTGACCTCCTGTTGGCCCTCTCGCTGTGAGGAGATCACTTTAGCTAGGTTGCGTATTGTGCACTGTCTTTTTAAGAATCGCCATTTGTTACGTGGTGATCCCCCACCATTTTGTGCTAATTGTTGTCAACCTCTGATGCTTCACTACATTCTGACCGAATGTCCTTTTCTTTTTAACTGCTTATATCCTAGTGTGTATTTATCATCTGAGTTATGGACCGTTTTAGAGAACGACGCGCGAGATGTCGACCGCGTTTGCTTTTTATCTGTCGTAGCAATACGGCAAAGGACATTTAATCTTTGGTTCGAGATCTTTGCTGTCTGTACAGCGTATTTTGTTGACCTACCCCAAGAAGAATCCTTGTTTTCAGCTCTCTTTTCTTCCGTTGATTGGGCTTAAGGTGTAGTCGCAGGGCAAATATACATTGTTACAGCACTAGGACAAACAGCTCTATCTATACGCCCTACCACAGACTGTCAAAATCAGTTAACAGTTATGAACTTATGGGCCACAAATTATTTAACAAACTTCCACATGGTATACAAAATTTACCAGAACAACAATACAAACAAACACTTTATGACTGGTTAGTTGTAAACCCATTCTACAATATAAAGGATTTCATGACCTGTGATATTAAACTGTAAAGTTCTTAACAATTCTGTCCTTCTATAGCATGGACTGTACTGTATTGTATTATATGTATGACTTTGTCTATTGCTGTAATGGCTTAAAGACAATAAAATTATTATTATTATTATTATTTCGTATTAGTGTTCTAAGGTTATGACATGGGCGCTTCTGACCTCATTGGTTTTTGCGCTCTAAAACAAAACAAAACCAAAATACTAGCGCAAACCGTATTGAAGGTTTTTGCCTGCACGTAACGCTAGAGACTTTTATCTCACCACCCGTTTCTGATATAGCATCATTGCAGATGCAGATCACGGACCTCACTGCACAGGTTGCCATACAGTGAACATGACTTTGCAGTCATCGACCTCAATGACATTACTCACCGGAAAAACGCAGCCGATCGCCTTCTCCAAAGATGATTTCCTGGTACCACAGAAGTTTTGGACCTCAAGCACAGGAACACACTCCACCATGCGAGATGGGAAACATGACAGGCAGTTAATAATGACGGCAAATGGCTTTCTCAATAGCAGCTGTTGATTGTTCGTCTCTGATCTCTATACTAAACTCCATTTCTGCCTGCCTCACCGTAACTGTGATGGTTGTCACTTCTTACCTGCCAAAAGATCAACAATAAAGACTTACGATTGCATGAGACATGCACTAAACATACGTCTACATTGTAAAATCGAGTGGGAATTTAGCGAATGTGACACTTCCCATAATAGGAGCCGACTTTCTGTCATTTTATAGCCTGCTACCCGTCCTTGAACATCGCCAACTACTTGATACCATCACCAAGCTGCCCAGTCAAGCAAGTGTACATCACAGTGGACAGTACAGTTATGTAGAAGATCGGTGGTGACTCTCACTACATAGAACTTCTTAAACAGTTTCCATGGATCACCATGCAGTTGCTGATGGTAACACCAGAACGGCATTCGACATTGCATTGCAACACCTGGACCACCAATGAATGCTCGACTGTGCTGCTTGATACGTGCGAAGCCAAAAGCAGTTAAGCAATAATTTTCTATCATACTTGCGTGGCATCTGCCCACCATGACGCATCAGCTTGGCCTCACTACTGCACATAGCCCTGAAGAAGAACAATGAATGTGTCCGTGCAATGATTATCAATAGCTGAATGCACGAACAATTTGGGACAACTACACAGTACCACACATTGAGGACTTTCCATTTAACATCTATGGTAAGCACGTCTTCTCCACTTTAGATTTAGTGTGCACATATTATCAGATACTGGTAGCTCCAGAAGTTATTGCTAAAGCTGCTGTTGCCACAGCATTTGGCCTCTTCGCGTTTACAAGAATCCCAATCGAGCTGTACAATGCCACGCAACATTTTATTTTATGGATGGAATGATGAGAGGCCTGGACTTCTGCTATGATGACGTATTAGCTATACTTGGTTCCGAAGCCAGTTAAATTTTAGTTACGGCTGCAGAAGCATAGTGTGCTGATGTTGGCAACGACTGTCGAATGCTGGGAGTTATGTGATAGTCATATTAATGCAAATGTTTTGTTACAACATATTCACTTTATGAGGATAATTAATTTACTGAGCAGACAAGGGTACACACAAGAATTTATAAGCCATAGAACAGGAACAGTATTAATTATTTACTTCATGGCAAATCATTACCAACACCACCATAACCAATCATTACCAGGAACAAGTTCAGTAGTGGTACATGAAAAATTAATCTTGCATCCAACAAATGTGATTGGACCAGTGAGTAGCTCCTCTTGAGAAACATTATTCGGCACAAAACTGAAAGTGTCCACTGTCTTGTACACTGGTAGTCTGCTCCTTCTGTATCTTCTACGACGATACGGCATGGCTGTGTGCTTCGTGCGGCTGCTGCCGCTGCTGTTGTAAGTAAAATTTAACCCCGAACCCGAACATCTGAGCCAGATATTTCCACACATTCGTTCGCATAGCTGCTTGTCAGTCCTTCTAAATGCGTCTTTGGAGCGTCAGAAGTCCTCTTCCTGGGCTACGGAATCAATGCCCACGGAATTCGGCCACCACAAGACAAGGTAGACGCAGTAGTTAATTATCCACTACTGGTGAATGTTTGTGAACGGCGGCGATTTCCAGACAGCACCGACTTCTACCCAAATTGTGTGTGGGACCATGCATTGTTAGCTGCTCCTCTGAATGATCTCCTACACAGTTCACACAGACCAGCCGACAGACTGCAGTGGAATAGAGAAGCTGAGATAGCTTCCAACACTGTAAAGACTGCTATTGTCAAGGCCACTCTGTTGGTGCACCCTTTTCCTTAATGGCTGATGCATGAGTGACAGCTATAGGTGGCGTGCTACAACAGCAGATAGACGATCAGTGGGAACCTTTGGCTTTCTATAGCAAACAGCTGTCTTGTTCACATCAGAATTCGCAGTTCTGATCTACCTATGATGGCGAACAGTGTGCAGCATATCCTCCCATCATGAAATTCGGACACATGCTCGAAGGTAGACACTTCACTCTCGTCACGGACGACAAAACACTGAAATATGCATTTCGTCAATGCTCAGACAAAGATTCACTGTGGCAGATTCGTCATTCGGACTTCGTAGGACAGTTTACGACCAACATTGTCTAAATTTGAGGTAGAACTTAATGTCCTAATAGATGCTCTCTCTCACATTGTGGTGATCTTGAGGGCAATAGATTGTGAATCACTAGCCTTTCCACTACAGTCACAAGATGAACTGCATGATGTATTGGCATGGCCATCTAGTCTTCAGGTCCATCGCAAGCAAATGGAGTCTTGCTTCATGAAAACAAAATGCAACAGATAGTTTGTAGGCTAAAACAAAAGCTTTTATCAGATAATCCAAGTCATGTTAATCTTTGGTGTATATTTATATAATAAGGTATCTTGGGGTCCACAGATACAATATATTAGTTATAAGTTGTCAAGAGTAATTTATTTGTTAAGGGGGCTTATGGATTGTGGACCTGAAATATATGTTATAACATACTATTTATCATTCTTATGAAGCATAATAACATACAATATTATTTTCTGCAGAAACTCTAGTAGTGTGCATGACCTGTTAATACTGCAGAAGAAAACTATTAGGGTAATTACTAGTTCATATAAGGTACACTGTAAATCATTGTTCTGTGAACTGAAAATCCCTTTTCATACAGCATGCAGATAACATTTACTCTTTGACAAGTGTTACTGTGGCTATCTAAATAAAGCTAACAGAGGAAGATAAATGAAAACTATTCAACACAATTGAAAAATCAATTTTTTGCCAAACTGGCGACTTTTTCACTAGTATAGCTATATCAAACAACTAAAAGTCCAGGCAGGAATAACAAGATATGGGAAGGATATGTTACTACTCACCACTCAGTGTAGGCATTGAGTCACAGACAGCAACAATTAAAATGAATGCTAAAAATATTTCAGTTTTTGGATGAAGTCCTTGTTCAGCACTAGAAAAAACACACACATTCATACAACAACAACAATAACTACTACTACTACTGCTAGTAATACTAACACACTCCTGCCCATTGTCTCTGTCTGCAGCCTTAGTGCCAAGACAGTGGTCGTGCATGTGTAACTTCTTGTGTGAATGTGTGGGAGTTTTCTACTTTTGAAGGAGGACTCCATCCAAAAGCTGAAATATTTCTAAAATTCTTTATCATTCTGCTTGTCTGTGAATCAGCACTTCCTCTATCTGATGAGTAGCACTCGGTCCTTTTCTTATGGTTATTAATACAACAGTATTATATTTTATCTGTGTAGGCTCAAACACTATGTAGTAGTCTAACGACAGCTCTATATAATAGATTAATCATTCATACAGTAGCCTATAACAAAGGTGTAACTCTTCAGGCTTTCCCGACGATGTAATGACATCTTGGGTTGTCGGGTGTTCTGCCAGATATCAGCGTCGTACTTGCACGATATTTCGGTCACGTAGCTCGTAACCTTCATCAGGTGCGACCTGAGACAGTCTCAGGCCGCACCTGATGAAGGTTACGAGCTACGTGACCGAAATATCGTGCAAGTATGACGCTGATATCCGGCAGAACACCCGACAACCCAAGATGTTATAACAAAGGTGTTTACATACAAGTGTTAAAGTGATTAAAACTGAATGAAAAGTTCAATAGTCTGCAATAGCTGTATCTATTTAAGTTGAATAGAGTTTCACTGCTTAGATGTTGCATCGTCTGGTGTTTATCTTTATGGAAAAATTTTATAAATTAATATTTTGATAATACAGAAATGAAGTTATCTAAGATATTTTAAAGTACTGAGTAAATAAGGCAATTCCCTGATAATACTCTCAACAACCAAATGGAATTGAGACTCCAAGCTTTACTGTCCAATTGTGACTATTTGAATTTTTGGTGTAAGGAGTCTCAGCATCAAATTGGACATCTTATTGCAGGTTTCTTATGTTAATCTCCAAGTTTGCCCCCACTGCTGGTCATCATGTAGGTCATTGTGATTCATTTAAGTGTACACAGTTTTAATGTTACAGAAAGAAGCAGCAAGATTTAAATTTTTTTCACTGCAGTAATATTATTATATTTTTATGGCCGCTGGTTTTTCTTATGTAATATGGATAATTGAGTCTAATAATTAGTGTGGTGACAGCAGCTCCTCATCAGAGCACTAGCAGTGTGTTTGTCTTATCTTCCAAGATCCCTGCATTGGTTTGATTCCCTTAACTGTCTCAGTGCCTGCACAGCAGTCACAGCACACACTCCAGCAACACACTGCACACCCCATAGCTGTTTACTCAGCCACTATGACTAGTATTATGTTGGCTACACACACATAAGCATGTTGGTTTCCAGTAAGTTTGACCTTCAGCATAATCTCCTTCCTTCAGTCCTTGGTGGTCCCTACAGCATGTTAAAAAAAAAAAATAATAATAAAATAAAAAATTATATATATATATATATATATATATATATATATATATATATATATATATATATATATATATATATATATGGTGTATTTTTATACTTTACTTTTACTAGTAACTTTATTTTATTCTTGAATCATTCCAGTAGACACTATTTTCCTGGATAACATTTACTAGGGGCATTGTCCATTGCTTAACATAGGCCCACATGAAAATATTTTAATTGGTTGAGTAATGACACATCATTGAGATTTTAACACAGTTCTTGTCAGCTGTTTCATGTTACATGGGACTGTCCTCATCTCTTTTACATCTGAGTTACTTCGCTGTGTTTATTTAAGAGCCAGTTCCTGATTTTAAATTCCATTCCTGTTCCTTCATTTTTTTTTCAGACTGGACATTCATCATTGATTGTGATTTTTACCAACTGAAGGTGAGAATTTTGTCTAGCCACACCATCTATTACACTGTGGTATTCTGCAATAGCTCCCCATATCATATGACATACCATTGTAAGTAACCATCTTTTTGATATTACAAATCTTGTTTATCATATAGGAATAGCCCTGTTCTTTGTGTGGCATATGTGATCCACATCTAGTTCCCTAAGTAGATACATAACATTTTTTCCCTTGTTTAAATCTGTTCACTCTGTACTTAAAAATCTCTTTAATAACATTTCCCTCTTGCCAAAGTATTAATTTATAAAAAATTTCTGTACTGATATACACCAGAAGATGTACTTGAAGTTGTGAAACTGGTTGTGTCAGTCTCTGTTCGACTTCAATAAATACAGCCATTGTGGATTATTGGACTTTTCATTCAGTTTCATATTTTAATAGTTTTAACATCTGTATGTAAACACATTTGATAACTGTATGAATGGTCAATCAATTGTTTACTTTAGCTGCGGCTGCCCTAGTTTTAAAACTATTTGTTAATGATAGTTACTTATTAATACTGTGTACAGAATTAGTTTTAAACAGTTTCTTTTCTTTGTTACCGTATGTGTTGCTTCGTCAGGAAAGAGGGAAGGAGAGGGAAAGGCGAAAGGATTTGGGTTTTAAGGGAGAGGGTAAGGAGTCATTCCAATCCCGGGAGTGGAGAGACTCACCTTAGGGGGAAAAAAGGACAGGTATACACTCGCACACACACACATATCCATCCACACATATACAAACACAAGCAGACATTGGCCTTTGAATATGTCTGCTTGTGTCTGTATATGTGTGGATGGATATGTGTGTGTGTGTGTGTGGGAGTGTATACCCGTCCTCCTTCCCTCTTTCCTGACGAAGCAACCGTTGGTTGCGAAAGCTAGAATTTTGTGTGTTTGTTTGTGTGTCTATCAACCTGCCAGCGCTTTCTTTTGGTAAGTCACATCATCTTTGTTTTTAGATATATTTTTCCCATGTGGAATGTTTCCCTCTATTATTTATATATATATATATATTGTGCGTCTATCGACCTGCCAGCGCTTTCATTTGGTAAGTCACATCATCTTTGTTTTTACACACACACACACACACACACACACACACACACACACACACACACATATATATATATATATATATATATATATATATATATATATATATAAAAACAACGATGATGTGACTTACCAAATGAAAGTGCTGGTAGGTCGACAGACACACAAACATACACACAAAATTCAAGCTTTCGCAACAAACTGTTGCCTCATCAGGAAAGAGGGAAGGAGAGGGAAAGGCGAAAGGATGTGGATTTTAAGGGAGAGGGTAAGGAGTCATTCCAATCCCGGGAGCGGAAAGACTTACCTTAGGGGGAAAAGAGGACGGGTACACACTCGCACATATCCATCCACACATATACAGACACAAGCAGACATATATATATATATATATATATATATATATATATATATATATATATATATATATGAATTAATAGAGGGAAATATTCCACGTGGGAAAAATATATCTAAAAACAAAGATGGTGTGACTTACCAAACGAAAGCGCTGGCACGTCGATAGACACACAAACAAACACAAACATACACACAAAATTCAGCTTTCGCAACAAACTGTTGCCTCATCAAGGTAAGTCTTTCCACTCCCGGGATTGGAATGACTCCTTACCCTCTCCCTTAAAACCCACATCCTTTCGTCTTTCCCTCTCCTTCCCTCTTTCTTGATGAGGCAACAGTTTGTTGCGAAAGCTGAATTTTGTGTATATGTTTGTGTTTGTGTGTCTATCGACGTGCCAGCGCTTCCGTTTGGTAAGTCATCTTTGTTTTTTATATATAAACAAAGCGCTGGCAGTTCGATAGACACACAAACTAACACAAACAAACGCACAAAATTCAAGCTTTCGCAACAAACTGTTGCCTCATCAGGAAAGAGGGAAGGAGAGGGAAAGACGAAAGGATGTGAGTTTTAAGGGAGAGGTTAAGGAGTCATTCCAATCCCGGGAGTGGAAAGACTTACCTTAGGGGGAAAAAGGACAGGTATACACTCACGCACACACACATATCCATCCTCACATATACAGACACAAGCAGACATATTTAAAGACAAAGAGTTTGGGCAGAGATGTCAGTCAAGGCGGAAGTGCAGAGGCAAAGATGTTGTTGAATGACAGGTGAGGTATGAGTGGCGGCAACTTGAAATTAGCGGAGATCGAGGCCTGGTGGGTAACGGGAAGAGAGGATATATTGAAGAGCAAGTTCCCATCTCCGGAGTTCTGATAGGATGGTGTTAGTGGGAAGTATCCAGATAACCCGGACGGTGTAACACTGTGCCAAGATGTGCTGGCCGTGCACCAAGGCATGTTTAGCCACAGGGTGATTCTCATTACCAACAAACACTGTCTGCCTGTGTCCATTCATGCGAATGGACAGTTTGTTGCTGATCATTCCCACATAGAATGCGTCACAGTGTAGGCAGGTCAGTTGGTAAATCACGTGGGTGCTTTCACACGTGGCTCTGCCTTTGATTGTGTACACCTTCCGGGTTACAGGACTGGAGTAGGTGGTGGTGGGAGGGTGCATGGGACAGGTTTTACACCAGGGGCGGTTACAAGGGTAGGAGCCAGAGGGTAGGGAAGGTGGTTTGGGGATTTCATAGGGATGAACTAACAGGTTACAAAGGTTAGGTGGACGGCGGAAAGACACTCTTGGTGGAGTGGGGAGGATTTCATGAAGGATGGACCTCATTTCAGGGCAGGATTTGAGGAAGTCGTATCCCTGCTGGAGAGCCACATTCAGAGTCTGGTCCAGTCCCGGAAAGTATCCTGTCACAAGTGGGGCACTTTTGTGGTTCTGCTGTGGGAGGTTCTGGGTTTGAGGGGATGAGGAAGTGGCTCTGGTTATTTGCTTCTGTACCAGGTCAGGAGGGTAGTTGCGGGATGCGAAAGCTGTTGTCAGGTTGTTGGTGTAATGGTTCAGGGATTCCGGACTGGAGCAGATTCGTTTTCTACGAAGACCTAGGCTGTAGGGAAGGGACCGTTTGATGTGGAATGGGTGGCAGCTGTCATAATGGAGGTACTGTTGCTTGTTGGTGGGTTTGATGTGGATGGACGTGTGAAGCTGGCCATTGGAC
Organism: Schistocerca piceifrons; assembly: GCF_021461385.2. Lineage (NCBI taxonomy): Eukaryota > Metazoa > Arthropoda > Insecta > Orthoptera > Acrididae > Schistocerca > Schistocerca piceifrons. Next base: position 128,013,921 of record NC_060138.1, on the reverse strand, counting down.
AGATGGAGGTCAACGTCAAGGAAAGTGGCGTGGGATTTGGAGTAGGACCACGTGAATCTGATGGAACCAAAGGAGTTGAGGTTGGAGAGGAAATTCTGGAGTTCTTCTTCACTGTGAGTCCAGATCATGAAGATGTCATCAATAAATCTGTACCAAACTTTGGGTTGGCAGACCTGGGTAACCAAGAAGGCTTCCTCTAAGCGACCCATGAATAGGTTGGCGTACGAGGGGGCCATCCTGGTACCCATGGCTGTTCCCTTTAATTGTTGGTATGTCTGGCCTTCAAAAGTGAAGAAGTTGTGGGTCAAGATGAAGCTGGCTAAGGTAATGAGGAAAGAGGTATCACTTTGCCATGAAGAAAAATGATACTAATCCTACTCCTAATGATCCAACTCCCAAGACACTATCCAAATTGAACCCTGCCTGGAACAGTTCCGTCCTCCATCACAGCGGGATCCACCTCCTCTTCCTCAAAATCACCCTCTCCAAACCTTCCAGGAATTTCTGACTTCCAGCCTTGCCTCTCAATCCTTCTTAAGAAACCTTAATCCTACTCCCAACATCACCACTGCTGAAGCCCAGGCTAACCGTGATCTGAAGGCTGATCGATCCATCGTCATTCTTCCGGCGGACAAGGGTTCCACGACCGTGGTACTTGATCGTTGGGAGTATGTGGCCGAGGGACTGCGTCAGCTTTCAGACAACACCACATACAAAGTTTGCCAAGGTAATCCCATTCCTGATGTCCAGGCGGAGCTTCAAGGAATCCTCAGAACCTTAGGCCCCCTGCAAAACCTTTCACCTGACTCCATCAACCTCCTGACCCCACCGACACCCCGCACTCCTACCTTCTACCTTCTTCCTAAAATTCACAAACCCAATCATCCCGGCCGCCCCATTGTAGCTGGTTACCAAGCCCCCACAGAACATATCTCTGCCTACGTAGATGAACACCTTCAACCCATTACATGCAGTCTCCCATCCTTCATCAAAGACACCAACCACTTTCTCGAACACCTGGAATCCTTACCCAATCTGTTACCCCCGGAAACCATCGTTGTAACCATTGATGCCACATCCTTATACACAAATATTCCGCACGTCCATGGCCTCGCTGCGATGGAGCACTTCCTTTCACGCCGATCACCTGCCACCCTACCTAAAACCTCTTTCCTCATTACCTTAGCCAGCTTCATCCTGACCCACAACTTCTTCACTTTTGAAGGCCAGACATACCAACAATTAAAGGGAACAGCCATGGGTACCAGGATGGCCCCCTCGTACGCCAACCTATTCATGGGTCGCTTAGAGGAAGCCTTCTTGGTTACCCAGGTCTGCCAACCCAAAGTTTGGTACAGATTTATTGATGACATCTTCATGATCTGGACTCACAGTGATGAAGAACTCCAGAATTTCCTCTCCAACCTCAACTCCTTTGGTTCCATCAGATTCACGTGGTCCTACTCCATATCCCACGCCACTTTCCTTGACGTTGACCTCCATCTGTCCAATGGCCACCTTCACATGTCCATCCACATCAAACCCACCAACAAGCAACAGTACCTCCATTATGACAGCTGCCACCCATTCCACATCAAACGGTCCCTTCCCTACAGCCTAGGTCTTCGTGGCAAACGAATCTGCTCCAGTCCGGAATCCCTGAACCATTACACCAACAACCTGACAACAGCTTTCGCATCCCGCAACTACCCTCCCGACCTGGTACAGAAGCAAATAACCAGAGCCACTTCCTCATCCCCTCAAACCCAGAACCTCCCACAGCAGAACCACAAAAGTGCCCCACTTGTGACAGGATACTTTCCGGGACTGGACCAGACTCTGAATGTGGCTCTACAGCAGGGATACGACTTCCTCAAATCCTGCCCTGAAATGAGATCCATCCTTCATGAAATCCTCCCCACTCCACCAAGAGTGTCTTTCCGCCGTCCACCTAACCTTTGTAACCTGTTAGTTCATCCCTATGAAATCCCCAAACCACCTTCCCTACCCTCTGGCCTCAGTTGGATGATGCCTGATAGCTTAATACATGTCTCTTTCTTAATAACACCCTTTGTTTCCTGCATGACCATTTTGCAGCATTTTCTTTTACACTATAGTATTATAATTTACTTAAAAGGATATTGTGATTTACACAGTCAAATGCCTTTGACAGTTAACAAAATATACCAGTTGCCTGCAATTTTTAGTCTAATGAGTTAAGCACATTTTCACTGTAAGTGTAGATGGGCTTCTCAATATCAGAACCCTTTAGAAATCCGAATTGTGACTTTGACAGTATGTTATTTGAGATAAGATGGTTATAAAGCCGACTGTACATTAATTTTTCTAAAATTTTTGAGAATGCTGGCAAAAGTGAAACTGAATGGAAATTTTATGCTATTTCTTTATCTCCTTTCCTAACCAGTGGCTTAGCTACACCATATTTCAACAATTCAGGAAATATTCCACTGATAAACGACTGGTTACACATATAGCTTAATATGTTCCTTAACTCAGAATCACATTCTTTAATTAACTTTGTTGATATTTCATCATATCCACAAGATGTTTTTGATTTAAAATATTTTATGATGGACATTATTTCTGATGGGGTAGTGAGGGACAAATTCATATTATGGAAGTTACTTGAAATGTCTGGTCTGAGGTATTCCATAGCAGCATCTACAGAACCTGACAACCCCATCTTTTCAGTAACAGCTATAAAATGTTTATTGAAAAGTTCTGCAACACTATATACATCTGTCATCAATGTGTCATTTACTCTTAATGCTATTTGTCCCTCCTCATTTCTGGTTCTACTGGTTTCCTCCTTCGCTATATCCCATATTGCCTTTATTTTGTTATCTGATATGACTATCTTTTCCTTGTAATATATTTGCTTTGATGTCCATATTACAGTTTTTGATATTTTGCAGTATTTCTTGTAATGTGCTATAGCATCAACATCAGAACTGTTTCAGATTGACAGATACAGTTTTCTTTTTGTTTTACAAGATACCCCTATTCCTTGAGTAATCCATGGCTTCTTTGCAGACTTTGCTCTAACCTTGGTTAGTTTTGGGGGAAAACAGTGTCCAAATAAGGTAAGCACTTTATTAGTAAAAGTGTTATATTTTTCATTCATGCCATGAGCTACGAGCTCTGTAAACATCAGTCCAGTGAATGTCTCTGAGGAGTGTCCTAAACTAATCAATTTTTGGCTTATGGATTACCCTCTTGAGCTCAGATTTAAAAGATTTTATATACTGTTCAGTATTAACATTTAACAGAAGGAACTGCATGTCATGGTCTGAGGGGCCATTGACTATTGTTTTTGTTATATACTTTTGTTCATTGGACTTTTCTATAAAGATATTGTCAATGGCTGTTTGTGAGCAATTGGCTATCCTATAGCCTATACAATTGTTGACGTTTCCTAAAGGCATATTTTGTCACTTATCCCTGTCTTTGCACAAGCATAAACAGAAGCATTCTTGTTACTTTTCCTTAATGAAGGGGTATATGAAATGTGTGAATTAATTAATGTCACGTGGGGTAGCCGCGCAGTCTAGGATGCCTCGCCATGGCTTGTGCGGCTTCCCCCATCAGAAGTTCGAGTCCTTCCTCTGGCATGGATGTGTGTGTTGTCGTTAGTTTAAGTTAGATTAAGTAGTGTGTAAGCCTAAGGACTGACGACCTCAGCAGTTTGGTCCCTTAGGAACTTACCAAAAATTTTCAAAATTTCCAATTAATTAATGTCAGAAGAGGGTTACAGTAATATAGGCCCAGGTTACATCATCCAGGGTATAGGTAATATCCAACTGTAAGCAAGGATCAGCCCACACCAAATTTCTGTAAACAGAGTCTAATACTTGCCTTAGCACATCCAACATGAAACTAATGTGAATGAGGAAGGCTCTTTTCAAAGTACAAACTTTTCTTATAATTCATTAGCTTCCACATGAGTGGTACAAGCAGAAGTAGTATTAAGCAGTATACTGACTACATATTGTTGCACTACAGCGTACAGATTACGCTGTATGAGTTTCTTATACATTCACGCATTCCACATCCCTGAAGATTCTTTTTTTGATGGACTCTACTGAACACAAGGAATGAATGAATGAACAAATGAGGAAAAAATGCCAATACTAAATTAGTTGAAGAATTGCTTATGCAAAGCAGTAGGGAACAATACAAATTTAAGAATACATTACAGTGAAGCATAGCTTCAGTGAGGATATTGCTGCTGATTTAAGCATCAATGTGTTGCGTGAAAACTGTGAAGCATTAAAATTCATTGACATAATAAAAAAAATATTTTAAATTAAATTTGTTTGGAACCAGTGAGACAAAATGCTCAGTTTGCTACATATATTGGCACTATTATAACAAATTACATTTTTGAGGATGTGCACAATTTTTTTTTTCAGTCATTCAGCATTATTCATTGAGCTGCCCAGACCATGTAAGGAAGTTCTATGCAGAAAGAAATTTTAATCAGGAAAACATGATTTCATTTCATGACAAGCTGAGTGAGACAGAATAGCACCTTAAGCAAAATATTTCCAGTCCTGTGAATTTTAAATCATTCTGAAGTAGTGTTTTAAATGAATTCAATGAAATGATTCCACCTAAAACTTGTTTTAATAAGTGACAAATAAATTTAAATAGATTACTAAACACACAAAAATCTCTAGTACTAAGAAAAGACAGCTACATAAGAAGCCAAGATATAATAAAAATACTGATTTTATTGAATATGTTAGATAATACAAAATAACATTTAATAAAATTATCACGCCAGCAAAACAAATGGCAAATATATTAATTTTAAGACGTAAGAGTAAATCGAAGGCAGTTTCGTCAGTTGTGAAATCTGAATTAGATATTAGAGCCTCTAGTCACAAAATTTATAAAATCAAGTTTGAAAATGAAATTATTGTAAATCCAGCTCAAATTTCAGAATGCTACAATGAATTCTTCATTAATGTAGCTAAACCAGATGTCAATGTTGCAGATTATGACAATAAAGTATTTCCCTTCAGAGCAGTTAAATGTCTGAATGCCTCACACAATTAAAAACAGCATCAGCAGTAGAAATAGAAACACAGATATTGTGCAGGTTGGGATGGGATACCCACAAAAGTTTTCAAATTTCTGCATAAAATAATAGGAGAAAATTTCAACAAACTAAAAGCCAAGAACATTCTGACCATGACCCTAGATTCACTGAAAACAAAGCTAGATCATACTCCACCTCAGCAACACTACTACTCAGTTGAAGATATCACAAAGGATGAATTGAATATTTGAGCAAAATGTAGTTATCTCTTAATGTAAATATGTAAATGTTTCTTTTCACAGAAAAGTTACATTAATGTTTAAATACTACTCCACCTCATTAACTATAGTTTTATATCAGTGGAATTGTATTAATCATATTTCCACATGTCTCCAGTACTCTAATCAAATAATTAGCATATGTATGTTATAAGACAAATAAATCGCAATCCACAATACAACCTCGTTCCCAACATACAAATATCAACACTTTGACTGCATGTAAGATTGATTTTGAGTGATGATATGTATGTATGTTCAGTAACAACAGCCAGCAATATGCTATAAGTTGATCCTGTGTGACAGATCACTTCTAAAAACCTGAAAAAGATGTATTGATTCCATTATTTATGTAGGGTTTATAGACTTTATGAAAGTAGTCTAATATTTAGCAGCATATTTTATCATTAGCATTGATGTAGACTGTTGATCCAGACTCCTCTCTCTCATTCCTTGCTTCATACCTTCAGCCACTGGTGCAGTACTTTTCATCATTTTATTCTGCTGCTGCTTTTCTCTCACTCAGTGACCATACCAAGCAAGGTGGTGCAATGGTTAGCACACTGGATTCGCATTTGGGAGGATGACGGTTTGACCCCGTATCTGGCCATCCTGATTTAGGTTTTTTGTGATTTCCCTAAACTGCCTCAAGCAAATGCCAGGATGGTTCCTTTGAAAGAGCATGCCCGACTTCCTTCCCCATCCTTCCCTAGCCAATGAGACCAATGACCTCACAGTTTGGTCTCCTCTCCCCAAATCAACCAAACCCCAGTCAACTCAGTGAACATGCTTTCTACCCATGACCTCCACATTTTGCAATATTTCTTATGTATCTTCTATCCAATGTGGTACCCCCACACACACATACCTGTATGTAAGTTACATTATCATACAGATAGTAGAGTAACAGAAAATATGTTATAAAAATTAACATGCTGTCTGAATCGACATTTTAAGTAATTACAGCAATTAGTTAAACAACACTTCAAACTTCATTTGATTTTAACATACAGCTCAAGCACAGCTGGGCAACTGGTGGATTAACTTCAATCTGGCTCACAGAACAAATTCATGGAAGAGAGAATGTGGGTGTATCAGAACACTGCAGCTGTTGAAATTGAAGGTAATATTTAGTGAATTAGCTGCAACTAATTGCTTTTATAGGCATTTATTTTTCAAGTTTGATATTTAAAGATGCCCAACATCTAGTCTTCGGGTGTTTATATTTATTTGTGTGTTGTGAACATTGTTTCTTCACTAATGATGTTGTAAAATACCATAAGCAAGAAAACTTTTTCATGATGAGTAAACAAATATAAACATCTGAAGATTGGGTGACCATAAAATGAATGTACTCTCAAAAACATACACTTTGATATATAATTTGCTGGCGTGGCATGTTGGGAAAGAAGTGCCATTCATATCAGTGTGTTACTGCAAAAACATAAACGTCATGGACATTATAATTTTGACTTCATGCACTGGGAGTGCTGCTGTTGCATCACATGACTAGATGGCCAGTGAGTTTAATTACGTGAATGAGGCCCATGGGTCACCAAAGATTGCCCATCCTTGATCCAAAGCATCATCTCACTAGGGAAGATGAGGTTGTATACTGAACACAAAATATTCATGTCGAAGTGTAGCAAGCAGTCAACTTACATTCTAATTTATTTTATCTTTACAGGTACTTTAATAAGTGCACTGTTCTCACAGAGCAAGCATTACTTTTTAGAAGAGCACATTATCTGCAGCAGAAAATTTGTAACAAGCCTTCAACAGCTACACAAAATGTGGACATTCACAAGTAGTTCCTGTTGGTCTTCTACATTCCATTCAACTTGAGTAAAAAGAGACACCATTTAGCAAAACAAATTCTAATGTTTATTCTTCTACAAGTTTTACAGGAAATCTGAGGTCAGTGTGTTTCAAATTTTCTTTTATCCATTCATTTGCCCTTTTATCCAACTCAGGTGTGAACTCATCAATCCATGAACCATTTTGACCTGAAACATATTTTCATGTTTGAGACAGTCTAGTTCTATACAGTTTAAACACATCTGTTACTTATTATATCATATTTTTCCTTCTACTATTATATTATTACACCACATTACATTAGTCGTTTACTGTGAATCCCTAGGAGAGGGAAGCCAGGGATGCAGAAAGGAGTCATGACATATATTTTATTTAATTCTAATATAATGAAATGACTAAACATAATTAAATGATATTTTATAATATTGATAATAAATAACCTAAATGCTATAAATGTAGATTGCCTTTTGTAACACCTTCTGCATACATAAATACATAATATCTAGGTAATATTTTAGGAAAGTATTTTTGTATAGTGTAGCCAGACATGGAAGATAAACAGACAAGAAAACAAGAAAATCTTCTGTTGCACTACCACTGTGGATAGTTAAAAGTTCCCATCTCTGGGTGCAATTCCTCCTTCCACCAGTCTCTCCTGGACTTCCAGAACCTTCAATCCTTAGCCCTTACCCAACTTGTCCTGAATCTCTACACTACTTCATGTAACCACCACTCCCAACAGCTCCTATCTCTCTTCAAAGTTCTCCACCTCTCAAACCCTTGCTTGGAGAACACACTCAGGAACATCATCCTAGAAGCCAGCTGCAAACTTGAGTTCCATGCCACACACCACCTGAAAAAACTATCCACAGTGCTAGTGCAACACCTAAGAAGTGGGGTCCCTCTCCCTATCCCTCACAAACACCAACCACAACAGAACCTTCAACAAACCCCCCTCATAGCCAACAAACTTAGTCTAGCCACCCTACTCAATCTCCTCATCCCAGCACATACCCCACACAGACCAAATCTCAACTACAACCACAGTCAAATGCCACATATCACCAGTCCCAATTCAGTTCTAAACCTCTCATCCAGATCCCTCTCTCCTCCAGAGACATCTGTTCTACCAAAAGGCTTAACCTTTAGCCCAAGCCTAAATTCAACCAGACTGCCCTGGTTAAAGATCTCCTCTCATTCACCCGGAACCTCAACTGGAAATATCACTTCACTACCCAAACACAGCCCCCAAATACTAGACCCAGTGTTGAACCCTGTCTAGAACAGTTCCGACCGCCTTCTCAAAGGGATCCTCCTCCCCTGCCCCAAAACCATCCCTTGCAGACATTTCAGGAATTCCTCACATCCAGTGTTGCCTCCCAGTCCTTCTTGAAGAACATCCCGACAACCCCCAACATCACCCCAGCTGAATCCCGTGCCATTAAGGAGCTGAAAATAGACCGCTCTATTGTCATCCTCCCGGCAGATAAAGGCTCCACAACTGTCGTACTTGACCGTGTGGAGTATGTGGCAGAAGGACTGCGTCAACTCTCCGACACCTCAACCTACAAAGCTGTTACCCAGGATCCCATTCCCTCCATCCAGACTGAGCTGCAGAAAATCCTAAAAATCCAAGGTCCCTCACAAGGCCTCACAACGGCTTCCATAGACTTACTCACTCCACCTGAGCCACGTACCCCTACCTTCTACCTATTACTCAAAATCCACAAAGAGAACCATCCTGGCCGTCCCATTGTGGCAGGCTTCAAAGCTCCAACAGAACATATCTCAGCTCTGGTAGACCAACACCTCCAACCTATCACCTGCAGACTCCCATCCTACATCAAAGACACAAACCACTTCCTAGAATGCCTCAAATCCATTCCCACTCCTCTCACAACTGAAACCTTTCTTGTCACCATAGATGCTACATCCCTTTACACAATCATCCCACATACCCATGGTGTCTCTGCCCTTGAGCACTACCTCTCCCAACGCCCACCCGAAGATCTTCCAAAAACCTCATTCCTTATCACACTTACCAACTTCATCCTCACCCATAATTACTTCACTTTTGAAGGCCAGACCTACAAACAAATCAGGGGAACGGCCATGGGAACCAGGATGGTTCCGTCCTATGCCAACCTCTTCATGGGCCGCATGGAGGAAGCTTTCCTGAAGACCCAACAGCTGCTTCCCCTGGCCTGGTATAGGTTTATAGATGACATCTTTGTGGTCTGGACTCATGGTGAAGAAACACTCCTTAATTTCCTCCATAACCTCAACTCCTTTTCGAATCTGAATTTCACCTGGTCCTTCTCCAAAACCCAAGCCACCTTCCTGGATGTTGACCTTCATCTTGTTGAAGCTCACATCCACACCTCTGTCCATATCAAACCCACAAACAAACAACAGTACCTTCACTTTGATAGCTGCCATCGATTCCACATCAAACGCTCCCTTCCCTACAGCCTAGGTATTCATGGCAAACGTATCTGCTCCAGTGACGAATCCCTCAACAGTTACACCAATAACCTAATCAGTGCTTTCCTCTCCCGCAACTATCCTGCAGACCTTGTCCACAAACAGATCTCCCGAGCAATACATTCCTCCCCGTCCAACAACAATGTTCCTATCCCCAGACCACACAGAAGCATCCCCCTTGTCACCCAATATTATCCTGGCCTCAAAAACATCAACAAATTACTCCGCCAGGGATATGACTTTCTCTAGCCAACCCCTGAAATGAGATCACCCCTTGACAAAATTCTCCCCACACCACCCAGAGTTGCCTTTCATCACCCCCCTAACCTCCATAACATCCTTGTTAAACCCTACAATATTCCCAGACTACCTTCTCTACCCAGCGGTTCCTACCCCTGTAACCGACCCCGCTGCAAAACCTTCCCCATGCATCCCCCTACAACCACCTACTCCAGCCCCGCTACTGGTAAAACATACACAATTCAAGGCAGGGCCATGTGTGAAACTACACATGTCATTTATCAACTGACATGCCTGCACTGCACAGCCTTTTACATCGGTATGACAACAACTAAACAGGCTGAGCGCATGAACGGACACAGACGAACTGTCCACCTAGGAGATGTCCAATACCCAGTAGCAGAGCATGCCCTCCAGCATAATTCTAGGGACCTAGGAACCTGCTACACTGTATGTTCCATTAGGCTTCTCCCACCCAACACCAGTCCCTCTGAACTGCGAAGATGGGAACTTGCACTCCAATACATCCTTTCATCCCGCCATCCCCCTGGACTGAACCTACATTAAACAACCTCACCCCCATTTACTCTTCGGTCTTCTCCTCTTTCCCTTTCCTCTTTAGCCATTCACGCATCTTTTCAAACTACATAGTTGTGTTTATCTTTATACTATATACCTCTTTACTTCTGTATGCATCCTCTTTGGTTTGAAGCTGGCACAGTAGTCACATTAGAATACCTTTGGCTTCCCTCTGACAACCATGCCTCCATCCTTGCTACCCTCCCTGTTTTCCTTTCCCTGTTGCTTCATAACCTGGGTTGTGAGTAACTGAATC